>NC_083560.1:41131074-41452976 GCF_019925205.1 Metopolophium dirhodum | reverse complement strand
GTGCAAAGTACAAAGTACTAAGTCTAAATGTGCTGTAAGTATATTATAATGTTATGCCTATAATTCGAAATTTCTCCTATACATGTACCTATAGGATATTGTTACTCTTGAGATAAAAGATACTTTTTAAAAGTATTCAAGTATAGCCAGAGGGGTACTCAGGATTCAGGAATTTTGGATGGGGGGGGGGGGGGGGGGGGGGTTGATATGATATTTTTTTCAAACAAAATATTTGTTAAATGTAGCGGGGACCCTAAGGTAGAGAAGCTATAATTCACTCGAAAATTGTATTTTGGATTTGAAACTTGAACTGTGTACTCTTTAGGATTTTTAGAATTTTTGGAGTTTTTTCGGATATTTATGTATTACAACTAGTTAAGAACTATGGTGCAAAAATTAATTGCTGGAAATCATTAGTTTTTATGGTATACGAAGTTCACGATTTTAGGTGTACTACGCACACGCACAACGCTAAAAGTATTTATATAGATATTGTTAAATAGATCCTTTCAAATTTTTTATAAAATTTATTATTTTCTTACCTCATAAATTCACTGGACCGATTTGACTGTTATAAGTTTATTTTATAGAGTATTTTACACGACCATACCATTTAGCGGAACTTTAAAATATTTATCTGTTTTCTTTGTCAAAGTATTTGAATTTTCAGTTAGAAAGTAAAAAATACCTCTTTGATTATATTATATTATCTTCTCAATTTGTATTTTTATTTTATGTATCTAAAATTAAAATAGAAATATAAATAAAATAAAATAATATTTTATAAATATAAATAAAAAAAAAATAATAAGTATTTGAAATGTAGTGTCTTATTTTAAATACAGATACTTTGAATAAGTATTTAAAATACTTTGTTCAGTTAACTTTTTTGAAAGTATTAAAATTATTTTAAAATACGTATTTGGGTACCTACTTACTAAAAAGTATTTGAATGTACTACTGGTAGACTGGTTTAGATTGACTACTGGTAACTACAACGGAAAACATATTTGAATAATATTCGTTTACTTCAGTTCGATCATTCCAATTTTTCAATTTCGTATTATCAATTTAAATATTATGTTTTCAGATGTTCTACTACATTACTATGCCTATAGTACTCTGCAGTGGCGTGCTCATAAATTATATCCCCCCTTATAAAGTTTTGACAGTTCTCAAGTCACGTCATATAGCTGTAAATATACTTTCATTGTTTTATCGTATATTTTATGTGACAAAAAGAATAATTCTAAGAGACACACTTTTTTTATATGGCACCTTAATTCTCCCACAAACGCATCCCTTCTCCTTTGTTTCAAATAAGAGTGATAACAGGGGGACGAGCTTCTGCGTAAAACTGCCGTTATAGAGTGAGGGCGTGTTGATAATATGATGCATCGGGTTCCACACTCTATAGGGAGTGTAAATTTATTACTTTTAACAATTAGCTAACATTAACACTGTAAAGTAATTTTTCGGCCACCCTTCGGAAAACGGTGAAAACCGATTTTATCGATGAGTGTTGTCTGACCGAACCGTTCAATAAACAGACGAAATTAGTATCTATATTCAACGAAAATATTATATATTATTCGTTTATTTAATATTTACGAATAACGAATGATATTAATAATTTTGAATTTTGACTTTTATAATATTAATATAATATGTACATTATAATTTTTTAATTAGATAATATAAATGGGTATAAAAGTCTTCCCGAAAAACGTTTAACTTCTATTATTATAGTATTAACCTTTCAAATCGTCTCCATAATACAACTTAATTTGTCCGTCCCTGTTGCATCGACTATTTTCACATTTTTAAACTAAATATTTTACTAGAAGTTTAAATTTTAAAACAATTTGTGTAATAACATAATATTATGTATTTTTTATAATAATTAATTTCAAAAATTATTAACAATTCGTGAGCATTCCTACTAAAAAAACGTATGAATTCCGACTTGATATAATTTTGAGCTGACCACAGAATTAGTCTCTTTGTCCCCGGATAATCTAATTTAATTTTCCCTCTAAACTGAGCTTTTTCGAATAATATTATGGTAATGTTTATTGATTTTATTTCTGTTTCTCTCGTTTTCATATACCGCAGATGTACAACGTGATCAAAGGCAACTCCACGGTGTTTCGGATGGCGATTAGCCAAAACTCTTCGTGCGCCGGCTTGTTAGACTTGCTGACCCTTCCAAAGCCGGTAAATCCCAATGATAAAGACGGGTACATGTTGCTACGGTTAATTAAACAGCAGTATCCGATGACGTCATATTTTAAATAGACACTATAATATAAGTTTTATGTTATACAAATAACATAAAACTAAAAAATACATTGGTGTGTAATGTAATGTAGTTTTGTAATATTATATTATAGACATTTTTTTTTATCATATAATTAATTACAAAATTGTTTTAATATTGTTAGTAAAACAATAGCTTATAATTACATTATAATAATATTATTAATATACTATATGTATTACCTACTTATTTATAAACTATTAATTAAAGAATAATACACAAAAATTATTATTATTATTATGTGATGGTATTATTACATTATTTATCAAATACATATTTAATTCAAAATACTTTGAAATTATTTTAGTAATAATATATTTTATTTAACATTAATAATGTTAGTCAAATATTTTTTACAACCTTCATATTATGATCAATATATTGTCATTAAAATCATGCACCTATAATATTATACCATTAAATTTTGTTCGATGAAAATCGACATTGTTAACATAGAATACCTGGATACCATAGCAAACAAGTAACAACCACCAAAAAATGTATTCCTTAAAATCCTTTTTATTATACTTATTTTGTAAGTTCTTTTCTTAAAAACAAATATTTTTTCTTAATTTACAAACAATTTACAAAACTCTATCATTTTTACCAAAAAGTCAAATTTATTTTTTATGAACGTTTCTTGGTAAACTAGGTAAGTGTTAATCTATTAGAAAAATCAAGTTAATTAATAATTAATTAAAATGCATGGAAGCATAAGTTAAATTTAGATTTCTTCAAAAAATGTATTCACAGTCCTTCTTGTGTAGTAAATTTATGTAGAAAGTAAGTCATCAACACAAAATTATAAGTAGATACAAGCATTCAAATGTGAAAAATTCCTCAAATGTTCATTTACCGATGAAATAGAAATGACACAATAATGTAATTATAGTATAAATATGTACCATAGAAATATAGAACATATTATTTCATATATTATTTAGCCATTAGGGCAGATATGTTATTGCAATGAAAAATACACCAAATTGATCGGATTATTGTAAAAGTGCAATTTTCAATATATCTCAAGAGAACGTCAGTGTACCTACTGTTTGTTTCACTCTCTCTGGCCCACTCGCAACTTAATAAATAAAACACATTTACGCATAATATTTTTTTTTTTATGTTTTTGAGTGATCCAAATGTAAAATTGCATACTACAAAACTGATAGAGAATAACGTTTTTGAGGGTATGATATCGATTTTTTAGATGTTGTCTCAAAATGGTTTAAACATTATTTAAATGTCCACATTTTGCACCGTATCTATGTTGCGCGCGTGGGTCTGAGAGAGAAAACAAATATCGCGCTAACATCCTCTTAATATACTAAAAATTGTAATATTATAATACAAAAAAAATTAAATACTATGTGTCCTGTAAAGTACTGACCATCCGGCATTACGTCATGATAGTATATACCCTAAGACCTAAGTTATGAAATAACCTCTATACAAGGTGGGTCTAACATTTTATATTTTTAGTTATGAGCAATACAACTTTTTTTAAACAAACCGAACCTACTGCACATTTGCTGATGTATCTTCAAAACTATACAACTTTGTATTTTTTTTTATTTTAAAATATTTTATTGTGATATCAACTAACATACACAATTAAACTAACCAGAAATGTACAAATTATATTTATTAAATTAAAAAACTAGAATTATGTAGAATAATAAAATAAAAACTTTAGTAAGTAAATACGTCAGCAATTGTTATACAAATTTATAACCATAATTCCAATATGTGTTTAATACTATATATACATTACTATATTATTATATAGATATATTTAGATGCATAAAGTTTAAACTTTACTATTTTTCACTGTCAATAAATACAAGTGCCTGTAAGTAGGTGTCGCTCTGCTGTACCCAAGGTTACAACTGGGTCACTGTAATGGATGGTATTAAATTTGAATTCAATGATATAGGTAATATACCTAATTGTGTAGAAAAAACGATTCTGAACGGTTAAGGTTTATCAGCCTAGGATATTTTATATAATATTTAAATTGTTATTACTTGTTATTAATACAATAGCCAACAAGTTGAATTAATATTATTTGCATATTATCCTAAAATTATTAGTAATGCTCGAAAATTGTTATATAATATTATATTATGTAAAAATGGACTGTTTGGTATAATATACTCTCATGTTGAACTTAAGATTATCATATAAATTACTATATCATAATTTATATTACATATTAATTGTATTTCTGTTAACAGTATTAACCGTAGTCAGTTCTACCCCCATAATAATTACAATCAAATATATTAATAGATCTTCAATAAATTTACTCATGTAGTTAATAATAATTATAACCTATGAAATAAAATAATTATAACATATAATAATGACTTATGCATTAATCTAAAACAGTCACATAATTTGAAGCGTACAAGGTATACATTGTATATTAAATTTATTGTGATTTGGCCCACTTAAATTGGCTGGCCTTCAAATGGATAAATTCAAGAAAGGGTTTGTTTCACAAAAAAATTAAAGTGTATAGAAAAAATGTTTAATAACACCACAGATCTAGAACTACAGATAATATAATTACTAATTTTTATATTATCATTTAATACTATAAATTAGCAGCTAATAACTGCAACTCATTGTAAATTATATCATTTTAATTTATTTTAACACACCAAATTATATTATTATCACCTATAAGTTAAAAGATTTACCAACCAAGTACCAATATTGTGTATACAAGAAGTTATTCAAGCATATATCATCTGTTCCAAGTCCATTAAGTCAAAACCTATTTTGACTCACCTAAAGCAGAGTTTAGCTTACACCCTAACATTATTGCGGAGCCAAAATAATTAATAATTCTCCAGGCAACGGCATTAAGTCCAAGCAAAACTGTTAAATATAAAGTGTTCATGTATAAACTAGACACTGGAGTAGCATTACATATTATGAATTCTATTTTTTGATATTAGCACAAATAAAAAAATCTTCAAAGAAGTACTTTATGTCCTAATATATCATTTGTTAATTATAATATTTAAGCTGTTGATATTTTATTCTACATTTTTACAACAGAGTATGTGAATTATTATAAAATCAAATTACAAACCATTTGTTTGATCAAGAAAATTCATTAAAAAATGATGTGATTAATAACACACTATTAATTTATGGCAAAATAAAATGACAATTTATTGATATACTTGATTACATAATATATTTTTTTATGATAAAATTTGTAACAGTAAAGTAAGAAAAAATTAGCTAAAATTACCCAAATTATTTTATGGTAGGATGTAATTACAGTACATAGATATTTGACTACATATTAAGATATAAAATAACATCACAAATATATAATATATAATATTGGGTCTACTTAAACGTTATGCTTGAGAAAACAATTTATTTCAAATATATCATGTGTATGGTTTATCTCCAGTATGAATCGTATGGTTTCTAATGGGAGTTTTGATAACCTAGCAAAGCTCACATAAGAATTCATACTGGAGAAAAACCATATACATGCTATATTTGTTACAAATACTATTTTGTTGATTAAAAGTTGATGCTTGAGAAAATGATTTATTGCAAATATCTAATGTATGAGGTTAACACTATGAATATTTTTTACTGAATTTAAAATTGTTGTTTTTAATAACAATTTATTGCAGATGACATGTTGGTATTGGTTTTCAACATAGTTAGAAAAAATAATTTTTACCTAACTTAATTGTTTTTGAGACGGTATGATATCACATTGTGTTGAGTTGGTATGAGTTGATGCTTTAACGTTATTATTTCAATTGGAAGACTTGTTTTTAACCAGGAGATAATGTACTGTTGTAGATGCAAAATGTAAATGATGGCACATAATTGTTTTCACATATAAAAAAACATTCATATTACATTATGCCATCATCAAATATTTTCAATTCAGTTTTTATTAGAGTTTCGCCATTTTCTGTAGTGTGTATGGAATCTTTCGGTTAACTGAAACAATAAATGATATTTAAATTATTATCTATGGCTTTAATTTAACAAAAATATAACAAAAAAACAATAATTAAGTATATAATGCATGCTCAGCTTTGCCTCCTGATTCCCTTAAAAAAAAATGAATAAGTATAATAATATCATAAACGCATTGTTGTATGTATATTTATATATTATAAATAGTACCTACTACCCACCACGAATATTATAATTTGTACTATCTACACGAGGCAGTGAATATACTTCAAAAATACCGAAATAAGAATGCAGGTTTATGCAACACTTTATAATATAGATGCATTGTATCCCACCATAAACACATTAAATACTACAATATAAAAAAATTTTCTATTGTGAGCATGCTATTCAAATATTAAATTGTATCCGATGCGATAAATTTCAAGCTGTTTTGTTCTTTAATTAATTATCGTATTTACATAGAACATGGTGTTAAAGATAATTATATAATAATAACAAATATCATAAAATAAGTTTTAAAATAGGGTTCAACTTTGAGCTTTGGGTATTTCAACAATATAATGGGGTGGCTGGCCACTCCTTAACTATGAGCCTAACCATTTTTAAACTGGATAGTCTATAATCTTGTCCATAGAATATGAATTCTAACTTATAAATTTATATAAAAACGGTAAATTTATTTTACAGTTAACATACATAAAAAAAACTACATATACATTTCAATATAGATAATATTTACTTAGTATATACTATAGTGCCCAAACATGTTACATCAGAAAAAAATGGTGCCCTAACAAATCATGATTTGAGATAAAATGCCCAAAGGCATAGAAGCCATTTAAAGATAGTGGACTAATAGTGAAGGGGACAACATAAAAATAAAATAGGAACTAACAATCCGGGAGGAATAAAAATACTAACCATTGATAAGTAGATTAATAATCATTACCATCATAATTAAACTTATACCTAAACAATTGATTCATAAATGTTTTTGTATGATGTCATGATGTCATACTGTAGTTTGATGAAATAATTTAGTATATTTTGTGCAAGTTTATGTTTTTAATAATAGAGTGTCAAAAAATTGTTTTACATATATGCCGTTAGGTAGGTAAATGTAATTGCTGCTAACTCGTTCAATGCAATAGACCAAAGCTGCCCGAACCCAGGCTCGTCAACACATTTATTCGTCCAGCGGTTGGATACCTGTTTATATTTTGTCGCGAGCTAATTGGTATTATTTTTATGTTTATAGATTGTCACGACTGTTTGTCCATGGACGGTCGTGGTATATCGGCCTGGGGGGGTCGGATAGTAAATTTTAATTCAAAGTATTGTAAAAATAGAGACCATACGTGTGAGCTGCAAGACGTGTTGTACGTTTGATGGCCCACCAGCTAAATGTAATTAAAATTATAGCCCGGTTCTGAAATAAATTGGGAGCCTTGCAATAAACAAAATAACACACTGCTTGTCCATGAATGAACTTAACGATCGCCCTACTTGTGTTGCGATTCGCTGGCTAGTGAAATCGCTATAGCGACTTGTGCCAAGTGACTAGCAAGTTTAATACTTCAACTCTCAAGTGTAATCCAACTAGTTTTCACACGCCACTCACGCACGACTTTGTTTGCGACAAGCAGCGTCAGCGCAATAAACGATAGGGTTATCCGTGCAAGTTGAGGCGCCAGTGAGGTTAGGTAAAAATGTTCTGACGCGTAAGTGAAAATAAAAGTTGGAATATTCCAAAAAATTAGTGTCGAGCTGGCGCGTAGATGATGGCCACAACAAACATGCAAGTGTAAACCCACCTTAACATACAAAATGTGTTTACTTACAAGAATAACCATTGTACATCACTCGGCACTCCATCAGATACGGCTTTATGAGTTTGATACTTTGAGACTTGACTACCAGAGTCACGACTTAGGAGAGTACGAGACAAGAGTTTCCACGTTCCAAGCATAGACAAAGAAAATAAAGGCCAGAGTGCCCGAATGCTCGGACGTCCGATGTAAAACCTAACCTGACATTTTTTTTCATAATAATATATCATAGATAATAAAGATCCATCTATCTATTATCTATGTAATTTATATTATTATTTATTATTTTCACGTCCTTGATTGGACGTAATGTTAATACTGATAATATATCTGATATCAATTATTACCAAAATTGATAAGTGCGTGTGTAAATAAATATGTGTGGAGGTAATATTATGATAATTAAACACGGCTTATTTGGTTTGTTTTTTTGTAAGTTTTACTACATCCGACAACACAACATATTTTGTTTGACTTGGTCTTATTCATCTTATTTTCAGAGATGCACAAAATTCTTAATGTGAAATAACAAAAATAAGGGGTTTCGTCAATTGTGCCGAATTTGGGACACTACCTGATTTGTATACCGCCGGTATTAAAAAGGTTTATCAAAAAGGTATACATCTATTGCGCCGGTATTAAAAAGGTATATCAAAAAGGCATACATCTATTGCGCCGGCATAAAAAAGGTTTATTAAATAGGAATACATCTAATTCACTGGTATTAAGAAAGTTATATTAAAAAGTAAATTTAAATAAAAATAATTTACATACATAATATATGACATACAAATTTATCTTTCTGATGAAGTGTCTTGAATCTTAATCTCAATCTAAAAAAATTAAATTAAAAAGTAATCAAATAATATAATTCAAACTTACCTATGATATAGAATACGATATAGATATATTAAATTAAAACACGTAAAAACCGATTTGTAGTTATAATGGAAATAGTATTTTAGACGTTTATATATATTTAAGAATCGATCAGCGTAATTGACGTACACCATTTATTACATTCAAATATCGATAGGCGCAATTGACGTACACAATTTATAACATTGGAATATCGATCAGTTGATGTATACCTTTTTCCTATCCCATAATTATTCTTTCTTTACCTGTGATTTTCGGCGCAATTGATATATGCCAAAAAATAATAATACCGAGTACCGACTACCGACAAAATACTGTTAGATACATAGGTACTATATTATTGGTATTTTACTATAAAAAAAATTAAAATTATAACGTACTAAATACGTACCTAAATACAGTCGCAGAACAATCAAAATATTATTATATACCTTGACTAGTAGTCCTGTAGTCCGCTGGAAGCATTTTATCCTAGATGCACGACGTCTTTATTATCTTCTATTTACAACAGCCTGCTGTAATAACTTACATTTCCCACGCAAATTTAATTAATATTTTACGATAATAATATTATAATATATTTTATTTATTGTAAATAATCATAGCCCATAGATCCCAAATTAAAAAGGAGGGTAAGTGGACTTCGCTCTGCTCTACAGTAGGGTACAAGTGGGTCACTGTATAATGGATAGTATTAAATTTGAATTCAATGATATACCTACCTAATATAGTTGTATACAAAAAACGATTCTGATCGGTTTGTCAGAGTGGATATTTTATATTGTTATTAGTTATCATTAATACGGTAGCCGGTAAGTTGAATTAATATTATAAAATTACAACAAAATAACAAAAATCGTTATTCTTGGTTATTGAATATGTAATAATTTCGTCCATGGACAAATTTCAACATAAAATCACTATAAAAATAAACCGTGTTTTATATTTTTGAGATATTTTGGTTACAGAATAACCTACTTACGTGGAACCATGTTTTAAATTTTCAATCGTTAAAAAATATAAAAGTTGAACATTTTATAAATTTTTAGCTACATAATAGCTATTCAAATTTAAATTTGATAAATTTTGTCAAAATTCGAATTTTAAATGCTTATTAAAAAAACTGTGCTTATGTATTTTTAATATTTTTTAACTGATATTGTAACAATATATCAGGAGCCTTGTATTAAATTTTCACGCATTTTTACCCAACAAATAAATTTTATTGATATTTATAGAATAAAAAACTAAAAAAATTGGAAAGTGAAAATGTCCATAAACATCTCAAAATAAGTCAAAATGTTATGGTGTACAGAAAATGCTAATATAAACATGCAGTCAAAATTTCCTGTAGCTACGGTCATTTGTTTTAGAGTTCCACCAAAAACCAAAACCTATTTTGTCGAAAATCGATTTTTTATAAAAATTCCCGTTTTCTTTAATTTTTCTTTTGTTTTTCATGGTGCTTTTGAAAACTACTTTTACTTTTGACCCCCCCCCCCCCCCCCCCAAAGTACCTACCAACTAGATATTATATTACTTATAAACTATTCTCCTATCAGAAAAGAAATCTAAACACCTTTAATGTCCTAAAAGGCGATAACTAGGGCAGATTACTTGTAGCATTTGTATTTTTTTTTTTGCACAGTCACAAAAATACCAGAGTGCGAAACAAATACGTTTAATGATACCACAAAGCTAGTTTTAAAAATGTATTGTGCTTATAAATGCATATTTTGTGATTTTTGGTTTTTATATTTCTTCCATTTTATACTTTTAAATAATATTATAAATATATATTTATACTTTTATGTAACTTCCAATAATAATAATTCTTTTATGTTAATGTTAAATATTTGAAATAAAAATATTTTTTCAATTGTTTTTTAGTAGTTGAAGAAGTATCCAGATAAGAAAACTCATAAAATAAATGCATCTTTATTATCTATGGTTATTTTACCATTGTGTTCACAGAGTTTTGATGGTAATCATCGGGTGGTGGGTGGAGTGGTCGAGTGGATAAATCGATAAACCGTACATTGGTTGATCGGCCTCTTTCAGGTTAAGTAACATAAACGATAAACGTCCATTGTGCATTTGTGCCACGATTTAAGGTATACAGGTTAAACATCGGCCTATGGTATAATGTATATTCAAAACCGTCAAATTGGGTCACCAAAACAGTTCTGGAACTACTGACTGTCGTCGTTTAGCGATATAATGTGTTAAACCGATATAACAATAATATATTATATACTATATAGTTGTATATTATTATATATATATAGCATATCATACGACAGAAGTACTTTTTATATTATTGATTTTCGACCAAAATGGCCGCGAGATGACGCCAGTCAGTAGTTCCACAGCTGTTTCGTCGCCACTGTTCGACGGTCTCGAAAATGACATTATATCATAGCCCATAGGCCGATGTTTAACTTGTATATTATCTTAAGTCGCCATTTGTGCTACGTGTGTGTTGTGGTAAGACGCGGCCATTGTTAAAACTTATAATTACTTAAGCTTGCTGTGTAAATAGGTGTTTTATTACTTTGCCGGACATCGTTTTATTTAAATAGGTAGGTAGCAACACTAAAAACAATATCCGGTGAATTGACAAAGTTTCTATTATTCTGATTGTTATCCCAGAATGGCGGAATCAGTACAAAGACGCAAGGAGAATTTTATAAATGGAGAACTTCCATTACTTAATTCGGTCTTTAACGATGATCATGTGGGGTAAATAGTGATATTTTATAAAACTTTAATGCCAATTACTAACTACTATTAATTAATATTATATTAGGTTTATATTGTAAATATAAATTGTGCGTAGGTACTTATGTTTATTGCTTATGTTACCATACCTTTGTTTATAGTTATATAGTGTATCAACGACAAAGTCATGAGCATAGAGTAACGCGTCGAAACAGAAGCAAGTCAGATTTTATTAATTTCATCAATTTTTTGAAATCTGTTATCAAGGAAGTTAAAAAGGTAATAACCAATAACAATAGTTTTAACATTTTACCATCAGTTTTTTATTAAAATACGTATTTTCTGTATTAGATGAATCCAGATTCAAATACTTTTAAACTCATTAATCTTCACAATAACAAAATCATTCTTCTTTATCGTGCGGCTCTTAAATATTTCAATTATGATCTATCAGTCTGGACTAAATACATCCAATTCCTGATGAAACATGTGAGTAAAAATAATTTTTATGATAATAATTATTTACCACACACTACATACATACATTACATCACTACCTAAGTATAACATTACTAATATTGTATAAATATCAAACTGTATTACGTTTATAAAATATTCTATTTAACAGAACACAATAACAATTTCCGTTCATACCTATCTTGCTAACAGTGGGAGTACTTAATGATGAATTGATAATCGATATATTCTATTTCTAGTCACTTAATTAATATTTATTTGTAACAACTTAAGACATTTTATTTTCTATTTTTTAGAAAAATCCAACAATGGTACAGAAAGTTATAGACCGTACCTTGTTATTACATGGTAAGATTTCAGATTCATTGTATATTTATGCAATAGAAATAGAGATTGGATTTTTAAGAAATATCCAAAAAGCAAGAGAAATGTATACTAGTGGATTACAATTACATAAGTATTCATCAAATTTATATTTTGAAGCTTTTAATTGTGAACTTACTAATTCAAAAATGCTCATTCAAGAGGTGTTGAAATCAGGTAATATCTAATTTTGTATTAATGTATTATAGTGTTTAAATTAATACATTTAATATACAATTGAGTATTGTTGTTTCAATAACTTGAATCTCAAGTGAATAAAAAAAAAATAGATTTATGTACTTTCAGAGTTATATATCTCAAACATAACTTAAAAATATTTTAAGGAGCAAAACAAATTTTGAGTTATCGATGTCCTAGTTATTAAGACTTGACTGTAATGTACTAATGTATAATGATAATAACTATAATAACTTTGATAAAATGTAGGTTGATAATAATTTTAATAACAATAATAACTCTAATATTTTTTTTTAACAGGAAAAGAGCTGGATTCATATGATCCTGCGTTAGATGTTTCTCTAGCCAAAGTTATTTTTGAATCAGCCGTTCAAAATGTAAAAGAGGACACTGATCTTTTCTTTCAAATGTATCATGCAGCTATTCAATATCATTTTTCTTTAGATTTATCTAAAGAAATCAAAAAGTAATATTTTTTATGTATTATTAAAATATACTATGTTATTATTCATATAAGAATTAACTTTAATAACTATTAAGTTTTAAAGGAGGACACAACACAATCTATTTACACTTCTAAATACTTCCAACATATTATACATAACAGTTAAAAGTTATACTAGGTACAGTGTAATTAATTAGAAGGTTAGGGAACTGTTTAAAATAGCTATAATTTTACATAACGTATTTAAAATTTCTTTAGATTTAATATATTTAAATATTTAATAAAACAATTTGTATTGGCCTAAAAACTCAAATAATATTATAAACGCAATAGTATTACAATCTACAATACTAAAAATACATTAAAAAAGTCCAATAAGTAGTTAATTAAAATGTATCTTTATCAATAGAGCTCGGATTTTGTAGCAAAATAAATCCTCAAAAAAGCATTTTAAGTAGCCAAAACAAGCAAAAAAGCATTTATTAAATTTAATTCTAAAAAACAAATTTAAAATACACATTAAATTAAAGACTAAAAAAGTTATTCTATAATATTAGAATGATTCAGTTTTTAAGAGAGTTATAAACATTTTTAATTTATTCTATATTATATTCGAAAAACTTGCTAAAAAATTGAATTATCGTAAAAACCCTATATCAAACACAGATAGTGTTATTACCATCAAGTTTCGTAATAGGTCAATTCACTCTAGTTTTTAAACCAACAAAGCTAAACGTGATCTGCCGAGTGTAAATTTGTTATGTTACGCACTTTGTAAGAGATACTTCCAATCGCAGTTAAAAATTAAAATAGTGTAAAAATTAAGGTATAAACACAAATAATATTCTAACCTTTAAATTTGATAATACATTATTTCAATCTAATAGTAAAGCTAACATTACCAAATTTAATTTTTTGAACGCTAATTTAATATGTTGTTGATTTGAAAAATGGAGGCAACACATAGGGCTGTGTCCTCTTCAAACAAAAATACAATTTTGTACTATCATTTTTTTTTACAGATTTATGTCAACTACATTTAACATGGATCCAAATTATTGGGATACTTTGGCTTTAAATGAACTGTTTGAAACTACTAACACCTATCAAAACATGAATATTATGTACAAACTAATTTATAAAATTATTAATGCTTAAATTATTTTATTTAACTTTTTTTGATGTGTATTGTTTTATTTTAGAAAATGTCTTAGTAGATATAACGCTGCATTGTCAATAGTTGATACTGATGAGATGTGGGATAAGTATTTAATCACTATGATCAAAATATTATATGATGCTGGTCTTACAGAAATTAATAAAATCGATTTAATTAAAGAATCTCTTCATTGCGCTCACAAGAAAAATAAATTGAAACCAAATCATTATATTCATTTGGTAACGGATTTAAATTGTATTTTTTAGATTGCACTTTTAATTTGTATTACTATTCTTTCCACTTTTTTTATTTAGATATTTAATTCAAAAGGTTCAATGCCCCTGGACATTTTAGATTGGGCCGTTGAAGCATATCCAAATGACATACGTATCTTAGAAGTGCATATACAATTTAAATTAACCAATAAAGATGAACTAGTTGCTTACGAGTTATTTAAAGAAAATGCTAATGAAGTTTCACCCACTATGTGGCTTATAATTATTAAATATTTTTCAAATAAACCACAGATATGGCATATTTTCAACATAGCATTTGGAGATGAATCTTTGTGTTCTAACAAAGTAAAAAAAAAGATTGCAAATGAGTATTTGTTGTGGTTAAGTAAAAATAAATCTTTGAATGATGCTCGAAATGCATACTTGTTGTTGAACACAAACAACAGTTGTGATGCAAGTCTGTGCAAGACTATGGTAACTCTAGAAACTGGACAACAAATAATAGACGTCAGCAGGATTAGGCAGCATTTTACTTTAGCATGCATGCAGTTTGGTAAAACCGATATCGGTTAGTTAATTCTTTCTATATATTGTTCAAGTTAAGAACGGTTGTCGAGGCAATACTATATAGCAGAAATACTAATAGTTGAATCGTCGGGGGCAACAAAGAAGTTTGCCCGACTGTGGCCGGACAGAAACTGGTCGCCGCCAACTATGTTTCTTAACTTGAATAGAGTATAGTTATTTTTGTTTTATAATTGTACCTATATCTGATTACTTTATCTATAGATTTGTGGATGGAACGAATTTACTTTGAGCTAAATTACGGGTCACTAAAACTTGTTATCACAACATATCACCAAGCGCTGAAAACTTTGAATAATGAGGAGTCTCATAAATTTGCTGAATTACTGAAGGAGTATTCTACGTTAAATTCAATTTGTAACCCTTGATAACTACATAATAATATTATAATATTTACATTTCAAGATTTTATAAAATATATAATATTAGCTATAGTTTGATGTTTTAAGCCAATTCATTTGAAATAATTATATTTTTAAGTGTTGCTATGGAACTCTTTCATGAATTTCATTATCTATTATTTGTATTCCTTTCAGATCATTCTTTAATATTATTGTTTGCAGTATCTACAAATAAATTGCCTTTTCAATTTTCAACCAATATATATTTATTGCCTTTATATTTTTTTTATACTTTATCACCTATTATATAAGCACAATACATAAACTCAAAAACTCTCGTACAAATCATTATAATTGTTGTTGATGACATATTTTGAAATAATATATAACATGTTTTATATTTTACATTTAAACACTCAAAATATAAAATAATATATTATCTAAATTCAATATATATATATATATATATATATATATATATTTACAAAATATGCTACCTACTGAAAGTATTGAATACTTATAATCACAGTATTGCATTAAATATAGATATATACAAAACTATTGAGTAAACAATTTATTATAATTACAGTTTAAAATATTATTACCTACTTATAATGATGTTTCAATGTTTGTAAATTTAAAAATTCATTGAACGCGTCTAGTTTTTATTTAGTATATCTGGCTAATTTTTTTACTGGTATAAAACTATTTTGCTTCACACATGCATTATATTTAAGTATAATTTTCTCTTTGAATATTATTTAATTGTATCCCTAAAAACTTAACTGGAGTTTGTAAGAACTTAAGAACTGACTGTATTGGTTAAATATAAACTAAATTGTTGTAAACATGTGACTTATTAAAATAAATAGGTAAATTCAACTGGATGTATTCCAATTCAAGTTTTTTATCGACATTTATTTAAAAAAAACTAATAATTGAAAATTTCATATGCCTATAAATAGCTCAACATGAGTCAAAATATTTTGAAAAACTTACGGTGTATAGAAAATTCTAATATAAGCATTCAATAAAAATGTTATGTATCTATCCATAGTATCTAGGTATAGTTTAGATTCTGATCAGAGCGATGAATGTATTGATTTTACAATGATGTGTTTTTTTTATTTTTTTATTTATTTTTGTGTAATTGTGTCTGTCATCACGGTTTGGGGCAGTAAAACTGCTTCAATTTTCTTCAACAGTATCTTGTTCGATGGGAAAGTGAATCTAGTTGGTGCATTCAGGAGGTCAAATTTTAAAATTCCTAATAGTTTTGAAAAGTGACGGGAAAAACAACATAACAATTAAGGAAAAACGGGAATTTTTATGCAAAATCGGTTTTTCTCAAAATCGATTTTGGTTTTTGGTGTTATAAATATCAATAAAATTTTGTTTTTGGGTAAAAAGACATGAACATTTAATGCAACGCTCCTGATATATTGTTACAATACCAGTTAAAAAATATTAAAAATACATACGCACAATTTTTTTTTTTATAAGCATTTAAAGTTCGAATTTTTACAAAATTTATCAAATTTTAAATTTAATAATTATTTTGTAGTTAAAAATTTATAAAATGTTCAACTTTTGTAACTAAGGATTGAAAATTTATATATACCATAATTTGTGATTACTTATAACTGTGAAGACATAATGTCAAGAAATTAAATTTTTTAACAAGTTCAATTACCAAATTATTTTCATGCATATCTACCCTTAAGTGCAAGTAAAAACAATTAGCAATTAATTTACTATTTTTGTTGTCATAATTTCCAAATTAATACACCGAGAATACACCATTTCATTTTTGTAAATTTAGCAATTTATCACATCTGTATCGCATTATTAAAAATAATATTTATATTTTTAAGTAGGTGATTGGTAAAAAAAAAAAATTAAATCAATTAAACTCAGTAAACAGTTTAGGTATGCGAAAATTTTTTTTTCAAATTATATAGGTACTTACTATAATATCAATAAATGTTATATATTTGTATGTTAATGAACAACTAGTTAAAAGTTAATTTTATTTTAACTTAACTTGTTACTTTTGGCTTTTCATTAACTTAACTAACTTAACTTACTAAATTTCTTTCTTAATTAACGTGAAATTAATGAGTTAATTTTTCGTTTTAAGAAGTAAGTTAAGTTAATTTATTTTGTTTTTAATTTTATAATATTTCACTATTTCAGTCTATTTCATTTTCATGTCAAAAAATATGTATCGTAAATTGTTTTAAGTTAAAAATTAATATCATTCGAAATGGTGGTGGGGGGCTTCTGCCCCTTATCACACGCTTCGTACGCCACTCCCTCTCATAAACCAAGGCTGCAATACATATTACGTTCCTCCAGTGGCGTACTACACAGATATTTGCAAAGGGTGGGGTTATATTAAAAAACTATAGGTTCGTGTAGGTAGATACATAATTTATCAAAATATTCTCACGATACGGCGTCCCTAAGGACACTCCCTCTCGTAACTCATAAGCTCGGGTCTCAAATCTCAATATTCATACGTCCCTATCATAAACACGGGCCATAATGGTTACAACACGCTTGCGCACCAAATGATATGTGATGCACATATACTACGCATAATTATTTATGTAAGACATAAAATAATTTATACAATACATATTTTCTATAAATTTCATAAACACGCATTCGATAACTTATTTACTATTAATTCACAATTTTCTTTCCCAATTTATTATTACAGGTTTAGGACTGACAACAAATTATCACTGTTGGCTTGGTCAAAAATTGTTTTTTTTTCTAAATTGCATTTATATACTTAATGTATACTGACGTAGTCAATAGGTAGTCGTTATTTTTTTTTCATATAAAAAAAAACATAATTTAAATCACAATCATACATTATCTAATACCTATGTAATCATAAATTATTAAAAACACATCTACGTATAAACACATATCATTTGGTGCGCAATCTTGTTGTGATTTTAACAGGTAAAAAGGGATTGGGGCGAAATCGTGTTGCAAATTTGGTGCGCACTTATAGGTACTCAATAGTTGATTTAGGGATCTGGTCGCAATTCACCGCAACAGGTATTAAACAGGTGGTCATTATGCGTTCACGGTTCACGTTCATATTTATGATTAACTTCATTCATTTCTTGTAAAAAAATATTATGATGTGAATATTTGAAAGAAATTTGTACTTTTAGAGAACTTGAACCCCTTACAAGCCATTCGGATTATAATAATTTATATTTTTTTTATCTACCTAGTGAATTGTACCTACATATTTTGTACACCTGCGTGCAAATGAAAAATGCAAACGCATTTTTATCATGTTGTTTTTCATAATTATTTGTTATTCACTATAGTATATTATAGTATTGTTGTACACTGTGTAAATGCGTTTGGCGTGGCGCGTGGGTCTGAGAGAGAAAACGAACAGTGCACGTGCGCTGTCATCCTCTATGTACAGAATATTGTTTAACATAAAAACAATTGAAACAAAGTAAGGGTTAACGATATAAACGATAAGAATGGATATTAAAAAGTTTCTACTCATATAAAAAATCATTAAAAGAAACGATACTTTAGGTCAGCGGTTCTTAACCTTTTGTAGATCGCGGACCCCCTTGCCAAATTGTTTTTCAAATACCTTTTTGTTTACAAAACATCTTATGTTATAATAACTAAAATTATAATCGTTATTTTATATAACAAATTACATAAGTAGACATAACAAAACATACACATTTATAATTATTTGATTACATATAATTTTTTATAAAAATGTAATATGTATAAAACTATAGTTGACTACGATCGATCAGCTGTACTTAGTGGCAGTAAATATAAGACTTCCGAGACTACAGTGCTGTACGCATATACATTTCGTATGAACGAGAAAAACTGATTTTACTTAATAAATATTAATAACACAATTATTCGGTGTAGAATCTACATATTATATATATGAAAAAAATAATAATAATAATCCAACAATATTGTAATAATGCATTCATGTCACTTATTGACGTATGTTATGTGTTAAGGCTGCCGCGGACCCCGACATGAGTATCGCGGACCCCCAGGGGGCCGAGGACCACAGGTTAAGAACCGCTGCTCTAGATCATTAGATCTACGAGCTCTTTCAACGTAACGCTAGGTGAAGGAGACACGTATATGATTAATATTACATAATAGGTATATAATATTATATACCTAATATTATATAATACTCACAATATCGGAAAATATTTTATACTCGTCGTTTTATTATAAAAATGTAATGTAAAAACTATATTCAAATATTTTATAATTATGCAGCCATTAGGGTCCGTAAAAAAACGAGTCTGCGGTCCGGATGTTGGTCACCCCTGTTCTCGGGGGAAAAATATTATTCGTATTTACTCGTATTTTGTAAGACGCGGGACGTAATAATAATAATAATGATAATAATAATTTGTACGGCGGCGCGGCTGTGTCGGTGGTTGTTGCGGCGGCGTTGGTAGTTGCGGTGGTGGTGGTGGTGTAGGCACTGAGACCCTTCCCCGCCCCGCCACTTTGGTAATACCATCCCCACAACCGTTTCCGTCACCGCCGCCGACGCCGCCGTCGTGCGATGAAACGTCTAAAACGATGTTTCAACAGCGATAAACGGTCGCGGGATCCATCGTGAGAGTGCGCTGTTAAGGGTCGAACTACGATCGCTTGTCGTGTCGTACGTTGTCATGATCCAGAACGTCATTACTATTATTGTCATTATTATTAGCGCGATTACTGGAATCCCTGTCGTTGTTGTTGTTGTGGTTGTGGTTGCTGTTGTAGGGTCGCGATAGTACCCACCAAACGATATTGGACTAATAGGGGCACATGCCCAGGAACGTGTTCTCGCGTCTTCTCCAGCGGCCGGCGGGTTAGGTGCTCGTTGCCGCGCCGGTACCACCCGACGCTTGAAAATCATCTAATCCGACTAGACCCCTGGTACCGGACGCGACTTAAAACCCTACGTGAATCTGAAAAGTTACTGCTCCGGGTACTAAACATAATAAAAATAATATTTTACCCCAGTGAATAATAATAATTACTTACCAACACCAGTTTTGTACAGGATATTTTCTTGCCACGCTTACCGAGTCCAGTGTTTGGAATTATCTAGATAAATATCTAGATAATTATTTGTTCATCTTTTATCTTATCTAGATAAATAGTTACAAGGTATCTAAACGTTCATCTTAGATAATTTTTTTACTCATCTAAATGAATTCATCTAGATACATTTTTTATTGATAAAAATCGCGAAATTGTATGTACAAATGCATTTAAATATTTATCTTTATCTAGATAAATATGAGTTAAGTTATCTTTTATCTCTATCTAGATACATTAGAGTTGCATTATCTTTATCTTTATCTAGGTAAAAAGCTACTCATCTAATCCGAACACCGATGACGACACCGACATGTCATTATTACGATCGACCGGATTTGGTTTAGTGGCAATATTTAGGCAATATGCGATCTCGTCGCCGCCGTCGCCCGTTTCTATAGTGGGAGTGAGGTGCAGTGCCACACTAAGCCAAATTGCCGCCCCGGGCAATATACAATTTGCCGCCTCTATATATTTAAAAAAAATATCATATGATTTTCACCTCTCTTTTTTCGCTATCATAAACACTGTGAGTTGATCTCGTGTTGTTACATCAGGAGTCGAGTCTACTATAAGTGAAAAATATTTAAATAATTTTTAGTTTTTTTTTCCATAAATATCAATACAATTTTATCTGTTGAGTAAAAAAGCTTGAAAATTTAATAGAAGGCTCCTAGGTTATTGTTTCAAAGGCAGATGAAAAAAATTAAAAATCTTTAGTCACAGTTTTTATTTATAAGCATTTAAAGTTCATATTTTGACAAAATACGGAAAAATCAAGAAAATTAGCAAATTATTTTGAGTTGAGAATTCATAAAAATTTTTCTTTTTAAATCTAAGATTTGAAAATGTAATATAAGATTACTCATAAGTTTGTCTACCTTTATCAAAAAAAAAATGTCTACAAGAAACTTAAATTAAATTTTTATGAGCGTCTGAAATTTATATTTTTAAAACATTTGATATTTTCTCGATTTCTCATGTAACAATTTTCTTATTTTATTGTAATTAAAAAACGAATGACTGTAGATACTTGAAAAATTCATTGAATGTTTATATTAGCATTTTCTATACACCATAAAATTTTAAAAATATTTTGACTCTTTTTAAGCTGTTTACAGACATTGTCAGTTTTCAATTTTTTTAGTTTTTTTTTCTATAAATATCAATAAAATTTTATTTGTTGGGTAAAAAAGTGTGAATATTTAATATAAAGCTCCTGATATATCGTTCTAATAGCAGTTGAAAAATATTAAAAATACATAGGCAACATTTTTCTTTATAAGCATTTAAAGTTCAAATTTTGACAACATTTATAAAATTTATAATTTATTAATTATTTTGTAGTTAAAAATGTATAAAATGTATAATATTTATGGCTAAGGATTGAAAATTTAAAACAAGGCTCTACGTAAATACGTTATATATAAATTACTTTATTCACAATAATATCATCAAATATACTTGGTAATATCATAGACTGACTCACCGTTTTCGCTCAGAATCGTTTTTCTTATACAATGATATTATATCATTGAATTCAAATTTAACACCATCCATTACAGTGACCCACTTGTAACCTACTGTACAGCAGAGCGACTTCCACTTATCCACCTTTTTTTTTTTTTTTTGCTGCTTTTTGGTAAGCTGCACCACTTAATTTAATTCGCTTACCAGACATAGTATAGTATAGTATTCAATAACATAAATTTAACAAACACATCACTGTTGTCTACCGAAATTGGGTCGAGACTGTGGTCGTCAACAGACGATGATAAGATAACTAAAATGATCGTCAAATACGTATTTTTGCGATTATTATTAGATCATACAGCCCGCATTGCCCGCAACTGCAAACAAGCGTCAGCTCTTCGATGTGATTGAGTCACTCACCGAAAATTAAAAGCTATAAATAACACAGACACACAACTGTGATGCATTTAGTTATTATTGAATCGTTGATAGATAAAATTATTATTGGTATTAATATTTTTAATATAATAATAATTATTTTAAAAATTTAATACGAAATTCGTAACGGAGAACGTATAATATTATAATATGATATATTTTCTAAAAATCTACCGCTCCTCAAATCACTTTAAAATTGCCGCCCCGGGGAAATTGCCCCCCCCCCCTTGCCCCCCATTAAATGCGGCTCTGGTGAGGTGGTCGACTGTCGTATTAATGGCGTACAGAACAAGCAACGTTTTAAAGGTAATATTATTTAGTGAACCACCACACGTTTTATTTTCAGATTTCAATTGTAAAGCAACTTATGAGAATTTTAAAATTGTAAATTATTTGTGCATTTTAAAATACTTGAGGTGTTTCTATGCAAAACGTGTAATCTCCAGTTCAATAAAACCGAGTTATACATCGATTCTTATGGAAAAAATGCCCATAAATCGATTGAAACTTTTATTTTTCGTCAAAACGTGTTATTTGATTATTTCCAATAGATTTTTTTTTCCAAAACGTTCTATATCCACTTTTCATCAAAACGTGCTATTTCCTGTACTAAATCTTATGACATACTCCTCATTATTTTCCAAAACGTAGTATATCCATAATTTAATTCATAAGATGTTATTTCCATTTTACATCAAAACGTGTTATTACCCATGTTATTGGTACAGCAATCAAACTACATTTAATTAAAAACGTGCTAATACCTAAATGGTTTAATCCTTTAAAATTAAAATCATTTCATTAATTCGTTATAAAATATGATGTTGTTTAGTACAAAACCAACAATTATAAATAGAAAAATTATATAAAAATAAAAAAAATATATATGATAAGCCTATCCATATCCACATGATTGTAATTTTCCACCAAAGTTCATGATAGCTGCTTTTGGCTTCCCTGTGAGAGTACTATGCTATGTTATCGTGTTAATAATTAATATACATAATACATTAATACCATATTTCGGATTATTTCCATGACAAAAATATATAGTTTAAAATATTATTATATTATTTGTCATGGATATTATTACTAACTCTTACATTATACAAAAATATTTGAACTATTAGAAATAATGTTTAAATTTAAGCAAGCCAAGCTTTTGGCGGATAATATACATTAATATCTATTTAGCAAGATCTCACGAAGAACCATATATGATCATATACTAAATTTTAAATTTAACAAAGTTGTTTTATTGTTTTATTGAGTTTGATATAAATAAATATTTTCCATGCTTTTCAATTATACTATAATTTAGTTGTTATCATGATTCATTGCATTTTTTGAAGAAATAAAGTGAAGAATACTCATTGATTCTTAAATTTTTTTTGATTCTTAGTAGGTAGGTATATATATTATTATATTTACATATTTATATTAATATACATTATTATATATTTAGTATGATCTCATGAAGAACCATCTATAATCATATACTAAATTTTAAATGTAACAAGGCTGTTTTATTGTGTTTAATATAAATAAATATTTTCAATGTGCTTATTGTGTATTTCAAACATATTCATAATGTTACTCTGTTACTTAATGTCAAGTATAGAAAAAAATATTGTAATATTTTTCTAAAATCTAAACAAAATTAAAATAAAGGAAATAATACGTTTTGAAAAAAAACTTATAAAAAAAACTATAACCATGTTTTTTTTCAAAACGTATCATTCCCGGAAACGTTGTTTTGTAAATGACTAGAAACTATGTAAAATAATATTTTCAAAAACATTTACACTTTTGAGATAATGATTGTTTAATGATAAAAGAATCAGCCTGTATGTATAATGAGTTTATAAGAGTGAGTTAATGCATGTGTAGCGCCATCTTAAGGCGCCTTGCTATTACTGTTAATTCTAGTTCAAAACACCTAAAGCCTTGGACAAAACTAAAGGTACCTAGTTTACGTTATCCAATTTTTGTTCTGAAAAAATTTATGAAATTGGCAAAAGATGTCTATGGATCGTACGGAACACTTAACATTTTAAATTTTTAGTCTAGTTACGATTAAGATTATATGTATTCAAGTTGTCAAATACTCCAAAATTAAAAAAGATTACATTTTTTCAAAGTGTTACGCACGTTCCTTAGATATTTTACTGCTAAAATTAAATCTTTTTTTCAGAATTAATACCAATTAAATACTTTAATTTTGCCAAAACAATAAGTAAGTTTAAGTAATTTTCGTATACTGCATTTTATATTGTTATCGATCAATAATTGACTTGTGCGTGTCGGTGGAACCCAAACGGTAATGACTCCCATACATTGTTCGTTGGTTTCCAAACGACTCCGATATTCCGTAATAATTTACTTTGCATGTATACAATTTAAAAAGTCACTAAAACATTTAAAATCTATGATTTACAATACCTATGCCATATTATTTCGAGATAAAAATTCCTTAAAATTGTATATGTATATCTAATATTTGAAATTTTCATACAAAATCACCCTTAATTCTTACATTAAAAAAAAAAAGTTTACTGGGAAGTCATATTATTTTTTTCAAGCGTTTGAAGATAAACATATTCACCCGTAAATTAACAAATTCTCATAAAATGATTGTCTTATTTTGTAGTTATTCAAAAACCATGAACCGTAGGTTTTATCATTTTTTCTAAGCATGATACACTTTAAAAATATTTTGAGTAGTTTTGTGTTATTTATAGACATTTAACCTTGAACATTTAATACAAGGTTCCTTATAAGTTATTATTATTCAGTTGCTTTGTATTAAAGATCCATAAGCATGGTTTTTTTTATAAATATTTAAAATTCAAATGTTGACAAAAATTTATCAAAATCTCGAACATTTGGAGTAGCTATAAAATTATAAAATGTTCTTATTTTATAGCTAAGGATTGAAAATTTAAAACAAGAATTCGTAAGTTTAAAAAATATTTATGAAGACAGTTATTTTTTACAGACATTTAAGTTCAAATTCGGTCTAAATTACATATTAATAAACCAAGAATAACGATTTTAGTTATTTTGTTATAATTAAAATATATTATTCGTGGGTACCTACATATTTTTGTGTACCTACTTACGGTGGACTATTACAAGTATTTATTTGTTATAAAACATGATCAAATTTGTGGCGCAATTAGGAATTGGTTCTTGGGTGGGATATCATTTTTTATAACCGTAGGCTATGCCCTCCAGACTCCTCCTCTTGTTCGTTAACTTCCATACATCATAATATTATTAATTAAATTGAGGTACATGGTAGCCCGGCGGGCCATGCATTTCAGGTATGGCCATGGCCACGGTAATATATTGTATTTTAGTGGGTGTTCATAAATTGCAACAGTAATAATTAAAGAACACAGAATATAATTTTAATTGAGCGTCTTAATATGCAATAAAGCCAATAAAACTATAATATTGACAACCATGTGTTTTTAAATAAAATTAGCTCAGCAAGTTAAATATTTCACAATTGAAAAATACGGAGTATTTTGTATAATATTATCAAATTGCATTAATTTTTTAAAGGACAGGTTCTGTATAACTCATTAAATAATACAATATATAAAAAAAAAATCGGGAAAAACACATACCTAAAACAAAATTAAGGGAAAACTGGAATTTTTATGCAAAACCAGTTTTCAACAGAATTGATTTGGTTTTTTTGCGTAACTTTAAAAAAAAATAACTGTAGACATTTTAAATATTCACCAAAGATTTAATAAATAATAATTTTCCAAATTTCATAAAAATTTCAAAATATTTTGAGTCTTTTTGATCTATTTTTAGTCATGAGAAAGTTTGATTTTTTTTTTAGTTTATTATTTGATAAATAGTTGTTTGCTTGGCCAAAAATCTTGAAAATGTAATTCAAGGTTCCTCATAAGCTGTTTGATGCCACCGCAACAATATTATAATAGCAATATAAGGTAAATTAAATATAAGCATACAGGATATCGGTCACGGGGGAACAGCCGGTCACACACACACACACACACACACACACACACACACACACATACACAATCAGCGTTGTAATTATTGTTTGATTTTTGTATATATTATTTAAATTTGTACAGTGAGTTATTATGTAATACTACCTGTAATATTATTATATATAATTATTCTGACTATCACCGCGTTATCGCACGTCGTCGAGCCGGCTCCGCGAACATTATTCAACACGGCCGTCGTGACTTTTGTCTTTCACCGTATGTTGTCGCGGCAGTATCGTAATTTATTAAGTGTTTTTTTCACTCAAATGGTAAAAATTATTATTGTTTTTTATAATTGTGAGCGCCAGAAGGGCATATCGATATTACATTCATTATTAAGTAAAATTATGGGCATGAAACACCCTTTTATATTATATTTTGTATTGCGCGAACACCAAAGTGTGGTGTGCAGTAAGATTTATTATAGGTACGGTACTTATTTTATTATTGTGAGCCATGAGGGCAATACGTTAATAGTATTGTGGCGCATCGCCGTTTTACATTATATTGCCATAGGCGCAAACTGCCACCTTTTAATATTACCTAATTGTTTTATTATTGTAATTTGTGCGTGAATTGGCCCCTATTATCAGTGTTGGGAATAGATAACTAAAAAATTATCTAGATAAAAATAAAGATACCATAAATGTAATTTATCTATATAAAGATAAATACAACAATACATTTATCTATATAAATATCTAGATAAATATAATTTCTTGACACTTATTTTTATTGTGTTTTAGTATTTTTGTATATTAGATTTATATCAATATAATGCGCTCCACAAATTGTGAGTGATTTTTATTATTATTATATATATTCAATTGTTAGGCCAAAAGGGCTATAGATATTTTATAATTATTATCTTGTCGTGCAAGAAGCAGGGCTTGAAACCGTTATCAATTTAACCAAAAATTTTTTTGATACCGGTTACCGATTTTATACCGGTCCTGTTGTTAGTGGTAACCAATTACCGGTACTATATTCGAAATTCCAGGTTACCGTTTAGTGATAACCGCTTCCAAAAAATGTCGGTTACCGGTAACCGATTTAATACCGGTTTTCTAAAAAAAATTGACTATACATTTGTACCCGTATACTTAATACAATATTCGTGTTGTTATAAGAATCATGCTGTTTTTAGATTTCCCAGTATAATATACGATGAGGGAGACCGGGATTATCGACTATCGAGTACCGTCATTACCAACCAACGATATTTTATGTTATAGGTAGGTAGGAAATAGAAATATAGAATACCAATTATTTGAATTATTATTACAAGAACTTAGACTAGGAAAAAAAAAACGAAGATATAATAGTATGATTTAAGAATAGTTTTAAGAAGTCATTATTTATTAAACCATTAGTAGCTACGAGCGTATAATCATTTATGTAGCTAAAATAAATTAAACATAATATTATTATAGTTCATACGTAACGGTAGTGAGTATTTAGAAATACCGGTGATCGGTTCTTAACCGGTTAAAACATATTACGTTATTATAACGTTTTATGTTAGCTGAACAATTGTCACGGTAACCGGCAACCGATAACCGGGAGTACAAATAGGTTTATAATAACGGTCTATGTTTTTAAGTAATCTTAGAGTAAAATCACCTATTACAAAAAAGATAGATAATAATATTTTTGAGGGAAGGACATATCGAATTTATATTTTATTGTTATTCGACTTTGTAATCGACTTTCAAAATAAACAAAAAATGTTTTAAATTTAAATTATGTTTAAATTGTTTTGGTACAATATTTCGACAAATCGATATGTCATTCCCTTAAAAATATTATTTTCTATCTTTTTTGTAATAGATGATTTTACTCTAAGATTACTTAAAAACATAGAAAAAATGATTCTTCGTAAATGCGTTATGTCTATGTTGCGCGTGGGACAGAGAGAGAAAACAAATACTGCGCTGACATCCTCTTAACACACAGGTTTGGTGGTAATGTGGTATTGACTCAAAAGTTAATAGTAATAAATATAATAGGATAGAAATAGGTATACATTATTATAATCGATTTTTATTATATTTTATGTATCATATGTACCTTTTTCTATCGTGTAGGAACTAACGTATGTATTTTGTGTACCTATTACTCTTCTCGTGTAGGAACTTACATTCACCCATTATATCTACCTAATGTTATTTTGCATTGTGTATATTGTAAATATATATGTATGTATTTAATCACTGACCTTATGTGGCGGCTGTTGTAATAGTACTCTGCATCTGGTTTGTGTTCCTTCGGGGTAGTGTTCGACGGTCGGTATCACAGCGACAGTAGGTATATGTATTTTGATTCGCAGGGTTTTATAGAATATAGAGTAGTTTTCTAGAATCTATAGCCTCGTATGATATTTGTATAACAGGAATGTTAGTTCCGTATTCTAACTATTGTGACTGTGACTATTATCGTATGCTCTTAAAATCCCTACATTCGTAGCAGTCATCCACAGCCAACGGCTAATCGAATGTAATTTAAGTTGATGAGCACTTAACACTATGCTTATATTCTAAATGAATAAATATTATTATGATCTAAAAATAAATAAATTATAGTAGTATGTATCTAAAATTATGCTTATATTCTAAATAAAATAAATATGATTATGATCTAAGTTCTGTTCTTAAGAATCCCTACATTCGTAGCAGTCGTACACAGTCAACGGCTAATCGAATGTATTTTAAGTTAATGAGCACTTAACATTATGCTTATATTCTAAATAAATAATTATCATTATGATCTAGTGATAATTAAATTAGTGTGGTATATATCTAAAATTATAATTAAGTTATTATACGACGATAGTCACAGAGTTTTATATTGTAAGGGGGTGGATATAGATAAATAGATTTAAGAAATGCAAGTGTGAATTTGTTGAGTAATATTGGATATATAATTAGATGGTCATACTGAATGTTGAATTCAATATACATATACGTCTGAATCGATGATGGTTGATACTCCTTTGAGCAATGGAGAAGGTGTCATCGTGACGCTGACTGGCGTGGACGTTGTGCATCGGGTCGTCTTGTGGAAAGAACTGCTAGCGAGTCGATCCCGTGGGGTCTTTATAAAATATGATTTTGGTGTAATCCCTTCTTCTGGTGATATGCATCGATATCTGCTTTTACGTATTGATGTGTTTATGATTTTGTCTTCAGCGGTATGACAAAGGTGCCGCTTGTAATTTATTGTATTATTATGTCCCAACGTCTTGATCGGAAAATTGTCGACGGGGTCTTGAAGTATAGAGTTACAATGCGGTGTCGTCTGGCGCCGTTGATAATTGATTGGTTTGTTTTTATGGATTGACTTAAAATGTAGCAGAGTGTTATGGAAGTGTATGTCGTGTTATTACACGTTCAATTATGAAATTTAAAAGTGCTTTTTTTTGCTTTTTTAGTCGATTTTTTCAAAATTTTTAAATGCTTATTTCCAGTTTTTTTGGTTATTTTTGCTTTTTTGACCAGTTTTTCTACTTTTTTATGGTTTTTTTTTTACTGCAAAGTTGTTTTTGATAGAATTAAAATTAAATCATTTAATGCAATAATGACGGCAAGATTTAATTAATTAATTTTTTTTTCAACTATTTGGGCCCGTGACTTATAGCACTTAAAATCATTAAAATAAGCGCTAAAAAAGCATTTGAAAAACTTAAATTCAAGCAAAAATATTTCATCAAAAAAAAACTTTCTTTTTACATGATAAAGTAGATACTATAGACATAATTTGTATAGCTGTGCTAAAAATAATGATTAGGAAAAGTTTGTAACTAAAAAATCAAAAAATAAATAAATAAATCTTTATATTATAAAAAAAATTAAACTTCACTTTCGATACAATTTGCATTATTATTTATAGATTTTCCGAGGGATTTTCTGAAAATTAAAATGTAAACGATAATATTTACAAATAGTTGAAAAAAAAATTAATTGATTAAATCTTGCCGTCATTATTGCATTAAATGATTTAATTTTAATTCTATCAATAACAACTTTGCAGTAAAATAAACCAAAAAAAAAGTAGAAAACTGGTCAAAAAACTAAAAATAACCAGAAAAACTGGAAATAAGCATTTTTTTGAAAAATCGATGTAAAAAGCACTTTAAAATTTCATAATTGAACGTGTCGTAACACGACATACACTTCTATAACACTCTGCTACATTTTAAGTCAATCCATAAAAATAAGCAAACGCTTTAAGTCCCGACCCCTGGTTATTCTATATAATTCTTATAATAAATCGTTGTGACAATAACTCACTTCTCTAAATTGCCACACAATATGCTATTAGTTAAATTTTGAAATTTTTTATTTTGGGAACAATAACCGTCGGGAAAAAGTCATTCGGGAAAAAAGATTTCGGGTTTTCGGATTTCCTGGCAAAATACCATTAGGAAAAAAGTTCATTGGGGAATTTCAATTCCTGAAAAACGGCGGGTACCCTTTTTCAGAATTTAATAAGTAGATAACTATACCTGCTTAGCTATTGTATTGTAAAATAATAAAGTTTATATTTCTATAGGATACTCCTATGTGGTACAAGCGACAAGCCACAACAAAGTAATTACTAATTATAGGAATTTGTGGTATCCAATTTAGTATTTAGACAAAAAAAGAGATCGTTTAAAAAAAAAAAAACTAATTCGCCCTAAAAATATTCGACAGTTGTTGATTGGGAATCAATATTACACAATTTATTTATATATTTATTATTAATTTATAATTTTCCATTGCGTATTCGAAAACATCATTTTATTTTTTTACAATCACCGTAAAAATATTTATGTCCCCTAACATAAGGCAGGATGGGCTATTGTCCTCCAGAACCACCCCTTAAATACGGCTGTGTATTATATATACACGGTATATTTTAAGAAGTGTTTTAAGCACGTGTATTATGAATGTACAGGTATTGAACATGAAAACAAGGCAAACCAATAACCGTTACAAAAATTTGATCGTGTATTTATCGGCAAGTAACTTTTCTTGTCGGTCTCTCGTGGCAGGTCACCGTAATAAAAATGGATGTGACGGTGCCAATAGTTTTAGTAATATTTAGATTATAGGCATATATCAACCGGCGCCGCTCCCCATTGCTGTATTCGTATACTATAATTATATCGTATAATGTGCACGGCGCGATAGACATGACACGACGACGCCTCGAGGACGCCACGACGATGTCATTAAGGTCTCATAATACCTTTGGTTGGCTACGGAGTAGTGTCGTGGCCGAGGTCGGAGAGTGGATGATTTCGAAAGAGGTATAATATAATATTATAATATTATGTGTAGATACTCACCGACGCCAACGCCCTAAAATCTAAATTTCTAAAGTTATTACTTATATATAATTATCCTTTTAAGCCCGATCGTGAAACAATGTAGGGTACCTATGTTAAAATGTATCTGGGTCATGGCATGGACGACGGTGTTAAATGGCAGATTTCGAATGCTTTGTTTTATATTATACATGTATACATATAGTATGTATTAATTGCAATTCGCAGGGCTCGAAACCGATTGAAAAATGTCGGCTTAGGTTTCGATTTTGTATCTGATTTTGTTTTCGGTTTCAGTTTGTAAACGGCTTATAACGGTTTCTAAAATGGGTTTCAAGCCCTGGACTATTTACGTTCATTTAAAGTTTATTAATTTATTTGAATCGCCTATTGTGTAAAGTAAACATTTCAAAATGTTCTAGATGCAAAGATGTTCAAAAAAATACAGTTTTTTAAATATTATATTTTCAGTTTCGGTTTTAAATTATAATTTATACCGATATAAATTTATTCCAGTTTCGGTTTTAAATTATAATTTATACCGGTTAGGTTAGGTTAGGTTAGGTTTTAACACAATTTATTTCGGTTTCGGTTTTAAATTATAATACTGGTAACCAATTTTTCCGGTTTCGGTTTTGAATTTATAATACCGGGTTTCAATTTTTTTTGGTTTCAGTTTTTTAATGGTTTATACAGGTTTCTGAAATTTAACCCTTTCTAGACCAAACCTAGAAAAACTAAAAACTTAAAAATTTTTTTTGCCAATTCCTTATTTTTTTATATGTTAAAAATGGAAACATTTTGAAAACACATAAAAATGTAGTTCATTATCCTTTTTTTGTCCTGGGACTTATGAGTCCCGTCAGTCATTTACGGTCTGGACTTAAAAGTCCCGTCAGCCATATAGAGCAATTTTTTTCCCCATATAAGCAATGTATTTTTTATGGCTGCGACACGATTGAGCATAAAACACCTTTTTTGCGACACGATTGAGCATAAATTGTCGGCGTATCAAAGGAAATTTAAATACAAAAGAAAACCAACACGATTGAGCATAAAAAACTCTGCAACGTTGCCATTTTCAATTTTGAACTGTATCGTATAAAAACATTTATTTAAATAATTATAATAATTCAAAATATAACATGACAAAAAAATATCATGTTTTCATAGTCAATATTTAATATATAAATAGTTGTCACAGTATATAAATCTTTTTGTTAATAATAAAATAATAATAATAGTTATGACTTATGAGTTATGACTTATGAAAATAATAAAATCAAAATATTTATAAATAGTTGTCACAGTCGTATTATAATACAGTATAAGTATAGCTAGATCTTTTTGATAATAATAAATTAAATTGATACACCTTGGTATCTGTTTCCAAGTTGACTTAAATATATTAATAAAGATTCTGTATTCTTACGATTTAAAAACTGGCTGTAGGCTTGAATATTCAATTCAATTTTTTTAATTTCTTTTGCGGGTTGTAATTTTCCAGGCTTGTGTCGAATTGAATTGATCTTAGTCGATGTTTCCGCTTGTGTTTCGATCAATACCCTAACGACTGCATGAACATGGGGGTGAGGTGAATAAAACTGTGAATTGTACGTGCGATGAAAGCTTTCAGCTGCATTGGTCGTTCTAAAAAAAATTAAATAAAACAATACAAATTAGTAAAAAAGTTTTTATAATAAGTTTTAAAAAATATTGTAAAAACCTTGGGTTTAGCGAAGGAATTTCCGCCCAAATATTTGGAGGAAACTGGCAGTGATCTTCAATATAGTTGTGTAGAATGTAATCAGAAAATATGAAACCGTCATCATTTGGACAAATTGATATTAACTCGTGAAATGCATCAACTACTTCTTCTGGGGAAATAAACGCCAAACCAAAAAACATTTTCAACCATTTCCCTAGTTCATTACTGTTGTTCATGTATGCTATTCTGAGAGAAGGTTTTCCAACAATCTACAAACAAATTATTATATTTTAGTAAAAAAGTACTATATTATATAATTGTTTCTTACTTTTTTCCACCATGATTGTCCTAAATGAAATCTACATCCAATTATTTTAATATTTCCAAACACGTCTGTAATTGCCTGATGAGCTCCAATTTCAAAATCAACATGAAATGTGTTAATTTGCAAACTTTTTTCGCATAATTTCAAACATAAATTATTTAAAAATTGCCACATTTTAATATAAGTAGACCTAGTTTTATTTTGTAAAAAAAAGTAAACAAGTGGTAAGTAGTATCCATTTTTAAATCCATGTATTGTGTACAATTGAATAAAATATTTTGGAGCATAATTAAATGTGCCATCGCCAAAATACTCAGTACAATTATTTGTCATAAATTGTAGATTTTGTTCTGTAGTTAAACATACAAAATTATCATCAGTCGGCATGTAAATGAATTGTTGACCCTTATATTTAAAACATTCTTCATTTTTTAAGTCACTTAATTGATGAATTGTTTCATCCAAAGAAGTTGGTAATTTAGGATAGGTCTGCTTCCGTTTATCATACATTGCTTTCCGTACATTTCTTACATTTTGATTGTTTAAATTTGATGTTGAAGAAGAATTTAAAAGTTCGGTGCGAATAATTTTAAGTGGCCGTGTGGAAATTGATTCTTCAGCTTTTCTTTTGCAATTTTCTCTTAAAACTTGTGTTTCTATTTTCTCAATAGAATTTTTATCGTGATTATGTTGTCCAGCAGTTTCAATCACTTTACGTTTATCTAAGCCCGAGAACATTATTGCCGAACATTTATTATTAGTACACCTCCATCTCAAAAGATTGTCTTTTTTTCGCTCTCCAATTAATTTATACTTGTATAAATTAACTAGGGCCAATTCTTTGCCTCTTTCCGATAAAATAATTGTTATATCCATATTTTTAAAAAAATAGAAAAACGCACTAAGTATACACGCACTATATACTATACAGGTGATCGAACACTGATATTATTTCTATAATAATTTTGGATTTGTATCTTAATTATCTTATATTTTCCCCCAATGCTAAATGTTTAAAACGTCGTTTTGCTCCGGAACTAATTTATTAATCGATAACATTGTCGATAAAATTGATAAAGTCGATAAAGCTCACGGCTCGCGTCAGATATCATAATAATTGGTGTAATAATACGAGAAAATAATAAATTACAAAATGTTGGCAACGTGAATGTGGCAACATCGCATAAAATATACTATGCTCAATCGTGTTGCTAAAAAGGTCTATGCTCAATCGTTTTATGCTCAATCGTGCTTTACCGATTTTTTATTATGAAATTAAGGATGTTTTTAAATTATATTTTTTTAAAATATAAACAGTTAAAACTTCAAACAAGTTTTTATACGTATTTGAAGTTTGTGGAAAAAAACTATAACTCAAAATCATCATATTATAGTTTATTTTTCTCCTTCACGAATATAATTATCTTACAATATAAGCATAAAATGTTCTCTATTACTATTTGTAATATGAATACACATTATATCTAAGTATAAATAAAAAATGTAACCTGATAAACTTAATGACATTTTCTGACAAAACCATTATCTATAAAACAACATTTATAAATAATAAAAAAAATTAATATTAATTTTATATTTAATTAATTTCATGGGTATTCGACAAAACAATTTTTTTTCTCATTGAGACATAAATGTACTTTGCAATGATTACAAATAGAAAATGGTCTGGATTCCACACCTTTGGAACTACACACCTCACATCTTGCTCTTTTTTCTATGAACTTCGGCCAATGAACTCCTGTATTACTTGTTCTGACATCTCGTGGCATGGAAAATGCATTTTTGCGTCGTTTCATGTTTTTTGGAGTTTGTGGTAACTGGTTTTTTTTTAGTTGTTTATTTGTTAAAAGCCCTTGTGCAACAGCTCTCCGAAATTGCAAAACAGTTATTTTTTCAAATAAATCACAATAAACTATAATATATGAGTTTACAAACATTATATCTATAAGACCAAAAAAAATACGGTGCCACCATTTACGTGATTTCCTTTCCACATTATATAAATCCCTTAATCGATTTGCCAAATCTACTCCACCCATGAAACGATTATAATCAGCAACTGCTGTAGGACACGGAACTGGATGTGATGTGCCATTTCTTTCTTTCCTTGTAACAGTTGTCGTTTCAGATCCATGGAAGTTTGAAATGATATGTACCGGCTTACTGTCTTTCCACTTGAAAAATGCAGTTCCATCTGACAAATATTTTGAATCGTGGTCACCTCGATTTAGTGTTTTATCAGATGTCATATTTAGTGGTAACCCTTTTCGATTTATACGAATTGTTCCACAGCCCAGTGTTTTTTCAATTTTCAGCTTTTGAATTAACAATTGTAGATGAAAAATAATTATCAAAATAAACCTCTCGGTTTTGATTCCACAAATGTTCTGTGAGTTCTAGAACAACACGTTCCCCAAGTCCATATTTTTCAAAACTAGAATTCACTAATTCTTCTTTGCCTTGATATACTTTAAAATTCATTATATAACCTTTTTGGTCAGCTAGGCACCACAGTTTATATCCTCTTTTAATTGGTTTCATTGGGTTATACTGTTTTAGTGACGATCTACCTTTAAATTTGATCATACTTTCGTCTACACTCACTTCCCTTGTCCCAAAATAATGCTGTTTGAAAACGGAATTCATTTTGTCTATCATTGGCCTTAATTTAAATAGTTTATCTTTATTGTTATCTGGCAGAGCAGTGTTGTCATTACAATGCAAATTTACTAGAATCTTATCAAATAAAGCACGGGGCATTGATTCAGCAATAAGTTTTACCCCCAAATCAGGGGAAGTAGACCAATAGTCTTTCCACGAAGGTAAGCGATTGTATCCTATAATAAAATTTATACCAATAAATGCTAGCATATTTTCATTTTTATATTCAAGTTTGTACCATTTTGTGTTCCATAAAGATTTGTCTGATATACTATGTCCTCTAAAATACAATCCATGAACACTAAAAATATATCAGTAGGAGTGTTACAGTTCAAAAATGAATTTTCATTAGCTCCTGTTGGTAGATTGTACTCAGGCCTGGACGTAGGAATGTTAAATTTTCTATATTAAATGTACTATTTTATATAATTTTTTTTTTCGCCGGGACTTTAAAGTCCCGCCAGTCTACAAACGGTTTCAAGCCATGAATTTAATCAGTCGACGCCGATGTCGCTGACTCATATAATATATATTATTAGGATTTTATTTGTATAATAATATTTTGTACTATGTAGTTACCTGTGACACTAACGCCATGCCATTTCGTACCTACCTACTTTTATAATATAATATACAACCGAAATTAATATATTTGTAAGAACATGATACTTATAAGAACATGATATACAGATTGAATAGATGTATAACATGATGTTCGCGTGCAGCTTATATCGCCCTCTTCTCTCATTTTATATGTATAGTATCGAAGGATTTGAATCCGAACACAGCCGACGGTCAATCCATACTGTAGGTCCACATTGTTGTGGAAAATTATATAATAATGTCATTTGGTGACACCAGAATTGCATATTTTAAGTTAATTTAGCTTTAAGTTTAGTTTATCAGGGCTTAAATTTAAAATAAATATATCGTTTTTACGTTTTCAGATATTTAAAAAATATACAATTTTAATGTTTATCATTATTATAATTTTTAACATTATTTAATTTTTTACCATTTATCGTTTTTATATTTTTAAACATTATATTAATTTTAGATTCTGAGCGAAGCAATGTGTGTTTTTTTATATTTTTTTTTGTTTCTGCCATCACCTTTTAGGACAGTAAAAAAGCTTGGATTTTCTTCAACAGTAACTTATCTGATAGGAAAGTGAATCAAGTTGGTACTTTGGGGGGTCAAAAGTAAAAGTTTCTCAGTAGTTTTCAAACGCGACGTGAAAAACAAAAGAAAAATTAAGGAAAAACGGGAATTTTTACGCAAAATCTGTTTTTGATAAAATCGATTTTGGTTTTTGGTGCAACTCTAAAACAAATGACCGTAGGTACATGCGATTTTGACTGAATGTTTAAATTAGCATTTTCTATACACCATAACATTTACCAAATATTTTGACTTATTTTGAGCTGTTTACGGACATTTTCAGTTTCCATTTTTTTTAGTTTTTTTTTTCTATTAATATCAATCACATTTTATCCGTTGGGTGAAAAGCTTGAAAATTTAATAGAAGGCTTCTAGGTTATTGTTTCAAAGGCATATGAAAAAAATTAAAAATCCTTAGTCACAGTTTTTATTTATAAGCATTTAAAGTACAAATCTTGACAAAATACGGAAAAATCACGAAAATTAGCAAATTATTTTGAGTTGAGAATTCGTAAAAATTTTTCTTTTTAAATCTAAGATTTGAAAATGTAATACAAGATTATCCATAAGTTAGTCTACCTTTATCAAAAAAAAATATGTCTACAAGAATGTCAAATTAAATTTTTATGAGCGTTTGAAATTCATATTTTTACAACATTTGATAATCACTCGATATCTCATGTAACGATTTTCTTATTTTGTTGTAATTAAAAAACATATGACTGTATATACTTGAAAATTTCACTGAATGTTTGTATTAGTATTTTCTATACACGATAAAATTTTGAAAAGGGAAAGTGGATGTCGCTCTGCTGTACAGTAGGTTACAAGTGGGACAATGTATTATGGATTGTATTAAATTTGAATTCAATGATATTTTATCATTGTATAAGAAAAACGATTCTGAGTGGAGACGGTTTATCAGTCTGGATTTTTAAAATTTTTATTATTTAATATAGCCTTTAAGTAGAATTAATATTATCTTTATATATAAAAATGGATCCCTGTTTCTCTTGGTCATCGCATCACGCGTGAACGGCTGGGTCGATTTTGACTTAACCAGTGATTCTTTTTTTGTTGTGTTCGTAATTGTCAGGACAAGATTCTTATGAAAGAAAATTTTAGGAAAATCCACCGGAAAAAGAAAATTTGGATGTCAAAAAATACAACAATGGCACCATCCGCCCAGAAAAAAATTAACTAAATAATAAAAAATAATTGAAAAATTCATTGAACGCGTCAAGTTTTTATTTAGTATATCTGGCTAATTTTTTTACTGATATAAAACTATTTTGCTGCACACATGCATTATATTTAAGTATAATTTTCTCTTTGAATATTATTTAATTGTATCCCTAAAAACTTAACTGGAGTTTGTAAGAACTGACTGTATTGGTTAAATATAAACTAAATTGTTGTAAACATGTGACTTATTAAAATAAATATAAAATATATAATATTAGGTATAGTTTGAAGTTTTAAGCCAATTCATTTGAAATAATTATATTTTTAAGTGTTGCTATGGAACTCTTTCATGAATTTCATTATCTATTATTTGTATTCCTTTTAGATCATTCTTTAATATTATTGTTTGCAGTATCTACAAATAAATTGCCTTTTCAATTTTCAACCAATATATATTTATTGCCTTTATATTTTTTTTATACTTTATCACCTATTATATAAGCACAACACATAAACTCTAAAACTCTCGTACAAATCATTATAATTGTTGTTGATGACATATTTTGAAATAATATATAACATGTTTTATATTTTACATTTAAACACTCAAAATATAAAAGTATATATTATCTAAATTCAATATATATTTATATATATATATTTACAAAATATGCTACCTACTGAAAGTATTGAATACTTATAATCACAGTATTACATTAAATATAGATATATACAAAACTATTGCAGAGTAAACAATTTATTATAATTACAGTTTAAAATATTATTACCTACTTATAATGATGTTTCAATGTTTGTAAATTGAAAAATTCACTGAACGCGTCAAGTTTTTATTTAGTATATCTGGCTAATTGTTTTACTGGTATAAAACTATTTTGCTTCACACATGCATTATATTTAAGTATAATTTTCTCTTTGAATATTATTTAATTGTATCCCTAAAAACTTAACTGGAGTTTGTAAGAACTGACTGTATTGGTTAAATATAAACTAAATTGTTGTAAACATGTGACTTATTAAAATAAATAGGTAAATTCAACTGGATGTATTCCAATTCAAGTTTTTTATCGACATTTATTTAAAAAAAACTAATAATTGAAAATTTCATATGCCTATAAATAGCTCAACATGAGTCAAAATATTTTGAAAAACTTACGGTGTATAGAAAATTCTAATATAAGCATTCAATAAAAATGTTATGTATCTATCCATAGTATCTAGGTATAGTTTAGATTCTGATCAGAGCGATGAATGTATTGATTTTACAATGATGTGTTTTTTTTATTTTTTTATTTATTTTTGTGTCCAGTGGCGCCGAAGTACAAAATTAAATGTATGGCAAGGATCTCCGAAAACCACCCACCCCATCCCACAAAACCCACTAAGAAAATTTTAAACCCCCTCACAGTCTCACAAACAATTTGCTATCCACTTTTGTTTTATTTTTGATTAGATTTCTCTTCTTTTAGATTCTGAGCGATTTTTTTGTGTCTGTCATCACCTTTTAGGACAGTAAAAGTGCTTGGATTTTCTTCAACAGTAACTTTTCTGATAGGAAAGTGAATCTAGTTGGTACTTTGGGGGGTCAAAAGTAAAAGGCTCCTAGGTGATTTTTTCAAAGGCAGATAAAAATTCTTAGTCACAGTTTTTATTTATAAGCATTTAAAGTACAAATCTTGACAAAATACGGAAAAATCACGAAAATTAGCAAATTATTTTGAGTTGAGAATTCGTAAAAATTTTTCTTTTTAAATCTAAGATTTGAAAATGTAATACAAGATTATCCATAAGTTAGTCTACCTTTATCAAAAAAAAATATGTCTACAAGAATGTCAAATTAAATTTTTATGAGCGTTTGAAATTCATATTTTTACAACATTTGATAATCACTCGATATCTCATGTAACGATTTTCTTATTTTGTTGTAATTAAAAAACATATGACTGTATATACTTGAAAATTTCACTGAATGTTTGTATTAGTATTTTCTATACACGATAAAATTTTGAAAAGGGAAAGTGGATGTCGCTCTGCTGTACAGTAGGTTACAAGTGGGACAATGTATTATGGATTGTATTAAATTTGAATTCAATGATATTTTATCATTGTATAAGAAAAACGATTCTGAGTGGAGACGGTTTATCAGTCTGGATTTTTAAAATTTTTATTATTTAATATAGCCTTTAAGTAGAATTAATATTATCTTTATATATAAAAATGGATCCCTGTTTCTCTTGGTCATCGCATCACGCGTGAACGGCTGGGTCGATTTTGACTTAACCAGTGATTCTTTTTTTGTTGTGTTCGTAATTGTCAGGACAAGATTCTTATGAAAGAAAATTTTAGTAAAATCCACCTGAAAAAGAAAATTTGGATGTCAAAAAATACAACAATGGCACCATCCGCCCAGAAAAAAATTAACTAAATAATAAAAATTTAGTTGCAGATTAAAACAATATTAGTGTATTGTATATTGCTTGCTATTGGTTACGGGCATGTTTGTTGATTTGTATTTTTATTTTTTATAAATATATAATATATAGATGGATATAAAAGAATCTTTGTGTGTAGATTAGACCTCTGGGAAGAAGATAGGCTAATTTAAAAAGGGTTAAATTTGGTTTTTTTTTATACATAGGATTTTAGTACGGTTAGGTTAGGTTAGGATTTCGTAAAAATGACAAACTTGGTATCACTTTGATACTTTAGAGTTAAGAAATCATACACTTATGTATGAACGGCACGGGGTCCGCGATCTACCGTAGGTAGATTGCCTACCTGATAATATACTGCTGCGAATCAGGAGTCTTATTTCGGGCAACGGAAAAGTTAAGATAAGTTTTGAACACCATACACCGAATATTAAACAACGAATTAAACAAAGTTTGAGTCATATAGAGTCGGTACATTTAACGGGCAACAAAATGCACGGGATTGGCTAGTAATATTATGATTTTTTATTCGTTGCTACGGTTATAAGCAAATCGTTAGAAATTAAAATCCCATTTTAAGCGGTTTTTCGTAATTTGTCAGTAGTTTTTCCCGTGGCATTAAATAACTATTGAGAAAATCGAAAAATGACCTTTTCTAAAGTACCATCTTGATCCAATTCGCTAAAAGATAAGGTACTATAGGTTGAAATCGAAGCACTCCATCTGGTAGAAATTTTGTATACAGGATTTTTAAAAAAAATAAACACCATTGTAAAACCACTAGCTTCCTCGCTCCGCTCAGAATCTAAAATATAATATAATATTATATTATATTGGTGATTATTTAATTGCAATTATATAAATTTAATATTTATGTATATAGATTATAGTTCTATTACCTACCTATTTGTTTTTTTTTTGTAAAATTGTATGTACTTTGGTAGGTACCTATCTACTTATATTAATTGTAAAAACGTAAACGTATACTTAATTTTACCGGCAAGTGTGAATATATAAGCATATTGTATAAATACAGTATGTACAATATATTTGTTTATAGTTTATACAACACATACAAAACGTGTATAATAAATTCGATTATGTGTTCAAAATGTATGGAAACTTTAATCACTGTATGTATATATTTTAATACCTGTACGGCTGTACATAAAGAGCAACAACAGATAACAATATACGCTGAGTGTTTATTACCTAATTAAAATGTTTAATCACTTCATTAATATTAATTATATCATATTATTGTTCATAAGTCCATTTCCAAACTTTTTGAACACCATGTATATACATAACTACATAAGTAATGTTTGAAGTATGAAATATTTCATTTAGAAATTGTTCACTATATGGTGAAATATTTCACAAAAACGTGAAACATTGACATTTTTTTGAACACAAATTATTTATTTTTTAAACACATTGTTCAGTAGTGTTCTTAATTCTAATGTAAGAATTCAGTAGGTATTCAATATACATGTATAATATTGTATACCTGCTTGTATCATTTAAACATTAAAATATTTAAAAATGTTGAATACCACTTTAGATGTATAATACCAAAGGTTGGGTAAACATATAGGTACCATACAATTATGAAGGTGATTTATGACAATTATATGTAAATATAAAACTTATTTAAAAATAAAACAAAATTTATTAAAATACTGAAATATTTCATTTTTTTAAATTGCATGAAATTTTTTCAAACACTATACATAAGTGATAAATATACATTGCACTGTTACTGTTTATTTTTCACTCTACTATGGCATAGTAATATGCGCGACGTAATGTAATATTATGTATTCGGAGTTTCAGACACTTCGGTACCTACCTAATAAGTAATAACATATAGCCCACGTCCTCCCAAATTGTACCACTAATAATTTTCTATTGCATAAATAGGTAAACAATATTGTTTCGTGGTTTTTATATAAATTGTTGTCATGTATATTTTTTAAATATTTATATTAGGAACCTATGGCACTGATGACAACTTGCTTAATACTGTTTTTTTATAAAATCGAATTCGTTTATAAAGTGTAACCATTGTTATAACTATAAACGACTATTATTCAACAATAATAGCATATTATGATTGGCACGCCTTAAAATCATAATCCTTAAAACGTTAAAGGTACTGCTCGTGTCTAAAACCGGCTAGAACTGGTTCGACAAAGAATCAAATTGGACGGGACCCTTACCTCAGCAGTAAGACCCGAAAGGCCGAAACCGAAGACAACGCCAAAATAATCGACTTTCTAAAAGTAACAGAACTTTATAATTTCATTTAAAAATATCTTTCCTTTGTTTATTTGCTATGATATTTTTATACTTATTCTATCAGTAAGTACATGTGTGATGTGTAAATATTGTAAATGTTATAATTATCAGAACTATAATCTATATTGTCATCACATTACTACAACTCATACTATCATTCCTATAAACACGCAAGAAACATTGTTATGACCGTTAATAATGGCCTTAGATGTCGGGTTCTTTTTTTCGAGATCAATAAAAAAATAATAATAATAATAATAATAATAATAAATAAATAAATATTATGTGTCTTTATTAAAACCCCTTGTAAGAGATGTTTAGCCAATATAATATGCAGTATTAGCTGGTATCATAATATTACCTGCTTCATCATAGTTGATACCTATAAGTGGTGAACACGATTTACGATAACTTACAAGAATTTGTGATAAGGGTTAGCGGTCTCGTTTCGATGACGGGAATGTTTGAAAGTTGTGTTTGAGTGTCTAGAAATCTCACATGGCCCGTGGAAATCGGTAACTGAACAGGCTTGATACGGCCCCTCCCCAAATGGTGCTTTTTATGGGTAAAAACTAAAAAATGTAAAGTCTAGAACCTTGTTTGAGTGTCAGTCACCTCAAGTAAGAATCGATAAACGTCCAATTTGGTCACCAAGGTGGAATATATTATAAATGCTATTATATAGGTATATAACAATATATTATAATCAGCATACCAGGTAAGCACAGGTGGTAAGTTCAAGTGGTTGTATATACAACGATGGACGACAGAAAGGGAATATAGTACCTATTTTTAAAATAGCCATAAATTGGACGCTACCCATACATTTGTTGTCTCTGTCTTACACATGCACGACATATCAAATTATCGTTCACTAGTTTCAATAGTGTGCTATTAGTTTTGATACTAGAGCGAATTGATCTATTATAAAACCTTTAGGTAAGAACATTATCTGTGCTTAAGCGTTGGTGATTTATAAACATTTTTATTTTCAAACAAATTATGGGTATGTGAAATATTAAAAATTAAAAATGCTCATATCTCGCTTGAAAATTAAAATAGCGAATAAAAGCCAACGCTTAAGCACAGATAATGTTATTATCTAAAAAAATAATGATAGGTCAAATCACTCTAGTATCAAAAATAACGGCACACTATTGAAACTAGTGAACGAAAATTTGCTATGTCGTACGAGTGTAAGACGGAGACAACAACTGCATGGGTAGCATCCTCTTAAAGGATATGATACATGATACTACCCGGCGTAGTCACTCGCTCGATCCGATACAGTTCAGTATTTTGTGCTTTTACGAATGTCAAAACCATAAATAAATATTATGAATGCCGCGTTTGATTGTCCAGCAGTTGGTCATCACTCATCCATATTTCTAATGCTTTTATGAAAATTATTATTATTATTATAACCCTCGGTTTAACCCTAGACACGGCCAACAAATACACGCTTCAAATCTTTATTGTATGGCTTTATTCCTGGTATATCGTATATAATATATTTAAATATATTTAAATGTTATTATATTATATATAGGTACTTTGCAGATACCAATGTCGGTCAGCGGTGGCCCCCTTCGTATATTATTATTAATAATGAATACCATAGTCGAGAAGTACGTACCTACTATACATAAGAAACATATAATATAACGATATTGTTTTTAATGTAGAAAAAACGTTGATTTGTTAAAGTTGTTATACCATACTCAATAATATGTAATGTATGAAAATGTCATCAAATTTTAAATATTTAAATATTTCAGTATTTTAAAAAATTTTGTTTTATTTTTAAATAAGTTTTGTATTTACATATAATTGTCATAAATCACCTTCATAATTGAATGGTACCTTAATGTATACCTAACCTTTGATATTATACGTTGAAAATTGTATTCAAAATGTTTAAATGATACAAGTATACATGTATATTGTATACCTACTGAATTCTTACATTAGAATTTAGAACACTGAACATTAAAAAAGAATTTAAAAAATTTCAATGTTTCACGTTTTTGTGAAATGTTTGAAGTATGAAATATTTCATACTTCAAACACTAATAATATGTATATAAAATATTTTATTTTAATCTAAATATAATTTTTAAATTAAGGTTATTAATGGCTTGGTTGTTACTGTTGACCGGAAATCCTTTCGTCAATATTATTGGTTTAATAGAATTTGTTAAACGAATTCCCATAGTTGTAGAAATGTTCAGCATGTTTCTAATTTTATTGCAGTCATTGTGGAAAATCCATTTTCACACATATAATATTATGTAGTTGAAAAAATGGAATGATTTTTTTTTTATGCTTTTCGGCCAAACTAGGATATTAATTTTAAACCTTTATTTTTTATTTTATTTCAGAATATGTCTATGATTATTAGGTTATAGAATCCTACACATAATATATAGTACAGTACACGCTTATTCTTTATTATAGCTTATAAATATAATCTTATTTGTCAGTAAATAGCATTTACTAATTTATTATTTATTTAGAATTTTAAATATCGAATTCTTATGAAGGTTGTATACTATGGTAGGTATGTGATCAGTATGGGTTACAGTAATGTCAAGTGATAATATAGCTGAAAAGTATACCTACATATTAAATAAAAATATTTGTCTAGGTAAGAGTGTGTGACTATATGTATTTACGACCGTAATTTTTGTCGACAGTCGGATAGTTTTATAAAATATGTTGTTAAAAGCGGAGCAATTATGTCTTGTTATGATTTTAAATCATATTGTATGATACTGATTTTGACAAATTAGAAATTATCGTAACATTATCTATACATTATTATTATTATTTTATATAGATATTTCGATGCTTAAAGCTTAAACAATTATTTTTCGCTGTCAATAAATAAAAATGAATATGTAGTAGAAAATCAAAGGTGGTTTATAATATGTACCTATATATTTTGTATTTTCGTAAATAAATAAAAAAATTTAAGCTATTTAACTTTTTATTGGATTTATAATTATTGTTAAGGTGTATTTTAGTAAAAACATTTTTAAGGATTATTATCCTTTGTATATTAACACATTAATAACTCAGCAACTACTCATTAGAATTTTGATTTTGATACTTTAACATTTTTAAAAAATTACCCACTAAGTAATTTTCAGTAAAAAAAGGGGGGAGGTGGGTCTTATTTATTTGAAAAACAGAAGTTTGTTTCGCCACAGAACCCTCTTTAAGTAGATAAGTAGTACAAACAATTTCGGGAATTTAAAAACATGGTTTTTAATATACTTGAAAATTCTAAAAAATCAGAATTGAATAAGTGTACTATTAAAAAGACAATTGGGTTGAGCATGCTTAATAAATCACCTTGTATACTTGACAATTAATTATAGTCTGGAAAAAATATCCTCGGCCTTCCGGTAAGTTAACCGCTACACATTTCGACTTTGTCGAATGATCCAAAAAAAGAACGACACGTCCCCGAGTTGACAGCACATTAATATTATGTATTACTTGTGCATCGTTTTGATCCAGAAATAAGTCATATTGTAGTAGTTATATATATAATGCTTCACCAGAATCTATCAAATTCGAAGTATTATGCTACCTATACGCAATTACTCATCGAATTCAAAATAAATACGTCCGATGTAATCACTATATAGGTACGTTAAAACTACGTATTATTGAATCACGCTAAAACAACTAAAATAAAACGAAAGTAACGAAAGTGATTTACTAATTTATAATATATACAAAAATAATTATAACATTTTTTTTTTTTTTATTGATTCTTAAGCCCTGCATCTATGACCATTAGCTGTTAGTAGGGTTGTATTGTGGTGGTGGTAGGGTTTTGAAGTGGTGGGTTTTTACACGTGAGTGTTTGTGTTTGGCAGAATTTTTGATTAGGCACCCGTAGGTATCTGCCATGCCCGGGTGGGGGATGGCGGCACTTGTTCTCCAGACACCGCGACTTGCTCAAAGAAAAATGCCACCCGTGACCAAGGAATCGAACCGGCGCTGGCTGCGTCACAACTGACGCCTTAGACCGCTCGGCCACTCCGTCTCCATAATTATTACTATAATTATAATTATCGTCCTTTGACTGGCATGATTAATAAATTGCACGAAATGTTTTTTTAAGGATTCGAATTTATTAAGAACGTACCTATATTATTATATAATATGACATATAATAAAACTTTTTTCACAAACAACTTTTCCAGTCCTGAAAATCTATAAATCAAAAAACGGCGTAATAAATTGAATACCTATGTATTAAAGAACATCAGTAAATAAAAATATCCGTAATATAATATTACGTAAAGTACGTTTGGTTTATTTAGTAAATTAATTCAAATTGGTCTAGTAAATGTATATGTCTTAAATAATGAACCTTCAATTTTTATGATTTTTTTTGAAAAGTACCTACTTCAAGAAATATACAAAACGACCTCAGCAAAGTACAAGCTATACTTGTATTTAATTTGTATAATAAGATGTTAAACAAAATAATAATAAGGCACGAGCGCAACGATACAATTTTTGGCGGCAAGTGGGGACATGTCCCCCATAAAAAAAAATAATGTATGGAATAAAAAAACTATGTGTTCTTTGAATTTATATACCTATTCCATGTATTATAGTATTATACCATACTATTGATACCACGGGCTTTTGCTTACTACCTATAATACTTTCAATAAATACCAACATAGTATCTATATTAGTGCTGAGCATTATTTTGACCAATCCGGATTACGGATTACAATTATTTAATCCGAATTTTGGATCAATCCGTTTTATCCGGATTCACGGATCAATCCGTTTTATCTGGATTCACGGATCCAATACGTTGATTCGGATTTCGGATCCAATCCGGACTTTTTGAGATATTCAGCTATTTTTTCATTATTATCAACCTAAATAATACGAATTACGATCTCAGATCTATGGAAAATCGACTCAATGTTTTAAGACCCCTAATAGCAAATACACCCGGGTTTTCAAGTTTTTCACAATTTATTATTACTACTACCTATGCAGTAGGAGCTAGGATTTAGAAAGTAGCAAGTTGGTATTTAGTATTTACTATTTTTATTAATAAAAAAGGAATTTTTATGTGCGTATATGTATGCGATTCATAGTCAAGTCTAACGCCATGTAGTTTTGAAATAAAAAGTGAAAGGTGTTTAAGTTTATTTTATGGATTTTTCTAATCAATTAATATTTTTTTTCATTTTTCAATATTTATTTTTAAAAAGTATATGTACGTCTCATCTTGTAATATAGATAATATGTAACATGGGTTTTTAATCAATATTATTAGAAGGTCCCAAACCCAACTTCCAAGTTGTATCCTACAACTTGTAACAAAATTAAAAAAAAAAAATAGTAATGAAATAAAAAAAAATAATATGTAGTATATTGTATGTACACCAAGACTAAATTGTTATACCAAATTTAGGTTTAAAACTTTTAAACTATAAACATCAAAAATTTATAAAAGTATGAAGTTGAAAACTTGTTCGTTGTCACGTGTTATTTATATTCAGTTTAATTTAATTTTTATATAATAAACCAGATTTATATCATAATCCGGATTGAGTATTTTAATCCGGATTAAACGGATTGTTGCTGTTGTTTCAATCCGGATCAATCCGGATCGGTAATCCGGATATGGATTGATCCGGATTTGGTGCTCAGCACTAATCTATACGCTATTGCCCCCCCCTAAAAATTACCCTATGGATGCCCTTGGTTACACCACTGAAGTTTTAAGTGAAAATCTATATAATAAATAAAAATATGTAATATTTTTTAAGTCACTCTTAGTGGCTTTTTTTTAAGAGGCAACATTTAGGCAATTTCTAATCTCGTAGTCACTGTTCTTGATCTTTGTGTTAGTCGTAATTAGTGATTATTAGTTGTTTGTGTGGTATATGTAGGCGGATTGTGGACTTATAGACTATGTTATATAGCATACGTACGCATATGCACAAGTCATCGAATGCAACAGAAAATTTTTTGTCCTTACGTGGGAAATTGATAATGCCAATTACCTGGTGAAAAATAAATAATGAAATATACTTTCAGTGGTCCGATTTTAATCTTGAAAAATAATTTAATTCGATAGCATTTTCTCGATGTTTAGTAGGAAATATAATTTTGACATTTTGAATACTTAGTTTATGTAGTATGATTTCAAATTAATTTACATAATTTCTAAAAAATAAATATACGCTTTAAAGGGCTATTGAATCAAACAAATTAAAAAGTTTTGCCTACAAGACACGGAAAAAATTTCAAATTGAAATCGGACTGTCTACTAGATGTATTTTTCTGGTGGTGCATACTAGTTGACTCAAAAAGTAAACGAATTGCCTCCGATGATGGTTCGCCGACACCCAGTTTGCCGACACCCGATTTGACAACATCCAATTTGACAAAGTACAGGTACAGAGCTTATAACTGACTTTCTCACTTCATTAAAAACTTGAGGAACTGGTTTCGTTGGATTTAGTGTAACAACATCTTATGACAAAAATATTCTTAGTTTTTAATTTTGTGAAATATACTACGAAAAATTGATTCCTAAGTCCTAAGTAAAAATCGATTTTAAATAACGATTAAAATCGTTAAAAAACTTTTAAAAATCAATCAAAAGTAGGTAACATTAATATTAAAATAAAAATAAAAATTTGTAATACTATTTATTGAAGTATGAGCGATGAAAATCCATTTTCTACATGTAATTGTTTATAAAAATATGAATAGGTAATATATTATGATAATATTTAATATAATTATTTACTTTTAATTTATTTCGAAAACCTCGTTCTGCCAATTCAAGACCATGTATTCCGTGATTATGTGACTTGGAAATAATTACAATGTTTAAATGTTTTAATATTGCACGACCGCCGCAATTATCCACACATTTATAAAATTCGTTGTCTCCACGTTTCCGGTCTATTCTGTGAATATAATTGTCCACTACAAGTAAATCCTGATTTTTTTCCGACTTAACTTTAAATCATTCCATAACGGCAGAAAAAATTAAATATGTGGAAATAAATTGTGTTGCAGTACCTAATGCAGTGATATACATATAACTACAAACTAAAATCATAATCGTTATTTGAAAACTGAAGTGGACTTATCTATATATATAATATATATACTAGCTGATCCCGTGCACTTCGTTACCCGTTAAATGTACAAACTGTATATGACTCAAACTTTGTTCAATGCGTTATTTAAAATTAGGTTTATGATGTTCTAGATTTATCTTAACTTTTCTGTTGCCCGGAATAAATATTCTGATTCGCAGCAGTATATTATCAGGTAGGCAAACTACCTGCGGTAGATCGCGGACCTAGTGCTGTTAGTACATAAGTGTATGATTTAACTCTAAAGTATCAAAGTTATACCAAGTTTGTCGTTTTTAAACAAACTAACCTTACCTAACCTAACCTACGGTGGATTAATATAATCAATTAATACAAAATCCTAACCTAACCTAACTGTACTAAGATCCGATGAATAAAAAAAAACCAAATTTAATCCTTTTTAAATTAGCCTATCTTCTTCCCAGAGGTCTAATCCAAACGCAAACATTCATTTTTAGATAAATATATTGAAAAAAAATAATAATACAAATCAACAAACATGCCCGATTAACTGATAGCAACCAATATACAATACACTATTATTATTTTTATTTTTATTTTTTTCTGGACAACCCTTATCACTTAGGGGTATGAAAAATAGACAGTAGCCGATTCTCAGACCTACTGAATATGCATATAAAATTTCATAGAAATCGGTCAAACCGTTTCAGAGGAGTATGGTAACTTACATTGTGACACGAGAATTTTATATATTAGAATTTATTTTATTATAGCCTGTCAGTTGAATTAATATTATAAATTACAACAAAATATCTATAACCGTTATTTTTATTTTTATTCGTTTCTATGGTGATAAAGAAAACGTTAGAAATTAAAATCCCATTTTTAGCGGGTTTTTTGTAATTAGTCGGTGGTTTTTCCCGTGGCATTACATAACTATTGAGAAAATCGAAAAATTACCTTTAAAGTACCATCTTCATTCAATTTTCTAAAAGATAAGATACTTTATATAGAAGTCGATGAACTCTTTCTGGTAGAAATTTTGTATACAGGATAAAAAAGGTGGCCAAGCGGGTGTCGCTCTGCTGTACAGTAGGTTACAAGTGGGTCACTGTAATGGACGGCGTTAAATTTGAATTTAATGATATAATATCATTGTATAAGAAAAACGATTCTGATCGAAAACGGTCAGTCAGCCTATGATATTACTAAGTATATTTGATGATATTAATGTGAATAAAGTAATTTATATAAATACAGTAATGTAAATTGTATAATATTGTATTATACAAACGTATTATACGTCAAAAAATAAAATACAAATGGTATAAAAAAAAAATTGTGATAAATGGTAGATCAATAATAAAGAGAAAATAATATACGCAACACATAATGTTTCAACTGATAAGTGATAACAGTAATATAACGACGGAGCCGCGGCAACAGAAGTAACACGGTTATTAGTAGGTGGTAGTCACGATCATATAGGAAAGATATTATAAAGGTCAACACCAAAGGACTATTCTAGTCATAGATCTACTAACCTACGTTATATGATTCTAGTCGTAAACATTTGTAAATCGTTCGTAAATAGTAGATAACTGATAAGTCATACGTCATAATCGTGGACACTACACCTAAGACCGTAGTGTAATATTCTACTAAATTCTAATAATTATATTTAACTACCTACAGGCTACAAGTTACAATTAATTGAAGTTACTAAACGTTAGTAACTGTTTGTTTTTACTATGGGTCGACCTTCAAAGCAAAAAGCTATTGTTGACAAATATTTTACCAAGTATTATGTTGGAAATATTGAAAAATGAAAATGCATATTTTGTAAAGAGGCTTATGCCTATAATGCATTTCGTTTGGCAAATAATTTATTAATACGTCTAATAACTGATTCAAAAAAGTAAACACTTACTAATTAAATAATTACATAGGTACTAATTCTTCAAATAACTGCAAATATTAAAACCTAATACTCAAAACTTAGAACCAATACATTTTCATATATTTTCTATTAGGTAGTTATTAATTTATCACCAGACTGCCATTACATAATTTAATAATCAAAATGCTTTATTATTCATCAATAAACTGAAATATTATTGATATTACATTTTTATTACACTCTGGTAGCTATATTTTTCACAATTATATAAACTACATTCGATTTTTGAAAAATACTGTATTATATACGTATAATACATTATAATACACGTATTATACAATTGAAAAATAAAATACAGTATTTTTACATCACTGTATATATACCAATTTACGCGGAACCTTGTTTTAAATTATCAAAAATTGTACATATGTATTTTTAATATTTTTCAATATACTCATAACACTCATAATAATTTGATAATTTTCGTTATTTTTCCGTATTTTATTAATATTTCAACTCTAAATGCTTATAAATAAAAACTGTGACTAAGGATATTTATTATTTTTCAAATATCATTGTAATAATATAGTGGGTCTTGTATTATATTTTCAAGCTTTTTTACCCAACAAATAAAGTATTATTGACATTCATAGAAAAAAAGACTAATAAAATTGGAAACAGAAAATGTTCCTAAGCAATTCAAAACAAATCAAAATATTTTGAAAATGTTATCGTGTATAGAAATTGCAACTACAAACAACCAATGAACATTTCATGTATATATTATGTTCATTTGTTTTAAAGTTACACCAAAAACCAAATTCGATTTCGCGTAAAACCAATTTTGCGTAAAAATTCCAGTTTTTTCTTAATTTTTATGTTGTTTTTCCCGGTGCTTTTGAAAACTATTGAAAATTTGAAAATTTGACCTTCTGAATGTTCCATCGACTAGATTCACTTTCCCATCGAACAAGATACTGTTGAAGAAAATCGAAGCAGTTTTACTGCCCCAAACCGTGATGACAGACAATAAAAATAAAACAAATGTGTAATTATACATTTTTCGGAATAAGCATATATTATTGCTAACCTTACTTACTAATCATGTTAATACTTTTTCAACTAATTGATTTTTAAAAAATGATCAACCTTGTGAATATGCGGCAAGTGCAATATTGAACAACTGTTGAATCCGTTGAGCAAGGTCAATAATTTTAGAAAAATACTAAATACTTGTCAGAGCTCGAAGCTCTTTGGATATAATATGACGCATCTGTTTCGAAAATATCAAAAAAGTTTAAACTGCTTAGAAAAAATCAATATTTGTAGCTAAATTGTAAAATAAGTACTAACAATTATTAAGTACCTATATTCAAAAATGAACGAGCTAGGTATTTTCACAAGGATATTATCATAATTCGATTTTATAATAAAATCAAAATTACGTATTGACTATATTATGTATCTTAAGGGATTAGACAGTTTCATCTATATTTAATACTTTGGTGGCCATAATTAGAAATATCCAGTCATTTCGTATCGTGTTGACGTTATATTTGAATATGATAATATTATCATTGTATTTCTATGTAATTGCTTTAATAAATTAGGGTCTTCATAAAAACCATAGATTAAACATACATAGATAGCCAACGGCTATAAAGGTTATAACAGCCTTAGTATTTAAAAATTTTTGTATTTTAATTTTTGGAGAAGTTAAAATCAAAAAATCAAAAATTTGGGAAAAACGATTGCAAGTAGACTTGACTACAAATTCAAATCTGTTTTTAGAATTCTTATCGCTTCATTAGGTCAGTTGGTATGTTTGGCAAAAAACACATCTAAAATCCTATATCGCGTGTGCGTTAGACAAAAACAGAAAATCACGGTATCGAATCGCCTTAATAATAGTTGTAATAATTAATAACTATATCGATATGCATATTATTTCATCATAACATTAATAATATTTAGATTAAAGAAAACCAACATTAATCGAAGCGGTGACATTTGAATATGAGAATAATGAATGTCATCAAATAGATATGAAGACATTATTAGTAACATTAGTGCATCACAAAGCTATTAATCTTCGATAAAATAATTTTATACCCGCACCCTCCCCTTAAAATTGATCCTACATACGTGATTGAAAATAGCTGTCTATGTTTAATTTGAAACACGGTTTAAGCTTATATTGACATTGTAAAAAGACAATTAAAATATTGAGTGAAAAATTGATTAAAACTTTTTTCATACCACATGTCTAAAATAAAATGCAAGTAAATAAATAAATTTAATAAAACATCTTCCATTGCAAGGAAATAATAATCGCAAAAATGCTTTTATTATATAACATAACATTCCCTCATAGCCACTTTTTTGACAAACCTATAAAATATAAAGATATTGTAGATATTATATTTAAAATTTTTTAATGTAACTAACTTATTAATCCATCCAATTTTTATTGTAAAGTTATTATACAATTAACAAAAAAATTAAATATTCTATAATCCCTTATAACAATAGATTTTATAATATTAAAAATATATCACAAGGTCCAGTTAATAGGTTTCATTAATTTATTCTTAAAAATATTTAATGTATATAGAAATTTGAAACGAGTTTATGAACTTTATGCCTATTAATAAATCATAAAACAACTCTTAATAGATTGCGGGATTTCAAATTTATTCAAAACGTTTCACTCATACTTACCACCTGCCTCAAATAAAAGGCTCGAATATTAAATCCATAGATTTTAGTAACTATTTTTTTTTTTTTTTACTAATTAATCTTGAGCCCGACAACTAAGGACATTGTTGTTCGAACACTCTTAATCAACGAAATTGATATAATCCTTAATAGAACAACTAATCGATAAACATATTTATATCAAAATTACACCACCGTCTTTTCAACGGACATAAGAAATATAAAGCAGAAGAAATATTGAAAAAATAATAGATACCTCACGTTTAGTAAATTAAGCGACATATTTTATTCAATACGTGACGTACAATAGTTGACAGTTGTTATTAATAACTAATAAGACATAATATAATATGACAAATATTGGAAAATAAATAAATATTAGTACTATGATAAATATAATACTTATAGTTTTGTCCTGGTAGACAATTACATCTATATTTGATACTTTGCCGGCCATAATTAGAAATATACAGTCATTTCGTATAGTATTGACTTTAAATTTATTTGAATACGATAATATTATTATTGTCTTTCTATTTAATTGCTTGAATTAAATTGGGTATTCATACAAACTAAATGTAATAATGACAATATAAATACTTATTATTTTAATGTTGTTTTAATAGTAATAATTATAATAATTAATAATTACATCGATATGCATACAATTTTATCATAATATTAATAGTATTTAGATTAAAGAAAACCAACATTTATCAAAGCGGTGTCTTTTGAATATGAGAATAATGAATGTCATCAAATAGATACGATTACGTTTTTAACAACCTATCGATAAGATAATTTTATAATTAATATAATTAACTTATTAGTTCATCCAGTTTTTGTTGTAATGTTATAATACAATTAACAAAAAAAATTAAATATTACAGTATATTCCCTTATAACAACCGGTTTTATAATATTACAAAATATATTATATGGTTCGGTTAATATATTTCATCAATACTAATGCATATAAAACATATACTGCATACTAATATTAAATATATATTATAGCAATTTGAAACGAATTTATGAACTGTATACCTATGATTAATTCATAATACAACTATTAACAGATTGCGGTATTTTCGATGTATGCGAAACTTTTTACTCGTACCTACCACAATCCTCAAATAAAAGTCTCGAATATTAGTCCATAGATTTAAGTAACTATCTGTTTAGGCGCTGTTCGAACACTATGCTATGTGAGATTAACATTCTTATCAAGTTTGGACTTTGGTTTCTAGATTACCTGTAATAGAACACCAGTTTGACAAATAAAAGATTTAATCGATAAACATATTATATTAAAATCAAAATTACACCACAGTCTTTTCAACGAACATAAGAAATATAAAGCAGAAGAAATACAGAAAAAATAATAGGTGTACCTCACGTTAAGTAAATTAAGCAACATATTTTATTCAATACGTGACGTACAATAGTTGACAGTTGTTATTAATACGACATAATATAATACGATTTTTAAAACTTTTAAAGTGTAATTCGTAATTACTACATCAATAATATATTTTAATGAATAATTTAGAACAAAAACAACGACATAATTTGCTAACTCGTTTCGTATCAAACAGCAGCGTATGGTCTACATTTGAAAATGAAAAAATAATATAATAATATAATATAAAGAGTATAAAAATATAATTTAAAATAATAGTCTAGTTTTGGCGACTAGGAGGTTTAGGATACATTGGCTTGGCATCCTTCTGCCGTGTGGGTGTAACAAGCGCAGTCGGAAATTTTACTTGAGATGCCTTAGCCTTATCCCAATTAGATACAGTTTCGTCCAACGCCTTTTGAAGGTTGAATAATGTTTTACCATCTTTCGAAGAAGACGAAGAGGGAAGCATTTCGTTGGTAGTCTAAAATAAAACAATGAGATCATAATAATTACATCTTTACAATAATTGTTTTAACTTTTATTTTTGATTTTTTTAAATACAATTTTCAAAAATAAACGAAAAACAAAAACATAACTTATAGTTAATTAAATATTATAAACTTAACTTCAAACTCTCATAAAAATAATTTATATGATATGATATGAAGTATTGAATAGCAATAATTCTCTTATTTTTTTCAATGAATTAATTTTTTATTCTTTTATTCAAGAATATGACCCACTGAACATATAATATAAATATATACTAATTTAGTGAAAATCGTGTTCATATTTTTATTGCAATTAAATGAACTCACTTTAACAAAGTCATAAATTGTACCCAGATCCTTTTAAATATAGATTTTTTAATTATAAATACCTCAAAACAACTACAAAACCATAAAAAACCATAGTTTAAAAAAATTATTATTATTTTATGATTTTTTTACTTATATTATACAATATATTGTAAGACAAATAAATGGGTTTAACAGTTAAAAATTTTCAATATTTATAATTAATGCTTTATAAGTATTGTATTAATAGTATTTATTTTTAATGCTTATCTATATTTGTGTACATGACCCTATAGGCAAGGTACCTATCACCACACCGAGTTATAGGATTTTTTACATTCGACTAGAGCAGGGTTTCCCAACTTTTCTAATCTATGCCCCCTTACAGATTTTCAAAAACCATGAAATCGATTCCGTCATCGATAATCTTCGGTATCGTCGTAATACAAAACCTAGTCGTTAATTATTTTGAGACTGATAAAAAGATTCATGAATATTTTGCTTTTTATATCTTAGAAGATAATATGTTGGTAATACTATGTTCATCATGCTGTTTTAATAGCAGCTAAAAAAAATTGAAAATATATAGGCACTAATTTTTTTTTATAAATAGGTATTTAATAGTTTGTTTTTATTTATGAAAATCACAAACATTTCCAAATTAAAACTTACAAATACCTACAACAGATTCGTCTCACACCAAGATATTATATTATTTTATATATCGTATCAAATACTATAGAATCATAGACCATTTTATTAGGTTAACGGTTGTATCTTCTTCGAAGTACATCCGATCGAGGAGGATCTGAGCATAAAATAATATTTATTGCTTTGTGATTTAAAAATTTGAGGGTAAGCTTTTACAAAAGTTCATAAATATAATAAATAAAATATATATATAAAATAAATGCAGGTAATTAATAATTGATTTTCAGAAAACAATTTTCTAAATTTTAATTATTATAATAATATTAATTTTACTTCTGTGTTACTCGCACTCTCAAAAAGAAACGTATTTTTGATATTAAAAATTGTAAAATTCATTAGGTATTTTATTCAAACAACAATTTAAATCCACATTTTAATAAAAAACATTTTGGGCATTAGTCTGTGCCCCCTCCCTCCCTTACATCATTCGAGCACTGAGTAGGTACATATATTACCTAATAACGTATTACAAATAAAAGTTTGGGCACTCTCCACTCAGCTGGTAGTAAAACCTAGTGATATGATTTAGTGATTAAGTGGCCCTAAAAAGGACCATTTTGTTGAAAATTATGAAAACGTTTGGCACCTCGATCCTCTTCCTGGACCTTTTCCTTCCTTTGCCACGACCAGTCATGATAACTTATTGCTGAAAATAATACTTGTGATAAAAACGAGACTGGTTGAGATGAATGATAACTTATTGATCGGTGACGTGGTATTTAGGTCATCGATCCCACAGACCCTGCACCGAGGGGTGTGTGAAGCCACACCCTTCGACTCAATGAGACGTCTGCTCACCCTCCGAAAACCGTATAAATAAGGTAAGTAGACATTGTAATTACCTACCAGAATAAAATAACAATTTTCATTAATTTATAGATTATGATGACAATATTGTCAAAGTTCAAACAGAACCTACCTAAACATTCGCAATATGCATCGTGGTACTTATTGTATTCTTGATATTACTAATCAATATACTGACTGAAGTGTTTTTGTATTTCAAATTTTTCAATTATATATTAAATTTAGAAAAAATATAATATTTTTTTATTTTAATTTTTTTATTGGTCTAGAGCCCAGCAACTACGGCCATTAGCTATTGTACGGTTACGGTTGGTTTAGTTGGTACGTAGTGGTGGTTGTATATTATTGTTGAGGTAAGCGCATATTACAAGTGCCTGTGATTTTTTTCGAGAAATGTGTGGTTTTTGTTCATAATACCTACTTGGCTTAATTTATGCGTGCTTGTTTTGCGATTCATTGGCTGACATGGATTCGTTTGAATGGCTCTTGAAGTAATGTGCGTGGCGAGAGATGTGATGCATAGGCGCAACTAGCCCTATATTTTTTAGGTTGCACAAATTATATAGAATTCCCAGACTCACAATCTATATACAGTGTATAATAGAAACATCTGACAAAAAAAAAAACTACGCTACTTAAACTAAACGTATGACAAAAATTGTGAATATCTTAAAATATTCTAAAAAATTAACTACTTGACTTAGATAAATGTTTTAACCATTAAAATTATTCTTATAATCAGATTTACAAATTGCTTATTTTGAATTTTTCCAAAAAATTTAAATTAAATTTGAAATTTTTTATTTTCAATATTATAAAATAAAAATATTAATTTTATATATAAAAAAGAAATTTAATATTGATTAGAACAAAAGTTATATTTAAATCTGGAAAATCTAGATTGTCAATTTCTTGTATTTTCTTTTTTTTTTTGAATAATATAGGTTCTATAGGTCTTATTATTTGTTTAATATTATAAATAATTGAATAAACGTTGATATATTTAATTTTAATAAAATAACACCATAACAGTCTTTTGAACAACATAATTTAACTGAAATATTGTTGGCTATTTAACGCGCTCTCGCTTGTTTTATAAATTATAACAAATTATAAACAAGTAAACAACATAAACGCGCTTACATTCATGAATCATGGGCAAAATTTTATTTTGCCAAAGATAAAGAGAAATATCGTTATCCTGTTTTCTAATTTATTTTGTTAATTTATAAGAAAATATTATTAGGTACTATGATCATTGTTACACAAATAAGTAATAACGACGTAACTATGACCTGTTCTATACAACATAAAATACCTACCTAAGCTAAAGGTTATTTCATAATATTATGTTTTACTGTTATAACTGGGAATGTCGGAACATAATAGTGAAGTATCCACTTATTACATTCCTCAATATACATTATGGTACAACATTTTTGTATTTATTAAAAATTTGCACTTCAAAATAATCAAAATATAATAGATTAAGTCTTTTATATTTTGGGGGTGCACATTTTAAACTCAGGGGTGCACAAGTCCTCTGTACACCCCCCTAATTGCGCCAATGATGTGATGTATAAACGAATTAAGCTTGTAAGTTAATATTTTTGATTTTTGATAGGTACTATTGGTCCGTATGCTTATCTTTCCTATAAATATTCATGTGTTAAGTTTTGTACGTTATTGTGATTTTCTGTTATTTTGACTTAGGTATTTGCTTATTCGTGCGTCCTCGTTTTTTGATTCATTGGTCGACGTGGATTTGTTTGAATGGTGCTTTAGGTAAGAAGTGAGTTTTGTGTGGCGAGGGATATGATGTATAAAGTAGTTATAAGTTATTAAGTTTGTGAGTTAATATTTTTAACTTTTGATGCTTTGTCCTTTTTTCTATTGATATTCTTGTGTTAATATTATATTAAGTTTCGTATATAAAACCGGATGCTGGCTATGTGATTTGTCTGGAAGGTGCAGTTTTAATTACCTTGTTATTATAGACGATTACGTCATGACGTGATAACTATTCGTATCATTTCTTTCGATATCTGCCGTGAAATGGTCTTAATAATGTAACTATTTTATTTACCTTGTTATTGAAAAAATAATTGATGATCTCATTATTTGGTTTTTTTTTCTTTAATGCCAGATGCGAGGTACTATGATCGTTAGGTACTTTTATTGATTTTTTTTATGGGTTTTCTTTTACATAATGATTTGTTTGCATGATATCTTCTGAGTCTGATTGTCTGATGTGTTTCCATATTATATTGGCATCATTAGTGCGTTGATGACTGTGAATTTATGTAATTATATTGATTCAAGTTATAGAAATAAATTATTTTATGTATTTAATAACATATATAAATTGCGTTTTAATTTTCTACACCGATGTAAGACATTTTAAGTATTTATTAATGTAGAAAGTAGAAATATAATATATTACACGACTATAAAGTTATTTTTTGAAAATATCAAATTTCTACAGTTATTTTTTTTTTTTTGAATACAACAAAAACCTAATTAATTTTGTTGAAAACTATGGTGTTATGTAAATATTATAGTTTTCTCATCGTTTCTTGTACGTTTTGCTCGAATATTAAGAAAAGTATTAGGAATTGCCAACTTAAGAACCATCAAGTACCTACCAACTATAGCTATAACTTTACAAGAAAATACGTTTGATAATACTAGTTAGTATCTACTTACAAGTGTTAAATGTTAGTAGAAGTAGTTAAAAGATTAATATTTATTCAACATTTCAACGTGATGGAATTTACAACAATGTTTATCCAGAATGGCAAACAATTAACAGTGTCAAACAATTTTCAATTCAAATTTAAATATGAATCAAAAATAAGTGGTAATAAACATGGGAATGCGCTAATAAAACATGCAAGGCCAAACTGGTCTTCGACAGGGAAAAAACTTTTATTTGTTTTTGTATAATATGTATTATTGTTTTTACTAGTTATAAAGAATGACATTTTCAAAATATAGTTTTAGTTTTATGAATACCAAAATTAACCCAAGCTATTACATAAAAAGACCACAATAATTGTTGTATTTTCTAATAATTATAATGAAAACTTTTATAACCCTATATAAAAAACCTGGGCCAATGGTCCTATAAACATTTGAAAAAAGGTTACATTATTTCCAAAACGGAACAGGATTCCAACTGTCGATTTCACCTATTTTAAACTCTGTTAGATTTCAACTGCGTTAAAATATAAGATACTATGTATAGAAATCAAGGCATTCTTTCTGGTAGACATTTTTTATACAGAATAAAAAAGGTTGGTCACATGAGAAATCGAGTGAATATCCAACATGTATAAATATGAAGTTCAAACGTTCATAAAAATTAAATTTGATTTGCTTGTAATCAATTTTTTTTTGATAAAGGTAGACAAACTTATGAGGAATCTTGTATTACATTTCAAAATCTTAGATTTAAAAAAAAAATTTGTATGAATTCTTAATTCATAATAATTTGCTAATTTTCGTGATTTTTCCGTTTTTTTTCAATATTTAAACTTTAAATGCTTATAAATAAAAACTGTGACTAAGGATTTTTATTATTTTTCAAATATCATAGGAACATTATAGTAGAAGCCTTGTATTAATTTTTCAAGTTTTTTTACCCAACAAATAATGTTTTATTGACATTCATAGAAAAAGAGACTAATAAAATTGGAAACAGAAAATGTTCAAAACAAATCGAAATATTTTTAAAATTTGATCGTGTATAGAAAATGCAAACATAAACAACCAATGAAAATTTCATGTATATAGGTTAGGTTAGTTCATTTGTTTTAAAGTAACACCAAAAACCAAAATCTATTTTGCTTGAAAATTCCCGTTATTCCTTAATTTTTATGAGTGTTTGAAGTTTATATTTTGGCAAAATTGGATATTCATCTTTTTACGTTTTTACTGAACATAACATATGTGGCAATCTGTGTGCTAAAACATTTTAATTTGAAAAAAAAAGCGGGTAAGTGGATGTCGCTCTGCTGTACAGTAGGTTACAAGTGGGTCTCTGTATAATGGATTGTATTAAATTTGAATTCAATGATATCTTATCATTGTATATGAAAAACGATTCTGAGTGGAGACGGTTTGTCAGTCTAGATATTTTATATTGTTACTAGCTGATCCAGTGCACTTCGTTACCCGTTAAATGTACAAACTGTATACGACTCAAAATTTGTTCAATGCGTTATTTAATATTCGGTGTATGATGTTCTAGATTTATCTTAACTTTTCTGTTGCCCGGAATAAAAATTCTGATTCTCAGCAGTATATTATCAGGTAGGCAATCTACTTGCGGTAGGTGGCGGACCCCGTGCTGTTTTTACGTAAGTGTATGATTTAACTCAAGAGTATCAAAGTTATACCAAGTTTGTCGTTTTTACTTAATTCCACCTACGGTGGATTAATATAATCAATTAATACAAGATCCTAATCTAACCTAACTGTACTAAAATCCGATATATAAAAAACCAAATTTAACCATTTTTAAATTAGTCTATCTTCTTCCCAGAGGTCTAATCTACACACAAACTTTCATGTATATAATATATATTGACAAAAAATAATAATACAAATCAACAAACATGTCCGATTAACCAATAGCAACCAATATAATATAATACACTATTATTATTTTTATTTTATTTTTTTCTGGAAAACGCTTATCACTTAGGGGTATGAAAAATAGATAGTAGCCGATTCTCTGACCTACTGAATATGCATATAAAATTTCATAAAAATTTGTCAAGCCGTAGTATGGTAACTAACATTGTGACACAAGAATTTTATATATTAGATAATATATATATTTGTTTCGGGTATTGTTAACATTTGGATAATGTCGACATTATCCGGCTAATGAGACATTAGCCAACTGTCAACATAAGCCGCCAGGAATTTCGGTTAATGTTAACATTAACCTGGTAATATAACATTAGCCAAGAACTTTTGGATAATGTCTTAACAACCATAAAAATGTATCATACACGAGATGTATTAATTATATTTAAGACAACAACCATAAAATACATAATATTAACAATATGAGTTTAATTTTAGTTTTAACAACCTAACCTACTAATGATACATAATGTGTTATCCTTTATTATTATATGGTATGCTTCCGTGACATTTTGAATTGCACAAAATGCTAGATGACTTACATTTACATCGATTGGTGTTTTCATCAGCTGCACAAATCTCAGCCCTTCTTTCCATGATTTTACATTATTAGATTGCATCCAGATTATCAACATATTTTGTGTGTCTTGATTAGCTCTTTCCACACTACCCTGAGTTTCTTTGGGTATGGCGTGGTTCACCATGTACTATTTTTAACGTAAGTCACATAGTTTTCAAGTCATTTATAATTTTATTGACAAATTCTCGCCCATTGTCGGATTGTAAAATTACCAGTGCTCCAAAAATACAAAATATATCCAAAATATTGGTCGCCAATTCTTCGGCCGTTTTTGACTTTAAAGTCCGCAATTAAACACATTTTATTAAATGATCTTGGCAAACCATAATAAAGCAAAATTCACCATCGGCTTGCGATTGCATGTGGATCAGGTCAACCTGACAAAGATTATTCATTTATGAATGAATAATCGGTTTAACAACAAGGACTTTTCGTTTAGATGACAGTTTTGTTTGACAAGGTCCGCGAAATTAAAAACATAAGTACAACTTCTTGAGTTAAATTTTTGTATTTTTTTTTATTTCTGCCATCATTTGATGCTTACCACAATGACCAATATTGAGATGTATTTCATTTATATAATATAATTCCATATAATTCATAATTTTTTACGTAATATAGTAAATTAGTACTAACTTTTTCGACGGGTATTATATGTTTCTCTTCTCAGCTGATATTATTAATTTCAAATTTGTTCAAACGCGAGATTTATTGCCGCCTTTCAATTCATTTATTATATTTAAATATTTTTCATTTTACATATAAGATGAATTTATTATCTTCTCTTTTTTCAGCCAACAGTTTTTCGAATAAATTATAAAATTTCATTTTTGTTTCCATTTTATTTAAAATGCAATTTAGACACTTAACACTATAAATACTGTAAATTACTGTAAATATCACGTGTGAAAACTGAAAACAGACTAACAACAGATCGACGCTCGACGTCGTGTTTTGTCAACATATAAAATTATAACAAAAATGTCATACAATTAACATAAATACTAAGCCCATATATAATATATTGTTCTTTTTATCGGTAAGATAAAGTACTGCTGCACTATATTATAGCAGGTATACCTACGATTAGCGTTAAACTCGTAATTCAAATAACCTACAGATAGACCGATCTACATGTGTAAATGTGTAATCAATAAAATATAAAAATACTATAACACGTGTAGATTACACTCGGTCCTACACTTGGTATAAAGAAATAGAATTCAGTTTTCGCTTTTAAAATAAATTATCCAATGTTGACTGGCTAATGTCGACATTTTCCGGATAATGTTAATATTTCATAATATTTCATTAATATAAACGAAAAATTACATATTAACCAAAACGCATGGCTAATGTCAACATTATTTAAATGTTAACATTACTCGTAACATATATATTTATAATATATTGATGGATGCCAATTATCATATGATAGGTACTTATAATCTAACTTATAAGCACCATTGAATAAGTTAACAGATATCATAACGAGCGATAGCCGATAGGTACCTTATACTCAAGATAAAATAAATTTGCAGATTATGATAGTATTATAGTTTTATTGCGATGCCACCGTAGCATGTCGCCAATATAATTTGTTGTCGGTGTTTGATCAAAAAACCTGGTGTCGGCGAACTGGTTATAAATCCCGATGATGAGGTACCTGGGTACATACTTTGTAATTAAATACGAGTTGTCTCCCAAAAATGTTGACACTAGTTGCCTAGTCGCATATTAGGTAAATAATCATGTAGTGGTTCATAAACTTCACTAAAATATATCACGCATATATAGATGAATTTATGTATAGATCAGAGGTATTCAAACTTTTTCATCCCGCGGCTCCCAAATTATTATAAACAAATTGAAACAATACGAATACAATATTAAAGCCAAAATGGGTGATAATAACAGTGACGTCGGTAGTAGAAATAGAAGGGTAAATTAATGTGTTTTCACTATCGTTTCCATAATAATTGGTTTAATGATTATAAATAATTATACATGACCTACATTAATCCTACATTAATCTTCGTTTGACGGCCCTTTAGAGCCATGACGTACAGTTTGAATACCTCTGGTATTATATATTATTATATACGACACACAGTAGGTATAGTGTTATAATAAATTATAAAAATACAGGAAGTGGTTGTCGCTCTGCTGTACCTACAGTAGGTTACAAGTGGGTCACTGTGTAATGTTAAATTTGAATTCAATAATATAAAACCATTGTATATAAAAAACGATTCTGAACGAAGACAGTCGTTTGGCCTATAATATTACTAAATAGATATATTTTATGATATTTGTGTGATTAAAGTAATTCATTTTAATATTAGACAATGGCATCTACTAAAGTAGATTAAATTCATTTTTGCTAAAGAATTACATTTTAAAATATCATTGTGAGTATAAAATATAATAATGTACACTAAACGTTTCATATTATATCCACAAATAATATTTTTAAATCACACGAAAATAACTAAAATCGTCATTCTTGGTTTTAATATGTAATTTCGTCTAAATTTGAATTTAAAATGTCTGTTAAAAATAACTGTTTGTACATTTTTTATATTTCTTGGATACAGTAAACTATTTATGAGAATCTTTGTTTTGAATTTTCAATCCTTAGCCATTAAATTTTAACTTTTTGTAGCTTTTTAATTACCTACAATAATTGATAATTTTGATAAATTTTGAATAATATATATAAATTAATATAATATTACATATTATTGATAAAAATTAGTCTTATATTCACCTGTTATATGGCTATTTTGATATTTTTTTATTTTATTATAATAAATATCGCTTTTTTGAGTAGGTATAACAAGAACTTCATGCTAAATTTTAATTGTTCATTACATTTTTTTAGATAATTAAAAGTATCTATGTGTACAATAAAAAATATCGGTGTTAGGTATAAAATTACGTATACATTTATACAAATAACTATTAAAAATAACAATATAATTATACAATAGTTAGTAAAAAAACCGTTTGATAATATAATTAATATAATTAAAATTATAAATATAAATATTTTTGTAAATACTAGCTGTTCAAAGTTCCACCTGGTGTAACTCATATCAAAGATTTGTTTTTTATAAATATATTTGTAAAAATATGTATATTATGCTATAATTCTACTAATTATAATTATTGTAAAATATTATGTAATACCGTTAACCATTTAATTTACAAATAAAAAGTGAGCTAAAAATATATTCACGTGCACATATAGTGAATATTAGGCAAGAATATTTAAAGTATTTGGGTAGATATCAAATTATTCTTATATTATGCAAATTAAAATTGTATTGAACACCTACGGTCCAATACAATTATTGTATATTATAATGTAAGTAGAGTGGGTAGGTATATTAAAATAAAAATATCTTTCTGGTTCAAAACGAATTTAATATGGCATATAACTAGTTATAAATAATTCATATTTCATATTATCATAATATTATACGATAAGTTACCTAAGTGATTATGTATTAATATTTTACATTGGTATTATATCGATGCTTCGGAGTTTGAATTATTTAAATGTTCAATGCATGAACTACCATCTGTTGGCCGTGACCTATGACCATAACATAAAACTTTAGTATCATATTAAATTATGTTGATAAAAGAGATATCGATATAAATGATGTACAAAATAATCGCTCGTTAAAAAATTACTATGAATGGTAAATTATTTTATAAAAAAAACGATCATTACATTTATTTTTCTATAATTCTGTTAGCTTATTTTTGGCTTTTCAATTCAGTTAACTCTCCAAATATGCTTTACGGTTGTAAAACTACAAAACATTTTTCGGCATTAACTTTAACTTCACAAAGTCTACAAAAGAATATTGGTTTATCAGTTAAAAACACCGATTTTCCGAACTCTGGAAATATTTATTTAGTATGACTATACGTAGTTTCTTTTACTTTAGGCATTTTTCACAAAAAAAACCGATGACGAAATGGAAAGCTTGCGAAGAAAACCAACTGACATTGACTGATCCCGTACTAATATACGTGCAGTCCATATACGAAATATTATCGACGGTTAAAAATATCAAAATATATAAATGCTAGTGCCAACCGCGGGGAAAACACTAACAAATTACATTGACGAGCTCAAGAGCTAACTAAAAATCATACAATATAGGTATTTAGTCTGCGTGTAGATAAAAGCTGAAAATCATAGCGGTGGTTAATAATTTCCACTAGGTACTTTTATAAATGGATCCAGTCGATGAGGAAAACACGACCCACACTATTATTTATTTGAATATTATTCTTTTAGGTAACCTATATAGTATCTATATTAATTTTATTTTTTTTACCAGTTTTTTACCAAAATTAAATATTTATTTAAAAAAAATATATGTAAAACAGGCGCTTAAAATGAAAATAAACAAAATATGCACTAACATGTTAAAAAGAATAAAATGTGCAAAATATGCAAAACAAACCAAAATAATTACTGGTGGACTCTTGATATTATAAAACAAATTTCTATATCACTTAGCTATGTTTTGAATGAATGTGAAAAATGAACCTAACCTAAGTCTAGCTTTAATTATAATAATAATGTAGCATTATAGGAAATACTTGTATATTTTTATAATAATATGATATACGTACCTAGAGACCTCATAGGTACCGAATAATATTAAAATAATAATATGAATATGTAGAAGTTTTATAAAATATTATAATCATTTTTTTTTTCATTTTTTCTTTCAAATTACATCATAGACAGAAGTTACTCGTGATGTTATACATGCCAATTATTACTATCTCATGTCGACCCCGCGTGTACAGATAAATGTAAAATGTAAAATATAAAATTAGCTTAGGTATAATCAATATTAAACGAGCCGTAGTCGTGTATAATGTGTAGACCGAATATTTTTAATATTTTTTATTAGGTACGCACTGGAAGAGCGGATCCCATATTGTTTAAATACTATATTATACATGACATTATGATATTGTATGAATATAAATAATATACTGTACAATAAGTTTATAGCTGCAGTGACTGGTGTCATGCGAAACTTTTAAATACTATTATATAACTGAATAACATCCGAGTATAGATTTAAACGTAATTATATATAGTTTGAGTCGAGTGGGTCACTGTAGTCAAATATTATAGACAGTTTACGAAACCCATTAATAACTGTTTGGTTCTTACATCGACTAGTACATAATTTACATCTATATAGGTAGTCAACATTTTCAAAAATTACATGCTCAAATAAATGCGAGTGACCTCTCAAAATATTGTTATAGGTACTTACCGATAAATTAAGTAGGTATGCATTCCAATACTTATTAAATAATATATATGTATTATGAAAAATAATAATTTCAATGTTTCATACAGTATTGTATTGTGTACACTGTACAGTTTATAATTTATAATGAAAAAGGTAGGCAAGTGCTCTGTGCAATACATTTAGGTGTCGTGCGGGTCAGAGTTAGTGGATGTATTAAAATGAAATTAAATTATATAAAGTTATTATAAATATCAAGCAACAAAGAATAATATTTTTAAATTACAACAAAATAACTGAAACTGTCAATCTTTGTTTAAATGTCTAATTTCGTCGAAATTTGAACTTAAAATGTCTACAAACTGTGTTTATGTATTTTCCATATTTTAGAAAATAGCTTAGAAATAGTTAAAATATTTAAACATTATACCATGTATGAAAACAGTCATATAAACATTAGGTGACAATTCAAAGTATCTATGGTCATTAGTTTTATGGTCACCAAATTTTGTCAGAAAATTAGAATATTATAACAGAGTATATTATAATAATTACTAATTTTTCTTATATTTTTATTATTACCGTTGATTTTGAAAACTACTTGTAAAATCTTACTTTTGATCCCCAAAAGCACCAACTAGATTCACTCTCCCACTAAAAAATATTTAAAACTTCTTGTAGGTCTTGACTTTTAAGTAGGTAGGTACCTATTATATTTTAATACTACTACGCAATGAAAACAATCAATTTGTAAACATTTTTTTACTGCATCACTTACATTTTTTCACTTGCTAGACATTTATGAAACGTTTATTCGGAATTATTTTTACTCCTTGCAGTTCCAGTATTAACAAGCCACGTGAGAAGGTATATTATGTAAGGAAATAAAATAAGCAAATATCACACAACAATATTCAATTAAGAATAATAGGCATATATTATTTGGCATCCATACAAACCATTATTATCGTTGTTTGCAAATTTTATATTTAATATGAATTTACCAAAACACTACACACATATATATATATAGTATTTGCTATTACGTTTAGATAATTTGACAACCTTGAAAACTTCGGTATTGTTTGATAATCTATTTTTATACATGTTTGAATCAGAAATTAATAGGTGGGTGGTACTTGGCGTAATATTAGAGTCAACGCCGTAAAATGTTTTAAGTAGGCCATCTAACGTTTTCTGGAGCACAAAATGTGTCGTGGTTATAATCGAGCAATTCTGAGCGGAGACGGTTTGTGTCAGTCTGGATATTTTATATTGTTATTATTTATTATAGCCTGTAAGTTGAATTAATATTGTAATATTATTATTTTTTACTCGTTTTTTTGGTGATAAACAAAGCGTTAGAAATTAAAATCCCGTTTTTAGTGGTTTTTCGTGATTTATTGGTGGTTATTCCCGTGACATTAAATAACTATTGAGAAAATCGAAAAACGACCTCTTTAAAGTACCATTTTGATCCAATTTGTTAAAAGATAAGATATTATATGTTGAAATCGAAGCACTCCTTCTGGTAGAAATATTGTATACATGAAAAAAAAAACCTCATTGTGAAACCACTATAGCTTCGTCGCTCCACTCAGAATCAAAAAAAAGTACCAATACAAAATTAAAGATATATTTATTAGCGACCCAACGCTGGTATGTTGGCACCGGAGGCCACAGTGATCGTGGGTACGAGTTTTTTTGACATTTTATATTATAATTTATTAATTTATAACCGCGTGTCGACCGGTGTTTGCGCTATTCTATCGCCGTATTGTATAATATTATTACATCATAATGCATTAACGTCATTGGGGGACCGATGTTCAGTTTTTAATTTTGCGTGTCGTCGAACTCGTGTGATCCGGCACACACAGCGTGTTTGGTGTACACTGTGTTAAAAGGTGCATAAAGAAATATACAAGAAACACGAGAACGATAAATTACAATACATTACCATAACACTATACCTATTTTATACTGAAGTTTATCGTAATACCTAAATCATGACAGTTACCATATTGTCGTTGAATACCCGCGTGGTTATATATTATTATTATTATATATACCCAAAACGACACAGACGTAGTTCTTATCGTGCACTTATGTAAATGTACAAGTCCCGGTGACAAAAAAACCTTTTACTCGGTGTAAACAATAAAACACCACTTGCGTTCATAATAGTACCTATATATTGTGTAGTGTGTATTGTGTATTGTGTGTGCATGTATGTGGCGCCGAAACTATCATTCGTAGACGGTCGCCACCCTTCTTTATTGTCAGGTGGTGGTGGTTCCACGGTGGGTGTCTGAGTTTTTGAACAAGAATGAGGTTGATTATAACTCATAATAAAATAAATTATAAATATTCTATGTTTTAGCCTATTATTTATAACGATAAAAATCGTGTACGCCGCGCCGTATGGTATACAGTTTACTCCCAAAAGGCAGTACGCGACGAAATTTTAAAAATGAGTTTATTATATCAAAGTATTCGTTATTTTAGGTCGAATTTTTTGATTCCTAAGCAAAAATACCGTAAATGCAATATATTGCAAATAATAAACGAAGTTGAACATATACGTATTTACAAATATATGAATGATACTAAGAAAAAAAGCAGTATCAAACACATGCTAAGCAAAAAGGCAGTAACTGACCACAGTATACGGCAATGTTGCTTAGTATTGGCTCAAATAGGGTATTTTAGTTTAGTAGGTATTGATGATAATTTTCTAGTCGTATTACATAATATCATATTATCATAGAATATAATAATTTATAAACATACGCTGTTAACCACGGTCTTAGAAGACGCTGCTGTTAACATTCTGGTTGTTATTAATTCTATGATTGTGGTTTGGCTCATCGGCCATGATTATATTATATTATTTTATATTATTTCATGGTTATGCTATTAATAAATGTGCTCATACTGCATTTTCCCTCTGTAAACAATAATATTAATGCCTGACACCACTTAGCTAAAAGTACGTATATGCGTTTAGAGGTATCTTATAGAGTTTATCCATGAGCGTTATTGGATTCTACTGGAAAATTTATTTATGAATCATTAATTTATTATTTTATTTTGATAATATGATAAAAATAACAAGCTGATTCAGAAAAAGTTATTGTTCTCAAAACTACTACATTATTGCTTATTAACTGCCTTTTGGCTTAGGAGGGCAGTATACATCTGCACACTATTCATGTTAGTGTTATATACGGTGTTTAAACCAGACTAAAATATATTAATTTATCATTTATTAATTTATTAATCGAAGTTTAAACATATTATAAATCTAATATTAATCGTCAGTTAAACGTTAATTTAGTAATAACTGCTAGTAAATTAAGTAATATATTTAATTACCTATGGATGGTTTTTTTTTTTTGGAGGGGGGGATATTATTTTTGGGAATATTTTTGTTGTGTTATATTTGTAATCTATTGTAGGGATTTTATAACGGCGTTAACTTTATGTTAGCATTTATTAATATTTTCGTTGACAATAATTGATAGTTGTAAGTTGAAGTTAATTATTGCCATAAGCGCATTAGGGAGCCTTCCCAAAAAATATGCATACTCCCTTCAAGATAAATTAATCTTTGAATTTATATAATATCAATGCAAAATAAATAAATAAATAATAGTAAAGATATAAAGTATTTAGCATATTTTATATGAGAATAAGGCCCGTGAAATGTACATATTCCACGCCAATGTCAACAATTTCACATCGCAATAGCCATGAATTCGTATGTGAGTTCAGATTTTGTAGGAATTTGGTTATTTTTATTTTGTAACATGGATATTACAGGTAAAAATACTCAATTTTTAAAAATAGTTTGATGGAGAAGCATAGTTATAAATACCTACATTTTTACAGTATTTCTTGTTTAACATTACACATACATAACCTGTCAACTAGCCGTCATCATCAAATTTTTCATATTTGCTTTTCATAAAAATGTTTTATTTGTAGTTTAATTTTGTGTATTTAATTAAAATTCCCATCATAGATATATTAAACTAACTGTAATGTGTTATAAGCAGGGGAACTTGCATTTACATATTTCTTAAGAAGCTGCATATTAAAAATCTGATTCGATACAAATTCGTTTCATAGTACATCATAAAATCTGAATACAAAAATGTATGTTCCATATTTTTGCATATTTGATCAAGTCTACATGATTTTGCATATTTAAATATTTCAATCATATTAATGCATAAAATGTTATTGATTTAAAAAAATTGAATGTAAAGATTCACTACACATCGTCACATCGTCTTTATTTTGAATTGTACTATACCGTAAATTGATTGCAATTTATCCACCCGGTAAAACGATTTATTTGATTTAAGAACTGTGTTTATGACATACTTCACCACATTGTTATTGTCGTTGTAATCATTTGCTGTAAGTATTTGATACATTCAAATTTTTTAAATTTAAGACTGTGAATAATCGAAAAATGTTTAATGATCTACAAACCAAACATAAAATATTATACCTAAATTTGTACCTATTTAAAAAATAGTTATTCCTTTTTTATGTTTGTTAAAATCTAAAAACACGTGTTTTAAAAAAAAAACTGTATATTATACATAATATTGTATGTTATAGTACATAATTGTATATTATAGTACATAATATTGTATATTTAAGCTTTTTATAGTGCACACATTTCTTTATTTTTAGCGCATAAAGTTCCGAGCCCTGGTTATAAGTATATTTATGTTCTCATAATTTAAATAATAGGTAATACAACAAAATTAATATGCATCTAATTTACAATTTTTGTTGTTTTTTTAGATTTTTAGTGATTTTTTGTTTCATTTTAAGTGCTTTTTTTATAGTTTTATATAGATTTCTACAAAATTTGAATTCTGTTCATAAGAAATAAGACATTTTGTCATTTTTACTTGTTTTATATTGATGTATTTCATTGCGGATATCGCTAATTTCAGGCCATATTCAGTCGGTTAAAAGTTTATCTATACATATTACTAATAACTATACCTTTTTAAAAACTTGGTAAATGATAATACATTAATACATATCACTATATATTGATTAAGTAAGATTTGAAACAAGTTGTGAACACTTACATTAGTTATAATAAAACAAAAACGAAACTAGAGTAAAAATAATAATATTTTATAATAAAAATAAGCAATGGCCAATGAATATAGATTGGTGGGGCAAAGATCTATCAGGTTTATTTTTAGGAAAATGTATGGAGGGCTTCAGCCTTCCCAAAATGTTTGTGTTAGTTGCGCACTTGCGCCACTGAATATTTCTGTTGAAAGACTGCAATATGTAATTTAAATTAATTTGAACCGTGGGTAGTGTGTGCGATTGTGGTAGAAATTGAGGCACCATAAACAATATAAATTAATCAAAGAACAAATAATCGTGTTAAAGTAATAGTGGGTAGTTAAAAATAAAATATTGGTCTCAAATGTGGTACCTATGGTGGTCGTATGGAGTACTTATATTTGATGGGGAGTTTGTTTTGTAAACGGGGGTGGTGGTCCGTATGACTTTTTACTTGCCCCCCCCCCCCCATTTTGAAATATAGTTCGGTGCCACCGTAATAGATAAATAAATAAATACATATAGTATAACCTAATGGATAATCATTAATCTAACGAAGTAATTTCGTTTTTTTTTTCAGCCGAGTAAACCAAATTTAAATTTAAACATTTTTTACTACATATTTGTATCCAGGCGGCATGCGAAGTTGTTATTCATAATATAGGTTTCTGTAAGTTGTAACTTAGAAGTCTTAAAATAATAAATAACATAAAATTATATGGAATTTCCAACATTGCATTTTTAAAATTTATTTTTGTAAAAACTATATTTCACTTATCTATGAACTAATATTATTTAATTCATATAACACTACGAGGCATAGAAACGATGATACCTAATGAAAATGATCGAAATTAAATTACGATCTTACAGCCGGTTACTATATACATCCTAGGCCATAAGTATAACATTGTTGTTATAACCAACATTCAACCGATTAGTGTTGTTATGAACGATATCAACACAACAACCGTTTCGTGTAACTAATTAAACAGTAAAATAGTACCTTAAGTTAGAACCATGAGTACCTATATGGTAATATATAGGTTTATCTATAAAACTTTAGTTGAAACTAATTATTTTTTGTTTTGTTTTGTTTGATTACGCTGTATCTATACAAATATGTTAAATAGAAACGAACTAATAGATATTTCGTTATTACTTAATAAGTTGTTGACACAAATTTGCAATTACCTTAGGTATGTCTTACACTAAAACTAGTTATAATTATAATGTGCAATAAGAATAAATAGTAAGATGTATTTTTAACGACATTTTAGGTTTCTAAACATACATTTAAAACACTGAATATCCCCGTTGTGTTCGTCCATTTACAGTTACCACTTACCAGTGAATAGTTAGGTACCTAGGTACTATTGTTGATATTGAGATGTATATTCATTCGTTATTGTTCGTAATCGTAGTTACGATTTACATAGTTACGGTGGTTGACATTAAGGTATTTATTTATTCGTTATTGTTTGTATTTAATAGATTTATCTACATAGCTGCGATTTTTATTTACATAAATTACCTACTTATTGTATACCTAGGTTTAATTGGTAGTAAAATACCAAATTCTTTTTAAATTGTATTTGGAATTATAATTTATTGCTTTGTAATAAAATTTGTTTTGAAACCGGGAATTTAGCACACTCGCAGAGTGACATTTCCTAATTTGTTTATAGGTAGTAATTTATTATTATTAAAACAATATTGCCGTGTTAAACTGCTGGTAGATAAAAAAAATAATTATTTAATTTTGAACCTAGTTAAGTAATGTTAATATTTTTCTATACACTGACTAAGAGTTAAATATATTATTTGTTAATTATTAACTTACAGCTTAGCCGTAAGCTTGGTCCGATATTTTCATCCATATTGCGTGTGTAGGTATTCGATTTTAATTTTTAATTTTCAAGGGTGTGTTAACCGTCTGCATACGACATTTTGCTTCGTGTCATTGTGGCGTATGTGAAATTACTTTTATGCCACTATAGTAGTGGCTAGTGGCACTCTGAACGACCATATTCCAACAGATTTTCAGAAGTCTTAAGAGGATGCTACACATATATTTGTTGTCTCTGTCTTAAAAGTGTGTATAACATATCAAATTTACTCTTAGCAATTAATCACGTTTAACTCCGTTGGTTTAAAAATTATTAGGAATCGACCTATTATGAAATCCAATGATAAGAACATTATATGTGATTTTTTTTACGACAATTCAGTTTATAAGTGAATTATGAGCATTTTTAATTTACATTTATTATACACGCATAGGTAACTCAATTAAAAATTTAAATTTAAATTTAAATTGTTATTGACAAAATCGATTTTGGTTTTTGGTATAACTATAAAACAAATGACCGTAGGTAAATGAAAATTTCACTGGTTGTTTATATTAGTATTTTCTATACACGATAATATTGATTTGTTTTGAACTGTTGACAGACATTTTCAGTATCCAATTTTTTTAGTTTTTTTTTCTATGAATGTCAATAAAATTTTATTTGTTGGGTAAATAAGCTTGAATATTTAATTTAAAATATCTATTGAAATGTGTCTATATAATTGTTTTAATTTTTGGTTACAGTATGAAATACTTATGTAAACCTCTTTTTAAATTTTAAATTCTTAGCTACAAAAATTTAATAGTTTATTACTATAAAATAGTTTTCAAATTTTTGTGATTTTGATGAATTTTGTGTAAATTTAAACTTTAAATCATTACAAAAAAAAGTGCATACTTGTCTTTAATATTTTTGAACTGTTACTTAAAAATATACTAGGAACCTTATATTAAATATTTAAGTTTTTTGATCTAGCAAAATATTTTTTAGATTCAATAATTGAAAAAAAAAATTGACTAGATAGTTCAAAAAGAATAAAAATATTTTCAACATTTTATCACGAATAGAATATGTTAATATAAGCTTTTGGTGAACATTTCTAGTATCTAAGGTTTTTTGTTTTTGAATTACAAAAAAATATCAAAAATCGATTAATGAGAAATCGTTAATTTACTGGTGTATATCCAATGTCATATATATTATAAATTCGAAAACTCATAAAAAAATTAATGTAACTTTCTAGTAAACTTTTTTCTTTTGTCAAATATAGAAAAACTTATGAGCAATCTTCATATAAATTTTTAAATGTTAGTTATAAGAAAAATTTTTTTATACATTTCTAACAAAAAAATAATTTGAAAATTTTCACGATTTTGTTGAATTTTGTCTAAATTATAACTTCAAATAATAATAATAAAAAATTACTGTGCATTTACACTTTTTTTTTAATTACACTTAATTACTTATGAGGAACCCCGTATTCAATTTTCAAGATTTTTGATCGAGCAAAAAGTTATTTATCAACAATATTATTTGTAAAAAAATTAAAAATTTCTCATTGCTATAAACAAGTCAAAAAGAGTTAAAATAGCATGTAGGAAAAATGGTAATTTAAACATTTTGTGAAAATTTAATGCATCTAAGGTTATTGGTTAAACCAAAATTCTGATTTGTTCGTATTTTGTTTTTGTTTTTCCCTACGCATTTTAAAACTGCCTATAGGATTATGTGAGCTGATCAAAATTGTGCGTCGCCTGACTTGTCCCAGAACGGGTTCTACTTGTCGGACGATATGAACCCGAGCACGCTCACGACGCCGTTTTCGTCGCCGACCGTCATCTTGGACGAACCAATCTTCTTGCGTTCACAGGACGTGTGCACGTACACGAAATGAGTGGCCAACGTGCACGCCCACAACTCGACGATGAGACACAGCTTGAATTGGCCCGACGATATGTCGTAGAACAACAGTTGGCCGCCCACGATCGACAAGCAAATGACGCTGAACTCCGGCAGCTCCACTAAACCGTTGACCACGATCGGCTATACATTCTGTTGTATTATATTATAATATAATGTTTGTTGTGTGAATTGCAATTTACAGCAAACGATATAGTTTTTAGATTCGTGACGAAAACACTGAGAGCTTGGCACTTGATCGTTATTCCCGCGGGAGTAAGGCAATGGAATTCGAGCAAAATGTGTGGGTACTTCAATGCGTTTTAAATAAAAAAATGTATTTGAAAATATATTAAATTTATCTTAAATTGGTAAAATAGTTTTATTTTTTTTTTTAGGTAAATAACCCGGCAAATAGTTGAGTTTCTATAATATAGTACCTACCTGAATGTAAAATTATTAATGCATGAATATAAAAAGAAAACAATTTTTCACGGGGTCGTACATGGTGGACGCTCTTTACATAGGTAGGTAATACATGATTACATGATTTTTTAGTATAAAAATTGTAGTATAAAAAAATATAGCATCCTTCTACCGCTGATCTGTGATCAATATTATAAATAGTTATAAAAGCATTGGTGTGCCCAGGACTGGATTTGGAGTCTCGAAGCCTTTACACTGCAGTTATCAAAATAGGGCCCCTCTTTGGTGTTTTATATCTTAATTTCATTCATACGAAACAGACGTGGGGGACGGATGCCGTCCACTGACCACCGATTGCTAAAATCTGGTTAATCAATTGTTTACTGACTAAATTGTTCTTTTTGAGATTGTTTTATTTTGTTTGGTAAGAATAATATATCTATGTACCTAATCATGCTGTCGTTTTTTCCGTATTCGATCCTTTTTTTTTTGAATTAATTTGGGCATTAATTTTGATAGCTCATTGTCGTCGTTTGATAGAAATGTATTATATTTACGCTTTATTTCAAGTTCTGATGCAAAATAAGTAACAAATTGTAAAAAGTTGACGGAGCCCTTTTTTTTTTACATCTATTTTAGAGAACAATTTGTGGAATTTTTCATTCGATAAAATTATATTATATGGTTTCAAAGTATCATATAGTTGTTTTTCTTTTACATTCCCATTAACGTATTTCAGAAAACTTTGTCGTTTATCACTCAATGCCGTCTCGCTGACTTTTTTCATTTAATTATTTAAATATATTTTCATTCTATTAATAGCTTCAATGTTTTTATCGCTTTCATCATCAGTCATCACTGATATCCCCTTAAGATAATAATATAATACATAGGTATAAATTAAACTTATCGACGTCTTAATAAAACAAGTAACACCAAAATAATAAATAAAAAAAAAAAATGTATTACCCAATACCTAAATATTTACACAAAATGATCATAATATTATAATGAACAATTATTATTGGACTATTGTAACGTCTCCTCTTCACCTGGGCTCTTTATTCTGTAAAAATATTTAAAATATTAAATGTTTCATTGTGGTGAAATAATTAATACTATACCTATATAACTTATATTATTTAAATTATGACATGTATTATATGCGTATTTTTATACAGGTATTTATTATATATATATTTATACAAGTGTATAAAGTGTATAATTTTATATTTTTACTTTATACAATTTCCTATTAGATTTCATTTAGTGTCATAGGCGTCATACCAAACAAATAAATATCAAGGTTTTCAAGGAAGAAATTTGAGTTCAAGAACTTACATGTGCAAAATATACAAGCGATACCGGACTCAGACTTCGATACGAGCCGTAACATAAGATATAACTATTCCTGTCGGTACGTAACTATTCCATATCGAATAACTATTTCATTTCTTCTTGAAAATCTTCTATCTTTCCATTATGTCTTTCCTTGTTAAAATAAAACGTATATACTGACTTGAAGCTCTAGGATATATTCAATTTAAATAATTAAACATACTTTCATAAATTTTAATTAACAATTACCAGTTATGTAAAAGTAATATTTTTAATGGTTGCTTAGCATTTTATTTATAATATCCATTTTTAAATTTTGTATTAAAAATATTTTATCATCATTATAATATTATCATAATATGTACTATATGAGCAGGAGTACCATAAGGTAGCGCCTATCTGCTGTATAACAATTCAACAAAAACTAAGTTACATATTTATTATTATTATCGATTTAAAACAAATTACTATACAAACTATGGCAATGTAGTACTATAAAATTTAATTAATAGGTACCTTTCTAGGCGTGAGCAGACTTTTTACACAAGGGGTACCTGTTTTAAAAAATACCTAGCTCAATACAAAAAAGGGTGGGAAAGTGGGGGTTACACACGAATTGCGTCCAGAAATAAAAAATTTGATAAGCGGGTACACGAATTGCGTCCGGCATTATCTAATCTACTGCATGAATTGCGTCCGGTTTTGTTTAAACGTTGCATGAACGATAAACGTACTGTAAAGCCTATATAATAATTTTAGTTCGATTTCGATCGTGTTGTTGGTGGAAATGTTTGTGTAACATTTATTCTCTGTTAAATAAAACTTAAACTCAAAAACACTATAAAATGACTTCGGTGATTTTAAGCGAAAAAAATAAAACATTATTTAATATTGATGGATACAAATTTCGGTATCATAAAACGTTAAAAAATGATGTTCAACGTTGGAGCTGCTGTAAAAAGACGTGTAAGTCATACATTAAATTAAATAATGAAAATGAGATTATCGAACGTGCAAATGATCATAATCATATTAAAGATTCTGTTGAAGTATTTAATAGACAACAGTTGAGTTATAATTTAAAGTGAAAGGCTGTAGAAGAACTTTACGATAAACCATCAAAACTTATTGATGGAGCTTTATCAAAAGACATTCCAACATTGACAACTTATGATTTAACCTTAATTCGTAATAATATACACCACGCTCGGTCATCGACTATTCCAAAACTTCCAGGCGACTTACTTGATTTACACAATGTTTTATTGAATGAAAATATACAGACTAACAGAGATGAACATTTTTTATTAGTGAATGACAACGAAAATAATCTAATCATTTTTTCAACAATTACTAATTTAAATTTTTTAAGTGAAGTTGATACTATATTTGTGGATGGAACTTTTAAAAGTTGCCCAAAACTGTTTACACAATTTTTTACAGTCCATGGCTTGAAAAATAATAATTATATACCACTAGTGTTTTTTTTTACTTCCTAATAAAATTCAAGTTTTTACCAATTTTTTAATTTTATAATTATAACTTTTTTATAAATATAAATTGTTTTTTTAACTATTAGGTATATTATTATTATATTATTAACCTACACATTTTATTTTACTTACATCTAATTGCATATCAATGATAAAAAAAACAATATTTTTAACCTACCGATAGTCGTAATTTGCTATCGACAGTCCTAAGTCTGTATGAAATGGGAAGGAAAATAATGTTTTTTACGTTGGGACGCAATTTGGGTAGTTGTTAAATATGGTAGGGACGCAATTCGTGTAGTCATTAAATATCTTTGGGACGAAATTCATGTGGAAAAGGGATTTCGGGACGCAATTCATGTGCAGCGCAAGTGGGTACCGCTCTGAACTGTAATGGCTGACTCCTAGGCATATAGTCAAATCGGGAATTTTACTAAATGTCAAGAAAAATAGTCAAAAAATTTAATTTTTATGCGATTTTACTATCCGCTAGAGTGACTAGACATTTAGTTGAATGCCTATAGTCATTTAATTAAACTATTTAAGTTACCTAGGCTTAACTAAATGCCTATTTCAAGTCAGGAAAATAATGAAAATGGAACTTTTTGCGTTATTTTAAAAATTAAGCTATATTTTCTTATCAATTATTTATTGCTATTTTATATGCAAAACAATTATATGTACAGGTAATTTATTTATATTTAAAATACGTAGGTATATAAAATATTTTTGACCATGTCCTTCGGTACTATTGTTTTAAAACTTAAATTATAAATAAATATAGATAATTACTAATTAGTCAAGCAGAATAGCGACAATATCAAAACGGTCGGTGTTTGTGTTTAAAAAAATGCAAATGCCACCAAACAATAACATGTAACAACAAGTAGTAACTAAAAATTAACAAAAGTTTGTAATTTATTATAATATAACTTTAGTATTAACCAATTTATTTTATTAACTTTATCCTATTTAATATATTATTAAAACGCAATTTAAATATTTCAATATCTTATATTATTATGATTTTCAAATTAAAATTAAATTGTATGTCACTTGAATACAATATTTGTATTTAAAAACTTAAATTATATTTAATACTTATGTTTAGGTACTTAAAGACATTTATAGACATATTAACTTAATTTATTATACACAAATATTATGTAGGTACCTACTATATTATGTTATTAATATTATAGAGGTAATATAACTATATAAGTATCATGTTCATAGATTTCAGAAAAAGTAATGTCTGCAACTAAATCAAAAAGTCAAGTACAACATTTTATTTAAGAAAAATTCAAATAATTGGTAGGTAAAATTTTAAAATAAATAATTTTAAATTTTTCTATCGATGTATAGAATTTGTTTTTAACTAATCTGGTACTTGAATTAATTATTTAAACGATTGCTACCTAATACTATAATAGTATCATGTATTGTTAAGTAGGTAACGTAAAATAACAGGAAAAGCTCAAATATTATTAAGTCTATTTTTTGAAACTAAATAGAGTTCCCTAAATATTAAAAAAAACTAAAAACAATACACGAATCACAATTCACAAATAAGCTGAAAATATTTACAGTAAAAATATTTGTCCCGTTTTTTTTTTTCATTATCAGTTCCACCCAACACCATGTTACCGTATATAATATACAGGTAACAAATATGATAAAATATTTTCCGACCAAATATTTATTACTTTTTATTGTTTTTAAGTGCGCTCATTTGTACTGCTGATATTCCTACAATACTACCTTTTCCGACGACACAGATGACAGATATACTACAAATGAATATCGATATTAATATTTGATGTGAGATTTCTGTAAGATCATATCAACAAAAAACAGGATCTAGAAACAGGTGGTTAAAAATCAAAGAAAATAAATCAGTTTAAGTTACCTTTATTATCTTTTCAGAGAAATGCCCTAAAATCATATTTCATAACAGAAATATATTGGAATGACACTAGACAAATGGTGACCTGAAAACCTCACCTTTAATTCAAAAGAAAAATACTGAACTACAGACTTCATATTTTCGTTATCTTCTAAAATCTAAAGTCTTAATTAAATCTCAAAACAAACACCTGTCACATGAGTAAACCACATCAGTCATATAGTTTTTTTCTTATTTTTAACTATAAGTTTATACACATAGTATTTCTTAATGGTTTATTTATACTCAGGTATCTAAAACCTTTTTATTTTTAATAAAAAAATTACATTTAAATCTGTTCTGTTCTGCATATAAGTAAGTCCCTATTATACGTACATTTAGTAAATCGGCGGAAATACAAACATAAATCTCAGGGATAGGCCCTAATTTCAGGGTATTTTTGAATGTATTTTAGGAAAAGATTAAGAAAATCCTTAGACTAGAACCTTTTAAGACGGCTAGGAAGGTTGTTCATAATGTATTGTAAATTAATAAATTATAATAGAATATTGATATGAGATAAGTGGGCTGGAGTGTGTATAGCGATAATTAAGAGTTAAATTTTTTATAGTACCTATAGGCATTGGCTAAATTTAAAAAAACTATTTTAAGCTTTAATAAGTTACACTTTGATTGTTGTCTTTGATATGAGTCGAGATTAGCATAATCAACTATAGATCTGCATTCATCATTATCCTAATATAGCGTAATACTGTTACGTACCCACGTATTAAGTAGTCATATATTAACTATGTACAGCGCGCCGCACGTTTCTAATAATATTTGACACTATAACTAATAAGGCAATTAGTATAGTATAACATGCGGAGGTCGTTGCAAAATCGTAGAGAAAACAATTAAACTATAGAAGGTGCCGTCACATACGTATCTTTCCTGGAAAGCCAACGCCCATACGCAGGATACGAGTCGACCAGCATACCAAATACGAGACCCGAACTCTGTCTGATGACCGAGCTTAGCCACTACTACAACCACCCACTCCAAAGGACACAATCATATATATAGAAGCCCAGGACAAGAGCTCTTCAGACGGTTAGGGACATTCAGAGTCAGGTCGTAACACCACTCACAGTTTATATTCTATCTTAAAGAGTCGTAACACCACTCTTTTACACCATATATTATAACATTGTATTTTTGTACTAAGTTAATAAACATTCATCATACCTAGTACATCACGTATTTTATCTCCGCGTTGATGTATATATCGACTTCGGTTGGGACGTAACAATACCTATTTAGTTCTATGGTTTGCATTTAATACGATGACCTCTGCTGTAGTTTTATCAAACATTAAATAATTATATTTTATTACGGAACTTTTTGACGATTAACCAATTGCGTAATGCACGAAAATATAAATCTGAATTAGTTGTTTTGTTACCTATATAATGTGGGCAATGTGCCTTCGTATATATAACACATCGAAAAGTTTCTAAAATAAAAATAAAACATAGTTTTACGCACGCAACCAAAAACCTTTTTCACTCCTATGGCTACATTGATTGCATTTTTGAAGCCTTCGACATGCTAGACGAGTAGACACACAATTACTGTCAGTAATCAGATATCTACCTGAAATAATATAAAATAATGTATAATATTATGGTTTAGTGAAATATTTGTAACTTTTCAAACGCACAATAAGACATTGTTCACCATTTACTACCAAGTGATCAGTAATACCTACTTGTATCCATCTATATAATATAATATATTCAAATTCATAAAAAAACAATTTTATATAAATAATAAACAATTCGACATACACATCTACCGCAGGGACAGACCCAGGGGGGCTACGGGCCCAGCCCCACCCAGAAATATTATTTTACAATTTTTTTTTATAATTCTATAAATTTTGATTCTACTATATTCCAATCACAGATATGTATGATAATAATATAATTTATTATACATATCTTAGGATTGTGAATCCAATATTGTATAATATAAAAAATGTTTAATTAAGAATGAAGTGTATAATATTATGATTTTTATAATATTTGTGTTGTAAAAAAATTGTTGCCAACACCCCCCCCCCCCTCCAAAATCTTTGCTTTGGAACCATGATCCATCTATGTATAGTTGAAGACATGATCACATTTTTGTTCAGTAAAATTGCATTTCGTAAGTACCTAAGTATAATGTCTAATATTCAGTACACGCTTACTTTGTTATTAAAAAATAATTTCTGATGTAAATGCGTTATAATATAATCATTCCAAAAATAACTCTTATCTAATTAAAAAAAAAATTAAAAACCTCCAACCAAGAACGTAAAAAAAATAACTGTATAATATATTCTTCAGTAAAATACAAATGTACACGTGATTTTTTTTGAATGTCGAACATAATAATATTTTATAGTTTTATACGAACATACCTTTAGTAGGTACATTACTTATTTCTTATCTTATTTACGCAACACTGTTATGTTCACAAATAATAATTGTTTCCGGTACATCCATTTATAATATGATAACTCAACATTTAACTGAAATCAATATTATTTAAGTATTACGCACCTCGGAAATACCGTGTTCGGGTAAAAGGTTTTTTTTTTTTTATTTGATGCACTTTCTCAACTATTCTGTTGTCTATAATAATTAGTACCGGTTAATATTATTATTCGGGCTTTAAAATCTTCCATCGGGCTTGCTCGTTTAAACTTTAGATCACATTATATACGTCAAGTACAAAACACCTCGATAACGCGATATCTGTATTGTTTGTTTATTCCATTAACTGTAATCTTCATCGTAATAATATGCTATAACAATGTTCGCAAAAAAAAAAAAACTTTATAAAATACCCGCGAAAGTATTAGGTATTTAACATTTAACAAAACTCCCGTTGAATATAATTATTAACACATGGAAAGTTTGTTCAGTTTTAATAAGATTAAAATAGGTAGTGAAACAATTAGAACAAATCTAGAATCTCCTTAGATAAAATTACAAAGGGATTAAAATGTTGGTTATAAATTATAATATATACGTTCACAAAATATGATAATACATAACATACCTGGGTATATTGTCAAGGGGCTTGTAGTCAGTGGCCGAAGTGTGGGGAGGGGGGGCACGGGGGGATGGTATCCCTCTACTTATTTTGTCTAGAATAACGTATCCTTCCTAAGACTTGTGTTGTACAATTTATTAAATATCATATTTACATTTACACATAAGAAAGTTTTTTATTTTTTCGGTGAAAATAATATTGTTTTATAACATTGAGGCCCGACCTTATCGTGTTGTTTAGTATAGGCAGTTTCGCCTTTAACAAATGTTACGTTATACCATCTACCCGTATATCACAGAAAAATAACAATATTGATGATAATAAGTAAGGACGTAGCAACTAACAATATGCTAAAATATCTAAATGTCATTTCTGACAATATCTTGTTGATAACTAATAAGTAGATGTATAATATGTGTGAGTCGATCAATTTCTAAATTTAGCCCATGGATAGAATACTGTTACTCCTTAAGTTTTTTTTTTATTTACTTTTATTACTTATTTAAGAAAAAGTGATGCTAAATTAAGCAGAAAAAACATTTTAATTGAATATTAATAGATTTTGTTATATTACATATCATATTTTTAGTATTAAATACAAATTTAACTATATAATCTTAAATCTCTACAGAAAAATATTAGAAACAAAAATCAATTTTGACTAAAATTTGAAAAATGTTTTTTATTTGTTTAATTTTAAAGATTATTTATGATAAAAAAGATTGTAGTGTTTTGATGCAGAAACAAAATGTGAACTATAAAAAAAAATACAAAAAAAACTATTATACTAGGTGTGAAAAATGTTATAATGATACCAGGAAATCTGAATTGTAAGGCATCCCTCCACTTATCTTGAGCCATTTTGACCACTGCTTGTAGTGTCTTTGTACATATTATTATATAATTATATATTATTTAAGATTGTATAATATATACCTACCTATTTAAGAATGTCAAATTATTTATTCATTGAATTTCGAAACTAGCTTTTATTATAAGTAATAGTATGAATGTCATTAATCATACTATTATAGAGAAAATGTATTATTGAATATGTAATGTAAAATTAATAATATTTAATATTTTAATAATTTTAGTTTGAATTGATTCACATTCGTACAATGCCTAGCTACAGAGATTAAACGTATGTTGCATTGTCGGTTTTTAAATTATTTGCCGCACGTAGGTAGGTACCAATAGGTACATTATAATATAATATTATAGTAAGTAGGAAGAGATGGGAATTTTACCGTACATTTTTTAATACTGTATACTATTTTTGTTTGGTAAGTTTAATACGAACTCAATAACATTTTGATAACTAAGCTAACCATTTAACCAGTATACCACTCGTCCACTTCTTACTACAAGTATTATATTTATATATATTATAATTTATTAGTATGCCTTGTCGCACAAACGGTAGTGCCAGTGGGTGCTTAGCATCTCCAACTTTTATTAGTTATGTTGGACTAAACATATTATTTAAAGTAAATCAGAGATGATAGTGTTAAAAATTGTCTTGGTAATAATTATTTGCTGGAAGATCTCATGTGCATGATTTAAATATAAGTAGGTATATAACTAGTTATATTTATATCATGCATTGTGGAGATATGGATGTCACTATAGCGTTGTTGTACATACGAAAACAATTGAAATGAGTGGTCACTCAAATTTTAAAACTGTAAAAAATATTTATCCGGTAAATATTACGTAAATTTACCTTACTGACAAAATATACCAGGTAAATTTACCGAGCTCTTATCTCCATTTCGGTCACATGTAGGATTGTTCATAATATTGTGTTTGTGACGATAACCACGTCAACACGCGTATTTTCTCGGGTTCCGGCGAACAATAATACAGGATAGGAACACCAAAAGTTAACGAAGTTGGACCATTTTATTGTACATATATACCGTGCTTAATTTGTACAAGCAATTCGTGTTTGTTTTTTGCAGGGCTTGAAACCGATTGAAAAAATTTCGATTTCGGTTTCGATTTTGGATACCGGTTTCTAATTTTTTCGATTTCGGTTTCAATTTTTCAATACCAGTATTACGAAATTTCGGTTTCGGTTTCGATTTTGGATACCGGTTTCTAATTTTTTCGATTTCGGTTTCAATTTTTCAATACCGGTATTACGAAATTTCGGTTTCGGTTTCAACTTTCCAATACCGGTATTAGGAAATTTCGGTTTCGGTTTCAATTTTTCAATATCGATATTAGGAAATTTTGGTTTTGATTTCGGTTTTGTATGCTGGTTTCTACATTTTTAAAAACGGATTTAAAGCAGACTATAAGTTATAATTATAAATAGTTTTATTATACTTAAATAGTGAAATACTTAATATGCTTTTTTAATTTTTGATAAAAATAAGAGCAATATTTCAATAGGAGTGATTTTGTAAAATAGGTTTTATACATCCTTCAACAGTACATTTGGACTCATTTGTTTCATTATTAAAAGTGAAAAATAAACGGCCAACAGGATTGGTATTCTTTCTACCCATGATTTCTTATGTAATTAATGAAACAACCTGATGTAGGTAATAGGTATCTTTATTTATAGTAAATAAATCATTTAGTAAAAATAAAATTGAAAAAGTTTTTGTCGTGGATGGACTCGTAATTATAAAGTTGAAAGTTGTACATAAAAAAAGTAAACCGATAAGGAACTACACTATAATGAACGACAAACACGCTGACTGCACTACTGCAAACACAGTACGAAAATTTTAAAATATTCTATATCGAAATATATATTATATAGGTACACTATACGTATGGGATACGTATGGGCACTAGGGAAAAATTAAAAATACAGTTATTTTTAATAACTAAATAATTCTTAAACAATATTATATATTTTAAATTTATTTTTATATTAGTGTTATTATTATTGTCTCTACTCCCCACGACCAACAGACTGTAGTAGCGGTGATGGTCGTACGATCACTCACACAAATTAAAACCTGTGCTATTTTCAGTTTTTCCTGATATTGTACCTCGATAAATAATTGGTTCTAGCAGTAATTATTATATGATTTTCTTATTATTTATATTTTATAAATTGATTATAATAGTATTGTACTATTCAGTATTTAATAGCTTAATACTATTAAATAACAATCTAATAAATTAATAGACCCATATACGGGCCGTCATCTGTCAAATGTGCTGCCCAATAAATAATTAATATCTATTATTAATATTATTTATTATTCATTACTACCTATTATAATAAAAGTATAAAACAACTATAATAATTTTTCAAATAATAAAATGGTTATCAACATTTTAATCATAATCCCATGGGTGTATCAATGCAATTTACGTATTTACGTACATTTAAAAATAATTTACGTTAATTCAAAAAAAAGCATTATTTAAAATATTAAAATTAAAAAAGGTGGATAAGTGGATGTCGCTCTGCTGTACGGTAGGTTACAAGTGGGTCACTGTAATGGATGGTGTTAAATTTGAATTCAATGATATAATATCATTGTATAAGAAAAACGATTCTGAGCGAAAACGGTCAGTCAGCCTATGATTTTACCAAGTATATTTGATGATATTATTGTGAATAAAGTAATTTATATATAACCTATTTACGTGGAGCCTTGTTTTAAATTTTCAATCCTTAGCCATAAAAGTTAAAAATTTATAAATTTATAAATTTTTAACTACAAAATAATTAATAAATTATAAATTTGATAAATGTTGTCAAAATTTGAACTTTAAATGCTTATAAAAAAAAATTGTGCCTATGTATTTTCAATATTTTTCAACTGCTATTAGAACGATATATCAGGAGCATTATATTAAATTTTCACGCTTTTTTACCCAACAAATAAAAATTTATTGATATTTATAGAAAAAAAACTAAAAAAATTAAAAACTGACAATGTCCGTAAACAGCTCAAAAAGAGTCAAAATATTTTCAACATTTTATGGTGTATAGAAAATGCTAATATAAACATTCAGTGAAATTTTCAAGTATCTACAGTCATTCGTTTTTTAATTACAATAAAATAAGAAAATTGTTACATGAGAAATCGAGTAAATATCAAATGTTGTAAAAATATAAATTTCAGACGATCATAAAAATTTAATTTAAGTTTCTTCTAGACATTTTTTTTTTGATAAAGGTAGACAAACTTATGAGTAATCTTATATTACATTTTCAAATCTTAGATTTGAAAAGAAAAATTTTTATGAATTCTCATCAAAATAATTTGCTATTTTTCGTGATTTTTCCGTATTTTGTCAAAATTTGAACTTTAAATGCTTATAATTAAAAACTATGACTAAGGATTTTTAATTTTTTTCATCTGCCTTTGAAACAATAACCTGGGAGCCTTCCATTAAATTTTCAAGCTTTTTTACTCAACAGATAAAATTTTATTGATATTTATAGAAAAAAAAACTAAAAAAATTGAAAACTGACAATGGCCGTAAACAGCTCAAAAAGAGTCAAAATATTTTGTAAATTTTATGGTGCATAGAAAATGCTAATATAAACATTCAGTCAAAATTTCATGTCCCTACGGTCATTTGTTTTAGAGTTACACCAAAAACCAAAATCGATTTTCTCGAAAACAGATTTTGCGTAAAAATTCCCGTTTTTCCTTAATTTTTCTTTTGTTTTTCACGTCGCTTGTGAAAACTACTGGGAAATTTTTACTTTTGACCCCCCAAAGTACCAACTAGATTCACTTTCCTATCAGAAAAGTTACTATTGAAGAAAATCCAAGCACTTTTACTGTCCGAAAAGGTGATGACAGACACAAAAATAAAAAAAAAAAATAAAAAAAAAAAATAAAAAAATAAAAAAATAAAAAAAAAAACACACATCATTGTAGAATCAATACATTCATCGCTTCGCTCAGAATCTAAAAATTGAGTTATAAGTTATAACAACGGTTTCCAATTTTTTCCGATTTCGGTTTTGAATTCATATTTAATACCGGTATCCAATTTTTTGCGGTTTCGGTTTTAAATTATAATACCGGTATCCAATTTTTTCCGATTTCGGTTTTGACTTTAATACCGGTATCTAATTTTTTTCGGTTTCGGCTTTAGATTATAATACCGGTATCCAATTTTTTTCGGTTTCGTTTTCGATTTTGATTTTGGTTTCGGTTTTTTAACGGTTTATACCGATTTCTGAAACCGGTTTTGAAATCGGTTTCAAGCCCTGGTTTTTTGTACATGGACGTGGTTATTATAGACTATTCTGTTTAAGGTTTATTATAATTAATTTACATCACGAGGATTTCAAGCCATTAAATTTGTTGTACTAACATTTAATAATACAATTGAATACGGGAATTGGAAAAAAATATATGATATTATTATGATCATGACTTAGGCATCTGCAGGGGTATCTGGGAACCTGTGACTTAATTCGTCATTATTAAAAGCTGTACCCAAGTCAATTACAAAATCTATAACGGAGTGCATACCAACAATTACCCTGTCACATATAATTTGGAGGGCCTGGTTTATTTACATATTTTAATAGTCTAACACCAGCAGGAGTCATGGATATAAAAATACAGTAGTCAGTAGATGTTAGGACGTATTATAGATTTAATTGCATTAGTGTCAAATATATACTATTATTTACATAAATTTTAACATTTTAAATTTAGAAATTGGATCATAACTAAAATCAAAATTCTCTAGTTGCAAACGACATAATGGATGTTCGTAATTGTTAGTATCTAGTATAAGAGATATGAAAACAGTATTCATTCTTGAGTTGAATAGTAGAATAATTGTATAATAATAATTTATATTAATAATGTATTAATAACAGTTAATATTTTTATTTTTTATTCATAAAATCAACGTATTTTCACGTTTATTAATATTAATATGATGCTGTGTTAATTTTTAAGATGACACCGATGAAAAATTAACGGGTCTGGTACGAAACATCGACAATCAATAAATCGATAAGTTAAAATGTCGATGGTCGACACATCGACAAGTACAAAATGTTGACTGGTCAATATATCGACAAGAACAAATTATCGAAAAAAAAGATAAATTTTAGTTGCAGTAGGAAGTATACTTTATATTGTTATTGTTTATTTATTTATTTATGTCATAAGAAAATGGCAATTTTTCGGTTAAAACACAATGGCGGTATCTAATAATATCGACGCACTGAATCTGTGTAGATATCAGACGGACAACGCAGTTTTCCACGCAGTCGGTATTATTCGTATATGATAATATTAGCTTTTAGTCTGCTCTACGACAGCCGTCGACTTTTTGTCAACGGGTCCAGCAATTTTCTTCGGCAATCTCTTCGGTTTTTCCCGCACCACTGCGATCTTGTACATCCTGTACGCGTTCGGCAGCTGATCCTCCTTGTACTCTTGGCTACTGAAATATATCCTCCTCAGCCGACAGTTGGCGTGCACTTGGATGCGGACCGTCTCCACGTAGGTCGTCTTGAACGCGTCGCTTACGATCTCAGCCAATTTCAGGCCCACTCGGTTCCAACCCTCGTCCATGCACATCGGCTTCGTGACCATGAACGTACTGGTCTTTGAGACCGAATGGTAGTTGCTCAGGCGCACGCGCCGGCGAATCTTTTCGCTGTCCAAAATCTGTTTACGCATGATCAATGGTGGCAGGGAAAAGCCCGTTAGACGATACAGAGAACAAAGTAAACTTCGTTCAGTTGGTAGGTATATAAATATATTAGAATTATATTTATATATTTTGTCGTCTCAAAATTTCATGATATAAAACCGACAAATTTCAAACGATTTTTTTCATTCAAAATAGTAGCGTGCAATTTTTTGTTAAAACCATTTTTGCTTTTTCAAACATTATTGTGAATCGTTTGCGTTTTATTGAATTTTTTAATGGAAACCATAATATACGTATACATAGTCAGATATTGTCGTACCCAGTGTAGTACCCTGTGTCCAACGTAATAGCCAATAATAATAACAATAGTATAAACCACTCTATAGATAATTATCATGAAGGGGCATAGGCTTTCGGGTTTCGAACCACATTACATATAAAATATACTTATAATATAAAAAATCAAATGAACAGGTTCAGAGAGTATCAACCACAAGAGACCTTGAAACAGGTAAGTAGTGAACAAACCAGGTTTACGAATAAGTTATAATGGGGAAAATACATTTCTAAGAAAAGGGTATAAAATCTGATAAATGAATGTAATTTGAAATATACGAATAACCGTCTTACAAACGCGTAACATACCAAATTTACGCTCAGAAATTCACGTTTTATGCCGTTAGCTTAAAAACTAGAGTAAATCGACCTCTTATAAAATTTAAAAGTAAGATTATTATCTGTGTTTTGATGGACATTTTTTTTACGATAATTCAGTTTTTAAGTGAGTAATGAGCATTTTTAATTTACATTTATTATACACTTATAATTCACTTAAAAACCGAATTACCGTGAAAAAAATTCCATTAAAACACAGATAATATTCTTACCATCAACTTTTATGATAGGTCGATTCACTCTAGTTTGTAATTTAACGGCATAAAACTTGAACTTAACGCGTAAATTTGGTATGTTACTCGTCTGTAAGACGGAGACAACACACGCGGGTGTGGCATCCTCTTAAACACAACGCAGGATATTATAAGTACACACATTTTTTATATTTTAAACTACTGATAGTGCATCATATATATAATAAATATTACATTATATATGATGGTGCAATGTGCATATCAAATTACAATATACTACACAACAACGTGGGGTTTCATCGATTCCGCCAGACCTTTTTATACTAGGGGATAAGGTATATCGATTCCGCCAGGGAAAAAAAAATCTTCCCAAACAAAAATTACAGTTTTATTTTACTTACATAGCTATATTATAAATATTATATGAAATACCTGTATAAAAATGTTACCGCTATAACTAATAATAAACACAAAATATATTTATCAAAAAAAAATCGTAGATTTATTAATAGATTATGAAGATGAAAAAATTAATTGTTTACATTTCATTAATTTGGCATCATCACATTATATAAAAATAATATTGTACAACTTTAAACAATATTGGTCTATCCGTGTATGTATATTGTTTATTTTATACAAATAAATAATAATATTGTACAACTTTTGACATTTAACGACATCGTATATGTATATAATATATAGATGATGAAAATGTTATCAAATTTAATTTGTATTATTTTGTATATGTAATATTGTATTGTATTTATTTTATTTATTTAACTGTTGTATTATTTTATAAATATTATTTATATTATATTGTATTAATTATTATATTGATTATTAATTTATTTTCAATATTCAAATGAATTGTTGAATTATTTTGTAGATTGTAGATATTATATTATTTCCTATTATTATAACAGAAATAGGTTTATAGCTGCAGCAAGTACCAGGTCAACCTCAAGGTTAGGTTAGTGTTAAAGTATTAAAGTTGGTGGGTAGCGGAATCGATAGGTTGTTTTTAGAGTACCTGAACTGGCGGAATCGATGCTACATCGGAGGAATCGATAGGTACCCAACAACCCAACCGATAACCGAAAATGCGGTTGCATAGGCTACGTGTAGGACGTTAGCATTTCCGAGAAGATTGTGGACGGACACGGCATCCGTGGGAAAATAGGTACTGTCAGTGATAGGCAGGGGGATCGTGGTTGGGACTATAAAGTAGCCCTCGAAACTGTCTGTATTCAAACGCATTATACCCGAGCTTGGACAAGACAGTCAGAATAACAATAATTGATTTTGGATTAGTTTTCACGAAGAACTAGCAATAATAAATACAATTGAGTTTACGAATTATTACACCTGAGTATCCATCCTCGATTCACTGTACGTCACTTGCACGAGTTGGCTTACCACAATATAATGAATAAATTTATCTGCATACATACTATAGTATAGCACTAATAATGGTCGTAGCATATATCATCTAGTCGAAGATTACGTCGAGCACGTGAACGAAAGAAGCTAAGCGACGCTATCGCCTATATTATCATATTGTCGATTACGTACCGTGATTTCGAACGTAAAATATTGACCGAGATTTTTCAGCAGCAACGTGAGGTACGGCATTCGAACACCCAGCGACCCTTTGGGATCCACCGGACAGGTTATACAACAGGCGTTGACGTTTAACGACTGGATCTGGAGCACGTTGGACTTCACCACGTCGTCTAGGACCTGTTTCATTTCTCCTTCTTTGCACTGTAATACCCAGACATGACGAGCGTGTACAACGATATAATACGGTGATCAGGAGGTTAGGTCATAAATAATACGCATTTCAAAAATTCTGTGTACCTACTTGATTTGTTTATTTTTTTTAACTGTGGATACCTACATATTTCGCGGTACTTGTAACGCGTTAAAGTTAATTTTGGGAATTATATTATTACAGACTACAGTATAGATACATACCTATATAGCTACAATACCTAACCTAACCCACGATTGTATTTCGTTTTGATTTTTGATTACACACGTGTATTAATAGTTTAAATCAAACTTCAGCTAAATTTTACCGTACAGTTTAGGTTACGTATATTTCGGCTATATGTAAATAGCAATAAAATTAGAAATGTACATTATGCAAACTGCGACGAAAATATAAATTTACTTACCTACATTAAATAGTAAACTGCGATAAAACTTAAAACTAGTAAAAATATATGTAAAACAGAATATTTAAACTTAAATAATATATTTTACCAACACACTATGTTAGTTAAACGCCATCACTCATCAATAATAGATAATATATTATATTAAAATCATTCAAGTCCTAAAAAAGTAACATAACAATTAAATCTTAAAATTATTTTAAAATGTATTTATAAAAAAATCGGGGAAGTGGGACAATGTATAATGGATGGTATTAAATTTGAATTCAATGATACAATATCATTGTACACGAAAAATGATTCTGAGCGGAAGCGGTTTGTCCAAGTGGATTATTTATATTATATTTATAATGCTATTATTTATTATTAAGAAGGTAGCCAATAAGTTGAATAAATATTATAAAATTACAACAAAATAACTAAAACTCCGTCCAGGTTTGAACATAACTATAAAAAACTGTGTTTTAATATTTTTTAGATTATTTAGTTACAGAATAACCTACTTACGTGAAACCTTATTTCAAATTTTCAATACTTAGTTATAAAATTTGAACATTTTATAAATTATTATAACTACAAAGCCATTTTTAATTTTAAATTTGAGAAATGTTGTCAAAAGTCGAACTTTAAATACTTAAAAAAATCATATTTGTGGATTTTAAATATTTTTCAACTACTATTGTAACAATATATCAGGAGCCTTGTATTAATTTTTCACCCTTTTTGACCCAACAAATAACATTTTATTGACATTTATAAAAAAAAAATTAAAAAAATTGAAAATTGAAAATGTCCATAAAAAGATAAAAAATGTTTTAAAAATGTTATCAAGTATACAAATAGACATATGGTGTGAATTTCAAGTATCCACAGTTATTTCTTTTTTAAATTACAGCAAAATAAGAAAATTGCTACTTGAGAAATCGAGTAAGTATCAAATGTTCTAAGAATTTCAACTTCGAACGATCATATACATTTAATTTGACTTTCTGGTAGATATTTTTTTTTTTACAAAGGTAGGCATATTTATGAGGAATTTGTATTCAATTTTTAAATCTTAGTTTTAAAAAGAAAATTTTTTATGAAATTCTCAAAATAATTTCTACATTTTTGTGTTGTGTATTTTGTCAAAATTCGAACTTTAAATGCTCATAAAAAAAAATTGTGATTTTGTATTTTTAATAATTTTCAACTGCCCTTGAGACAATATATTACTATGAGTAGCCTTGTATTACATTTATAACCTTTTTGACCCAAATTGTATTGTCAATTATAGAAATGAGAACTGAAATAATTGGAAACTAAAAATTTCAGTGAACACTTCAAAGCAAGTTGAAGTATTTTGAAGGTTTTATGGTATATAGAAAATGTTAATATTATAAACATTCAGTGAAAATGTCATGTATGTACGGTCAATGGTTTTAGAGTTCCACAAAAAACCAAAATCGATTTTATCGAAATTGACATTTTTTTCGATTTTGGTTATTCTAGGCGTTTTTTAAAACTACTGGGAATTTTAAATTTTGACCTTACGAAGCGCTAATCAGATTCACTTTCCCATCAATTGAAGTTTATTTTCCAAAATGTAATTAAAAAAATTCTATTTATTTATCTAAGATTTTTTAGGTTAGCCTAACCTACAACATTCATAATATGTTGTAATAATAGAATTTGAAAAACTTAATGGGTCATTATTAACTATAGCTTTTAATTATTTTCTTATAATTTTAGCTAGTAGTTAATTTATATTGTTTACAGACAATTTTCATTTAATATTATAACTTACGGCTTGACGTTTGATTTTAAGGCATGGTTCATGGTTGTGTTCTAATAATACTATTTCTTGTAAAATTGTATTTTTTTTATCAATGGCCAATTTGGCTTTGCAGTTTTTTTTCTGATCATATCCACGTTTAGTGATCAATTTTTTTTTGGTTTCATATAGTGCATTTTAAATTTAGAACTATTCAACACTAATAGTTGTTTGCTATTTTGGCTAAATATATAAATACACAGCAGTTTACATACAGTACAAACAACTAATAACCATGGGCGGAGTGTGACCTAATTTCGGGTCTGGAAAACATATCTATAGTATAATATATATAATTATCATTATAATATAACATTAGCTCATAGGCTGATTGTTTCAGGGGCTTTAACCTATAGACATAAACTTGAAAAAAAATTATACTTTGATCTATCAAATAACTTATAAAATGAACAAATACATATTTTAGATTCTGAGCTGAGCGAGGAAGCTAGTGGTTTTACAATGGTGTTTATTTATTATTTTTTATTCTATATATAAAATTTCAACCAGAAGGAGTGCTTTAATTTCAACATATAATATCTTTTAACAAATTAGATAGATATGGTACTTTAGAGATAATTTCTCGATTTTCTAAAAAGTTATTTAATGCCACTGGAAAAACTACTGACAAATTACGAAAAACCGCTAAAAATGGGATTTTAATTTCTAACGCTATGCTTAGGTATCACCATAAGTACAATAGCACCGAATAAAAAATAATAATATTATAATATTAATTCAACTTACAGGCTATATCATAAAATAATAATAACAGTATAAAAAATCCAGACTGACAAACCGTCTCCGCTCAGAATCGTTTTTCTTATACAACTATATTATATCATTGAATTTAAGTTTAATACAATCCATTATACATTGACCCACTGGCCACTATTAGTGCACAGCAGAGTGACATCCACCTATCCGCTTTTGTTTTAATGTTTATAAAATAATTATATATATAAAAATAATATATACATACAAATGTCATCATCTACAGATTTTTTTGAATTTTTCCAAGATTTCGAAAAACTTAAAATGTATTCAGGTAGTTAATTTTTGATTTCATATTCATTGTCTTTGTCAAAATATGGTTTTAATTTTACAGCAAACTTTGCAAACGAAAACATTTTTAGGTAGTCCATTCACAAATTAATCAAAATTAATAGGTGATAACTGATAACAATGTTATATACTGGAGGCAAGCATTATAATAATATATATATTATATAGAATATATATTTAAAACCCCCCAACACTATGATTATCGACAGGAAAAGGCTTAGCAGTATTACAATAAGTAGATATCTGACCAAATTTAGGACTCCCAAAATTGAACGATTAGAATTTTGTTATATTAAACAAATCCTGGTAGCAAAATCACATAACGACCACATAAAAGATCTAATGGCAAGATTATCATATAATACTGCGTATTGGTAAAAAGGGGCCAAAAATAATTTAGATATACTATATATTAATATATACTTCAATGAGTAATTAATGCATATATATATAAATTAGGACACACATTACTATGAACCATAGTATCGATAGCGCTGGTAAACAGGATGTCCACAGTACGACTAAAAGATAATTTAAACATCGAATAACCTAATTAAACATGAGTCACTACCATTTCCTGATCTCCGTACGCCCCTAGGCCACAGGAATGGATTAACAAACTTGCCAATAAGAAAGGGTAGATTCTATCAGGCGTGATACATGCTTTGTGATAGACAGTACTTGCACCTTCACAGACGTATTGTATTTACAACCAATTTTATTAAAAGTTTTAAGTGTCGAATAAACAAATTTAATAAGAATTTCAACTCGAGTTATTACTTTATCTTGTTACCTGTCAACTATTTACTTCAAATCTAACTCTGTACGTGGGATCGTTACATTAATGTTAAGCCAATAAATATTTTTTATTATTTGTAAATCGGTTTTCTGAATATATTAATTATTAAATATATACGATAACATAACTTACACTTTACTTTAAGGTTTTAACAAGATTTATTTGTAATAAGGGTCATTAAATTTTGAAGTTTTGAACGATCGAGCACTGAATATACTAATTTTTCTTTAATTTTTAAATCATTATTTTTAAATTTGTTTTCACAGAGCCGACCCATAGAGTATCCGCCAGTACCAGGCCAATTTGAAAATTTCCAATTTGTATATGGGTCACTCGCCCTTGCTAATAATTTGATAGTATTTTAAAGCCCATTGTTTCTGTCACGAGCAGAAGTTAAATTTTAGATATTTCTATGTTATACCACTTATTATAATAGATGGTATGTGAAATAACTATATAAGAAATAAGATGATAATTTTCACAGTTTACATAATGTACATTTCAAAAAAGGTTCATTTCGGTTGCAGTATACCATCTCCCAATATTTCTATCTTATTTTTCATAATAGGTACACGTAAGTTCCTACATGACGCATTAAATATTTTTATTTTAGCTATGAATGACTGTACATATTATGACATTTTGTGCAGTATTATTGGACAGACGTAAAATTGCGCACAATGAAGGAAAAAATTGTAATTTGTGCCTAGTAATGACTATTAATAAGTACAAAAAGTGTGTTACATTATTTTTATGATAAAAAATTTATCATAACTAGAGGACACCACGTTGAGGCGACTATCATTGTCCTCCAAAAATGATTTTTAGGTTTAAATAAATTATCAATAAAAAATGGAAAAATTAAATACTATGGTAGTATGGTAGATAAGGTAAAACTATATTAAATTGTTTTGATTATAATATTATATAGAGTAAATAATAAAAATATTATAATAAGTTATTTTCTTATATCAACATAGTAATGTGACATAATTTTTACATATTCAGCGAGGGCATCAGTAGGAATTTGTCAAGGCAAAATATTTTCATTTTTCAATTTTTTGTTTTACGATTAGTGACAATGATAAAGGACTGTTTGTGACATGTTTTCTTTCATATACGTTGATAATGTAAAAATTATTTCTCAATTATATATAGATAGTCAGTTAAAATTGTATCTTATAGCATTAATTTTAATTATCTGATATGTAATTTTAAATCATCAAACGCATTTTTTTTTAAATAAATAAATTGTTATTATCGATTTGAGAATTTTAGGTGTTTTATAAAATTAAAAGTATCAAGCATCCATACAATAAACAAATAACTATCAAATCATTTAGAAATAAAACTAGGTATAGTAAAGAACTTTGTTTAAAACTGTTAATTATACTGATAAAAATTCAGCAATTTATACCACAAACTTCAAACTTTGTATATAATCTATGAACATTTAATTTTTTTTTTTGAAAATATGGTAGACACTGCACTTAACCCAACCATCACATGCCATAATTCTATAAAAGCAACTTTCTTAGTTCGGAAGTTCATAAAATCAAATGTAATAAAAATTACTTGAAAAAAAAATGTTTTTATTTTTAATTTAAAAAACATCTATCTTGTTAATTTTTGTACTACATAATGGTTATGAATTATGATAATAATTGATCCAGAAAAAAGCTCGGCAGAGCTTTCTGCCCCTCCGCAGACGCCCTTGATATGAACCCTTGTAACATCCTTTTTATTATATTGCTCAAAAAATTTGCCATTTAATTGATGTCATTTGTATTTGAAATACGTATTGGAATACTCACGAATACTGTCTTTCAAAAGCGTTTGAATATAAATACAAATACATTTAAAAAGTATTCGAAACACTTTACAATTACTTTGTACCTATATTAAAATATTATGAGTACGTTTATCACGAAAGTATACATAAAATTATTAATAAATACGTTCTTTAATCGATTCAAAATTGCAGAAGCCACGTAGGTCCAAAATATATTTCGATCAGGCCAAGTTATATTTCAGCTTGGTAGTAAAGGTATTGTTGTGCGTAAACGGTGTACTAGGTGAAATCTTATAAATACTTAAAATATTATTTTAAGAACAATTTTTAAATTAGTAAAATACGAAACAAAAAAATCTTTAATCTATATAAAACAGTAAGAAGAAAAAATCATGTAGTATTGTGGTATAAAAGTATTTTTAAAGTATTTAAAATGCACCGCTAAAAAAGTATTTAGATAAAAATATACAATTTTTCAAATAGATACTTGACAAGATTGCAGTTAGATACTATTGGCGCAATTTACTTTACCCATTTTACAAATCGAGAAATTCCGGCTGGAATTCACTACCTCTACAAGTAGGCAATTTTACCACCTGTTCACTGTCCGTGCGATTTACAATCACCTGTTTTATTGGACAGTTCTATGAACGCACCTGAACTAACCAATTATCCAGCGGATGGCTGCCGCCGCTATGGAACGCGGTGAATAACGGTCCTTGAAAGTTCGTTTGAAACATATTTCTTGGTAGATCTTGGTCGGAGATGGTTATTTTGTGCGGCCCAGGTAGATTTACAGTTTATGATGTAATTATAGGACCTAGATTCCAGGACACTTGAACGGAGACTGATTTTTATAAAAATAAATAAAACACATTGTTATTACAATCGCGTTGCTACAATACGCTCGTGGTATTTGATGCATTTAAAACGCGATACAAAATATTTCCTATAATAAATTTGTTAAGGTTTTTTATGTTCGGTAGATGCGTTGTGTTGAATCGCTGTTCAGGTGGTCCGATAGGTTTTCAAAAACCTAGAACATCCCAACAATTTATTGTTTCTGAATTCCGATAGACGGTATTTTTTTAATAAAAGACACATTTTTTTTAACCGTACCAAATAAATTTTGGACTATGGACTACGTCGACTGCTATTTTCCCGTTCAAAAAGAGGACACTTTCTTAACAATTTACAAACTGCCTATATCAGTGTTGGGAAAGTTCCTTTTAAAAAGGAACTCGTTCCCGTTCCTCGTTCCTACTGTAAGAAAGGAACTCGTTCCCGTTCCTCTTTCCTGTCCCGAAAAAAGAACGCGTTCCCGTTCCTTTTTAAAAAGGAACGCGTTCCCGTTCCTTCATGTTCCTTTTTTTGCAATTTGAGTGGTGGTCAATGGTGTATTTTGCGAACAATTTTTAAGTCAGAAATAATCGAACCGAGAGAGTTAACCGATTATTTCTGACTTAAAAATTTTTCGCAAAAAACACCATTGACCACCACTGAAATCGGTTAACTCACTCCTTTCTAGGAGCACCGATTTTTAACAAAAATGATTTGTCTTAGATTTTTTTTGTTATAATTCAAAAGTTGTATAGCGTAGACTTGAAACTTTATATATATACATTCATATTGCATAATTGCATAATATTATACATGTATATTACTATAGTAGTATAGTATACAGTGTATAGTGTGTACTATACACGATACACCACACATAGAGACATGCTATAGGTTATAGGCTTATAGCCCATAGGAGTATAGGACATAGTATGATACAACAATCTGTTTTTTTTTTTAATTCAATTTATTTGAAAAAATATTTTTATACTGACATTTTGTTTTGTTTGAGAAGAACTAATTTGGCGCGTGGAACCGGAAACGACCTGGAACACGACACGCAGTCGACCGACGGCGTCGCGGCTCAGTTTTGGCGCGGAAACACACTATATGCGCTTCATAAAATATACTGTGGCACTCAACGTGTTAAAATTTTTTCATTATTTGAGGAACGGAAATTTTCGTTCAAGTTCCTTCAAAATAGGAACTCGTTCCCGTTCCTCGTTCCTATATTTTAAATGGAACGCGTTCCGAGCTTCGTTCCTATAAAAGGAACGCGTTCCTTCCCAACACTGGCCTATATACCTATTGAATGTATTGATACAACACTTAAATTCATTTAACTTTTATATTTATAGGGTATTACCAATGGGTACCTTCCCTAATCTTATTATCATATCATTCTTACTCGTCACTCATCAAACCTATTTATTATACTTAGAACATGTATAGATTGTAGATTACTTAAATAAAAAAAATAAAAAACTTTTATATTATATTGTATAAATAATAATAATAATAATAACACTAGTTATACTAATAATAATACATATTAAATTAATAGTAAAATAATATTCGAATATTAGTTTATACCAGTGGCGTAAACAAGATAATGTGTTTACACAGAGTTGGTTTAACTAGGGCCTCCCATAAATTTAGCATACTGATGCCGAGGTATTATTTTGGGTTTCGGTTCCTGTACTTGCCGTAACTTGCATAGATCATAGAAATATTATTATTATATTATTATTAAAGCCCCACCAATGTCAAAAATGATCTTGTACAATACAAATGTACGTAAATGACCGGTAATTTACGTAAGTGGCGACACATAATGATTAATGTTGTAAACACGAGTATTATTTTATAATTCACGTCAATTCCCAACTCATGTACATTTATACATTTATAACTTACCTACGGGTCACTGTCAGTTATCTATCCACAGTCCACACACGTTACAACATTAGTATGCATTATTCATTAATATCATCGACAATCAGCGATAGTTTCTCGAGCAATCCATAATGATATTAATACAATAATACATAGGTACATAGCCGATGGCTAAGTTCTATAATGTCGTGGTTATCTAACAAATTATAAAGATATTAATTAAGATAATTTGGATATATTTATTTGAATTAACAAATGTTTATCTTTAATAAGGTACACAGAACGGCATTATTGTAATTTGTATACTCGATCACAGATCGTTCCCTACAAATAATGTTTTGTTGAATTGGAATCTGTAAATAGCGAAAAAGAAATTACGCAGAGATAAGCTGCAGGTTATAGTAGTGTCAATGGATCACAAGGTTGCAGAAGGTGCAATAATTGCAAACTAAAGTTCAGAACAAACAAATGCACTTGTCGATTATCGGGAATATTTTGTAACTCAAAATGTCACAACAGCATGCCTTGCGAAAATAAATAATAAATATACCATACAATTAATATAAAAAATAATAATAAGACAAATATTAATAGCTGTAAACTGTAATTAATTAAATCATGTGTATTTTCAGTCATTTACGTAATTATTGACCAACAGTCAATGGTTAATAACGTTAATATTCGGTCATTGAGGTAAAATTGTTTTATTTTGTTTTGTAATTTTCAACAATAACCTATGATCTTGGAACCTGAGTTCATTGCCCGGTAGTTTACGAAATTAATCTAGCAACTTAGCTTATAACGTTACTGACCGGTTAATGACGTAAATGTTCAATTTTCATCATTGACCGTGACATATACAAAGTAGTGCCACCATCGATTTCTAGAGACAAATGAAAACAATATCATTAAATATAAATTAAAGTAATTCTGATCTCATTTGAAGGTTAATGCTGTATTTCTAATGATCCTGTTTTACAATTAGTAATTGTTTATTTATTTTATTATAGCTTAAGTGTTGTACTGTTGTTGTTATTTAATTAAATTTGACCATGTTTAAAATGGTTAACTTAGAATTATTTTAAATTGCAATTATAGTATGCACATAGTTTTCTTATTACAATTAATTTATCTAAAGATACAGCCATACTGCAGGTGATTCTTTTAACAGATAAAACTCATTTTATATTTTTTGTTTGTATGATTGTATGACTTAATATATAAGTTATATATAGTCTTAATACTGTTATACATAATTTTTTTCCGAAAACATTTCATTTGAAAATGTCATTGTGCGTATAATATTTAATAATATACTTACCTATATACTTTAAAAATGTCAAGTAAGTATGTATACACTATAAATATGTACCTACGTGGCCACATAATATACATTTGAATAGACAATAGTTTTATATGATATTGTCGTAGTGCTTAAAACTTTTATTGTGTGTACCTTTAACTTATAATAATATGAAGATTCATATATATAGATACACATTCTTGTAAAAATATTTTTTAATAGTACCTATAATCAAGTACAGGCACAGATATTTATTTTGAAAATAATTTTAACGTAAACCGTATTTGAACACTCAGTAAAAAAAAGAAATCACTGCCCCCCTGATATCTGATCGAGCCACTCACACAATTCCTGGAAACATCCCACGACGTCTGAAAAGAAATTGGTGTCTTTTCAATGATTAATGATAATAACCAATAACAATACGACGATAGAAAATGTAAAAAATAAAGAATATATATGTATGAACAAAAGGTAGTGCTATAGCTGAATGGCTTCTTCCCTCACATTTTTCTTTTCACATTTTCTTTTTATATCACATAATCTAGGGTAAAGATTGTGTAATTCTAATAATAATAAAAAAAAATAAATGTATATTTTGTATTAACGACAAGAGCCACTTGAGTTTGTAAAAAACGATTAATTTTAAACATTACGTATACCATAACATGTAATAATAATAATAATAATAATAATAATGTAATAACATGTTATAGTACCTATAATATAGGTCCTATACATAATGTGTAGTGAACGGCAATTAATACGCGATGTCGCTCTCCACCCTAACAATAAAATATTTGTCCGACAAGTATTTTTTCTTCGGTTTTTTCCTCTCTCTCTCTCACTCTCTCTCTCTCTTTTCATATGGTCACCAGAAAAAATATAGACAAGACGACAACCACAGCTTGACGGTGCTTATACATAATTATAGAGGCAATGACACCTGTAGGTACCAACAAAAAGCCAAGTCGTCTAACCCAAATATATAATATTATTATTTATTACACGTATTATAATATAGTACTTTATTACCTACTTCATTCAATTACTTGCACTTTTAACATATTATATACATTACGGATTTTTAAAGTAGATAATTTTATGTTTTTTTTTCTGTTAATCATGTTTATGCCCGTACTCGCAAAAAGGAAATACTTATTTTTGCATTTAATCGTAAATATTTTGACTTGCAGCTGTAAGTGGATTAACACAGTTGATGAAAATAAAGTATTTTTATTTTTTTTGCTTAGGTACTTATTAAGTTTGAAAACTTATAAAAAAAAGTTATATGTTATAATAGTCAACTAAGTTAAATTAATTTTACTTCTAAATATTGTAATTAATAATTATAATATCTACATAAATTGGAGTCTATATTATACTATTTATTACGTACCAGATGATCTCGAAAATTGAGTTCAAATCTTGACTTGTGTCTAATATGAATTAATTTAATTATTATAATTTAATAAAAATATGATTTTAATGTATTTTGGGGATAATAGTCTAGTGATGGGAACTATCGAATAGTCACTATCAAACTATTCAATAGTAGTTCATTATTCGAACTATTCGATAGTCATCTATAACCTATTCGAATAGTTTATCGAATAGATAGTACTGGTTGCCCATAGACCTATGATAAGATCGTTTTAAACTCGCAACCAAATTAAATGACCAAAACAGCTGGAATATTCACCACTAGTTAATCTTAACAAATAAGAATGCGATGCCGCCGTCAGTCAAAAGTCTAAAAACTATAATAGAGCATCGACCCGTTTGTCGATAAAGGTACTTATGTGGTCATCTCTGTATTAAAAACAATACAAACGTAGGTACAACATAATAAAAAATTAAGAGCCGTTTCACGCAAACGAGAACCACTTAGGCTATTAATAGTTCTTATATTGTTATAACTATTTCATAGTTTCTATTAAAAGTTTCATAAAAAATAATTTTCTATAAAATAGGCACAATTTTGTTTCAACACGTAACTATAAATATTTTTTAGAATATTTTTCCTTAGGTTTCTATACAGTTTGGTTTTATGTTCTAACTACAATAATACAACAATATATTTTTTTTTAAATGTTTTTAATAGTCCAAATGAGATAAGTTTATTTTCCCGGCCTTGCCTTAGTAGAATTTTGAAATTTGTTTTGCATTATATTATTACACAACCCACAATAGTTAAAACTTTATCCATTAAGACAATATTTAATTGTTATGTATGTAGATTTTAAATGTGTATTATAAGTGTAATAGTGCAATATAATATTATGTATAAGTATATGCCAAAGGTGGGAAAGTTAATGAAAATAATTAACTCAAGTTAATTTAAAAGTTTACAGTTCACAAATCATAAATTTAACTTGATAAGTTAAAATCGTATAGGGAAATAAATAATAACTTACCTAACTCAGTTTAAAATAAGTTAATCTACTTTTTAAATTAGTATGTGGATAACATAAAAAGTTACTAAATTCTTTCTAAATTTCCTAAATTAAAATAACAATTTTTGTTGAATTATTATCAATGCAATTTGTAGTGTATGTACCTTACATGATTATGTAACGAGCTGTGACTACGTATATAATAATAATAATGATATATTCAATAATAGACATAAATGCTGCAGGGAGCACGTAACCCCGGGCGGCATACATCGATAAAACTAATAGTAGTAATATCAGTAATCCCGGAAAGCCTAATAGTAATAACATCAACGGTATCGCACAACACGTGATAAGTATATGCACGCATTATCCGTATTCTAGGAAAAACGAATATTATAATAAGCATAAAAGATCATGACTTTGTACAAAATATATACTCCTAAAATAACATAATTATACGAATGACGTCTAAAGGTGACCTCAGGAGTACGCAGAGATATACCGTTTTTATACTAAAAATGCCATAGGAGGGAGCTATTAGGAATAACCGACGAGGTACGTCGATGGACAACATAGTAGTTGGTTCGTTACAATTATTAAATATTTAAACTATACCAAAACATCACAATTATTAATAATTCCACAAATATTACGTTTTTATATCAAATAACAATTTGAAGTCGTATAATATTATGCCTATCTAATCTACTAAAAAATCAAGAAAAATAACAGAAATATTAGTATTATTATAGTATTGGATTATTTTTATTTTTATTTTAGTATTAATATTTACGTTTGAAACCATAAAAACGAACGTTCAAAACACGTTGTTTGATCGACTGTTAGGTACATCTAAATTTCTCTTTTGTATTTGTACGTGTATAACCATATCATAAAATTATTATAGTAATAATAAGCTATAGCTGTGATCTTGCACGGCGTTGACCGTGACGAATTAAATACCAGTGGATTTACCACTTCTTAAACTCCATTAAATGTAAACTGCGGCGTACATTCGTGTACAATTTTACATGACCTTGACATTTTTATTATCTGTTAGGATGAACCCTAAAATCAACATGAGATGGTCGGTCGACTTCGGTTTACGACCATCATACAATTATTGTAACAATAGAACCGTGATGCACTATTTATTTTTCGTATCCATGGCTGGTGGCAAAAAAATATTTTTTTTGTCGAAAATACTCGTCGTAAGTAGCTACTTACGTTGTTTGAATTCAATACGAGTTGCCACGAGGACGTCACACCCGCATATTGTGTTGTCTCCGTCTTATACAAACGCGTAATATACCAAATTTACAATCGGAAATTCACGTTTTATGCCGTTAGCTTAAAAACTAGATAAATCGACCTCTTATAAAATTTAAAAGTAAGATTATTATCTGTGTTTTGATGGAAATTTTTTTTACGATAATTCAGTTTTTAAGTGAGTTATGAGCATTTTTAATTTACATTTATTATACACTTATAATTCACTTAAAAACTGAATTATTGTAAAAAAAAATTTCATCAAAACACAGATAATATTCTTACCATCAACTTTTATAATAGGTCGATTCACTCTAGTTTGTAATTTAACGGCATAAAACTTGAACTTCCGAGCGTAAATTTGGTATGTTATATGCATTTGTAAGACGGAGACAACACACGCGGATGTGGTTTCATATTAATATATTATGAGAAAAAAATAGAAAGTTAAAGTAATATGTACGATGTACCAACAATGTATATTATTATATTAAAAATCCGAAAACGACGATTTCAATAATAATAATAATAATAATAATAATAATAATAATAAATTGTGAAATATCGAAATAAAAAAAACCGATTCGGCTACGATAATATACGTCGCCCACGGGCAGCGAGATGTGCAACAGGTTTGTTGTAGGACGGACAGCACATTCTGTTAAGTGTTAATAAAAAAGCACCTTCATTACAAGTGCGACTATTATAATTTAATCGACTATGTCTCCAAAATTGGTATCCACTTTTAGCTAACACTGGGGGGTCAGACCGGAGGGCTAGTAGGTATTATATAATTTAAATCGATGCATTATATATCAATGCAACATTTTTTTTACAACAAATAAGACCTTATAATGTATAAACAATATCTGTAGGTGTTGGCGGTATAACTTAATATACCATGCAGTTAATACATTTATCGGTGTTTATTATTTTACGTGTTATACGCTGATACGTTTCCCGAGCAATATCTAGAATATTTTGAGAGACTATAGTCATATTTTGTATTCGACCATTCGACCTGTTCTCTTGCTGTCTATTGAAAGCTACTGAAATTAAAAACATTTTGCAAATTGAATGTTTTTTGAACATTGAAGTTGTAGTTAAACGTTTTGTATTCAACATTCGTGTTGAACTTAAATTTAATTTTTCAGATTTTTCGTAAATATTTATACATATATATAAATGGACGCTATTCCTTTTGTGACGGAATCACTTGAGAACGCCCTTACCGATTTGATTCATTTTTTTCAAAATGAAATAGGACATCGTGAACCATTTTTTTAGGCATACATTTAGTCCGATAAAGTTGCGGTTCTAAGATAAATTATCAAAAACAAATAAACTTAGATTAATATATGGTTAATAATACATTGGCTGCCATTGGTTGGGTAACATTTGTTGGTTTGTATTTTTATTTATTTGTTAATAATATGTATATTAATTGAAATCAAATTCGATGTTTTTTTAAAATTTTTAAAATTGTTCAATTTAATATCGATTTCCGGTAAGATTTGATGGATTATCACGTGGTTTTTCGCAAAAGTAATACGAAAGTATAGCACCCTGCTGCGTCGTCAGTTGAAATATAAAAAAAAAAATAATGCGTGGTATACATTGTTGATTATAAGGGACTTATTTTCACTAAAATTTGGTTCTTCAGAATGATATAATCTACTGATATTATACTACTCGCATATCCACACGTGAGTCCCAAGGGCTATAAATTAAAATACATTATGTGTACGGGCTGGGGCGTTAAACTATTATGAAAGCACCTAAACTCTGCAAGAATGTACTGTGGAGTACACAGGAACTGGCCATCTGCACAATTGTTGCCTGTAAAATGACAGCTATTTTTTTTATAACAACAATACAATTATAATAATGCTAACAGGTCCTTTACTTAAATAATTATACTACTTTACTATGGTAGTGTATAATGGTTATATTGTGTATAAAAACAATCTCAAACAATAACTCTTTTTAATACTATTAAAATAAGAGCTCACTATCGGTAATACAATAAATTATTATATTCAATACAATTTGGTTCTTCAGAATGCTATAATCTACTGATAATATTACATAACCACAATCAAGAGTCCCAATGGCAAGCCGGGCGGAATGGCTATAAATGAAAATATAATATGTGTACGGGCGGAGGCGTTCAACTATTATGAATGTTTACCCGGCACCTAAACTCTACAGGAATGTACTGTATAGGAATAAGGAACTTCTGCTTACGCAATGCCTTACTTGCAACCGGATGGTGAGGGAACAAAAAGGTGTGTAAGACAGGTAACACTATATTTAATTGATATATTAAGCAATCAATAATGATAGTGCTATTAAAGTATAATTAAATAAATGACACTAATGGTGCTACACAACATTAAAATAATAATTATTTAAGTAAAATAATATTGAAACTAGCTCTGGGTAGACTTAGAAATATATAATACAATGATGATAATAATAATAATAATAATAATAATAATAATAATAATAATAATAACATAGGACTCATAGTACTGTGGAGTACACAGGAACTGGCCATCTGCACAATATTGTTGCCTATAAAATGACCGCTAACAACAATACAATTGAGGGTCTTCGATAAATTATACTAATGCTAACGGGCCCTTTATTTAAATAATACTACTTTACTATTGTATAATGATTATAATGTGTATAAAAACAATCTCAAATAATAACTCTTTTTACTACTAGTAAAATAAAAGCTCTTTATCGATAATACAATAAATTATTACAATTTATTAATTAATATACAGGGTGATTCATTAAGTGTAAAACACTCATTATCTCAAAAAGTATCAATGTTTTTGAAAATATTTTTTTACATAGTTTCAAGTTGTTAAAACAACAACGTTTTTATTAAAACAATATATTTTTAAATATTTTTTATCCTTATAATTTCTTAAGTTTTTTACTTTTTTGAACGACAGCATAGAGTTTTTATTTCATATTCCAAAGCAGAATATTTTTCGAGTTATGAGTATTTAAAATTTAGATGGGTGGAGTGAAGTGGTATTGGGTTGCCCCGTAAAATGTTTGTCCACTACTCCTCTTGTCTAAACTTTAAATACTTATAACTCGTAAACTACTCGTCCGTCTCCCTGCCCGTCCATTACATAATGTCCATCACGTTATATTATAATCCACAGATTATCGTGAATGTCGCGATAACGTCCCCAGTTGTAATCGCGTAGTGGGTGCCAACTTTTCGCACTACCTATAGTTAAAAGTCGACCAGTTGCTTGCGCGATATACCAGTGATCTGGTGTGTGGTCATTGGTACCATATTTTATAATATATTAGAGTATTAGACGATGTAGGTATAATATAGTGCATATATGTTATTATACCTATATTATTATAATTGTGTGCTATACATCATATCAAATCCCGGACAAAGGTTATCGGCTGTTTGTAGTTGCTTTAAGACAATAATATACGAGTATATTATAATAATATATAGGTAGTAGGCATTATAATGAGTATTCGAAAAAATATTCTGCGTTAAAATCATAAAGTATAAGAATATAATTTAAATACTGCGAATGTGAAAATAATTATTTTAAAAGCTTTGTTTAATTCGACATATAAAATAATGATAATTAGCAAACAAATATCCGTTGAAAATGTAGTCATATTAAAAAAGATGGGTAGGTGGGATGTCCCTCTGCTAAAAAAAATAATCGTTTACATTTAATTAGCATTTTATTTTGTTATTATTTATTATTACCTATAAGTTGAATTAATATTATAATATTGTTATAATATCATTTTTGTTATTCGTTTCTATGGTGATGAACAAATAAATTAAAATCCCATTTTTAGCGGTTTTTTGTAATTTTTCTGTGGTTTTTCCCGTGGTATTATATAACTATTGAGAAAATTGACCTCTCTAAAGTACCATATTGATCCAATTTCCTAAAAAAAAAGGTACTATATGTTGAAGTCCAAGCACTCTTTCTAGTAAAAATTTTGTATGCAGGATAAAAACAAAAAAAATAAACACCATTGTAAAACTACTAGATCCCTCACTCCGCTCAGAATCTAAAATAAAAATGCGGTGTTTCACCTGGCTTTTCCCCAAATTGTGTAATAAGTTTCTTTCAACGATAATAATCTTCCATTTTTAAGTATATATCCTAATTTATGGTTTAATATAACTTCATTACTTTTAAAATTAATTAATTTTAAATAAAATATTTTATTATTATCAGTATCGTATGGAGTCATATTTTACATTACATTTGTATTAAAACATAATCCTAGTAAAATATTTTTATCTAAACTATCATTCCAAAGTAAAATATTTGAATTTTGATTATTAAAATTAAGATAATTAAGAATATTTGAATTTTGATTATTAAAATTAAGATAATTTTTTAAATAGTTTTTAGTCAAGTTTGAAGTTTTTATTTCCATAGCTAAATTTAATTAATTAAGTATAACTTGAAGCTGGTCTAGTTTCTTTTCAAAAATTGTTTGTTCAAATTAGTTTAAATCTCTCGTTTTCATATAGGATATAAAGGATATTATATAGGATTAATGGCATTATTCCATCAGGTGATAATGTTATTAAACAACAATTATATATTTAATGAATTTGAACGAATTTTAAGACATTCAAATTTATTTATCATTTAATAATTAATATTGATTGTTAATACTATAATGGTATTTACTATATTACGAATTATAAAAACAAAATACATGCAATTCCAGTGGGAACGCCTAGACATAAATCAATAATAATATATTGTTATTAGACATTATTGTTAATAATATACAGTAATAATAATATTTTCACAATTTTGTATTCGTATTTAAACGATACTTAAAAATAAAATAAATTTAATAAACGACGAAATGAACACATTCATATTTTTAGTGAACGTTCCGAACACTGCTAACATATTATAGTATTAACCACTTGATTACTGTACGAGTCTTGAAGTTTCAATGCACGTCCACGTTGATTAAGTAGTAGTTGAAAAATTAATTGACACAAACACAAATTGACTAAGAACTAAACTGTTTATTTAACTTAATTAAAATAAGTAATTTATTATGGTAATGGCTACTGAAAACTGCGATGTGGTTGTAATAAATAAGTCCCACACAATTAATGTAAGGCTGGAATGATAGACTTACAAACTCGTGAGCACTATGTAAATTGAATCTATCATTTTTTTTTATAAATTAATCAACCCGTGGCAACTTAGGCCATTGGGTGGTTTTTCAACTGTGTGGGAGGGTACTGTAGGTTTAAACACGTGTGTTTGTTAGTTCGGCAGATTTTTTAGTGGGCACCCGTAGGTATCTGCGGCACCGTCACACACCGTGACTTGCTTGAAGAAAAATGCCACCCGCAGCCGAGGTTTTGAACATGCGTCGGTGCGCGTCGCAACCGACGTTTTAGTCCGCTCGGCCACTCCGTCCCCTTGAATCTATGCGATGTACAGTGATTATTGAAAATATGAATGACGTCATTGTACCGTATTCGTTCAGCACTCGTCGATAAGTTTCGATATTAGGTGGTCTGATCCGATCGCGTGATAATATTTGATGCCGCTGTTCTTGTACTTTGGACTTGATGTTTTTATATAGAACCTATTGTATTAACGATTTATTTATTTGTAGATAAAAAGTTAACAACTATGAAAAAAATGATTACAAATTACGTTAGTAATCGGATCAAACGACCTTTAACCACTTTTTTACTGCTGACGACCGATTAGTGTTTTCCACTTTTATAAGACCCGTCGTTGGTATCGCTATGCAGAGTCCCGCCATTGGTATTGAGTGAGCGCTGCGCTCACCTCATTGTTTTTTCATCATTATAAAATAATGAAACCAACAACAAATTATTTATATTTTAATCTTTTAAAAAAAATGTTCTTACAATTTTTCTTAATTATTATAAATTGTTCACCCCTAAAAATTAATTTATAATTTTTTATACATAATATAATCATTATTATTCAACTTGACCCTAGTGGTCTGGAATATTTTGCTGATTATTATACAGTACGCATATGAATATTGTATGCTCCTTAAAAATAGATCTAACTGTCTGAGTTTACGAAATAGTATTAGGTCGATCTACTGAGGGAGTGCAATAATAAATTTATGAATATTAACAAAATTGCATGTCGATATCTAATCCGAGAATTATCTATAAAATTATTATATTTGCAAAAGTATATTTAAACATGTTTCGATTTAAGGTATAAAGAGTATCAGCTGAATCAAGTAATAAATAAATAAGTGGCTCTCAAAATACTAACGAGGTGAGCGGCGAGCGCCGTGCTCACATCGCGACCACTGGCGGGTTAAATATGAGCCACATTCCACCGAGAGTTGAAAAACTGGTTAAAAAAACTCAATCACTAAAATTACATTACGACAATTAAGTAAATAATATAGTATAGTATTAAGTATAATAATAACAATTAAATAATAAAATGTAACGTTAAGTAATAAAAATCCACATTTTGGTTCATGTATGTTTAGTTTTCTAATAATTGGAGTGGTCGGCGACCTATAAAATGTTGGTGTATGTAATGCGCGGTGGTAAAAAGTTTGGGAAACACTGGTTAAACGCGTAGTGGTTCTCCGAGGGCGCGCTGCTGCCGTCGACCACCACGCCAAAGCATCGCGGCAGCTGCGTAAAAGTTATTCACAGCGTAAATTATTATTTTTACTGTTACGATTTTCTGTATGTAACTATGGCAGCGGCCCTGTGTAGCCCGTAACGACGCATGCGCGCCGTGCGCCCTTCTAACGTATTCCTTACTACATTAGACGACAGCTGGTGTGTGTGTGTTTATTGATTATTGAAGTTACTACTTCATATTGTTATAATCCGTATACGGCATACGGCGGCCGACCAAAATTCATTTTTCTCGTCCCTTTCTCTTCTACAAATCGTGCGCTTTCGGAGCTTGTCGGTTTTCGGTTAGGGTCACGTATACAAACCAGTTTCCGAGAAACCGTTGATTTCGAAATAAAGATTAGTGAATAGGTACACAAATATTATTAAGTGATACATAAACTAATACGCGAGTGGACCCATGAGTGCAAGATCCGGTAATTTTTTCATAATTTAAGCCACTTTTCAGCTATCACGTGGTGGAAATGTCACGTATTGCCGTTCACGTGCCCTCGGAGTTAATACTCGTAGTTAAAACACATTTCAAAAACTCCTGCTTCTAATTCCTACAAAACTCGGATTAAGGGAGGGGTTGGGTGGGGAGCATGGCCACAGGCCCACAACGGATACCAAACAATAGTGGCCCCTGGAGCCCAACACATTTTATTAACGTTATTGTTTTTGTATTAAAGGTTTACAAGTCGTCATTTGGTCATATTATACTCATATAACTTGACAGTTGGTACAGTCTGGTTGTTGCAATAACGTTATAATTTTTATTTACAACCTAGTAGAGAACATTTACGTTTTTATGTTAGTGTTTCGTTTAACAAATACATATATGTATTGAATACGTATATTATTAATGTTATAATATCAAAATCTTTTTATCTCTAAAATATATTAATTGTTTTTGTGGGTTACCAATTGGTTGATTATGTTTATCGGTAAATACGATTGCGCGCATTTGACCTTTTTCATAATACAAGTTTTAATGGGACAATAGAACATACATTTTGGGTAAGATATATGCACGTTTACGCATAAAAACTATTGCACTGTTGCCAAATTAGGCATGATTTAAAAAAATTAAAAAATCCAATTTAATCCAAATTCATACGGATTCAATTCAATTAATAATAAAAAACACGAAAATACCCTAAAATACATATAAGAATGTCCCTAATATTTTAATAATGTATTCCATCAACAGTCAAAAAATATAAAACGATATCATAATAATATTGGTTACCATTTTTACAACTTTTTAGTTTTCTAAAGCTGGCTAAGTTCACTTAAATAATTAATTAATTCGCCATGTGTTTTATTATTTTTATAATTGTTATATAACTAATAGTTTTTTTTCATAGAGTAGCTTATCTTTTTTTTCCATTTTATTGACAGAACCTTTTTGGACGATCGAATATAATTTTGTGGACGTTTCAGCTCTCATTTGAATTAAATAGATATTACTATTAGAACTGGAGGATGGTACGCGTAAAACTGCCCGTTAAAAGTACGGTGAAAACTTATCTTTTCATTTATTTACTAAACGATATTTAAATTATTTTACCACGAGTAAAGTTTTTTTTCTTTCAGACAAAATAACACGTACTTCGTTTACTGGTTCCATCATAATAAATTATATTATAGTGCAGACTGCAGATATTAGTAGGTAGGTAACTTAACTACATACATGTGAGTACTTAGAATTTATATCATCGTGTTATTCAATTCGGCAACATTGCACAATCGTGTAATCGTGTTTAACACGCGCAATCGTAAACCAAAATGGTTCGCGAGCAATCGTATTCTACCCATGTTTATGGCCCCTAAAATTGTTTAACTCTGGCCTTAAAATTATGTTAATCCGGGCATAATTCCAACGATTTTTGTCGACAGTTATTATCACGTTTGTCATTCTGAAAAACTATTCGGATTTTCTGTAGTATGTACGATCTAGCTACATTTTTAATTTTGGTAATTTAGATTTCAATAAATGCTGTAAACATTTTCAAATAATTGCAAAATTGTAAACTCAAAAATTGAATCAAATAAATACAATTATAAAAATGTGCTTCCCTTGTGACATGTCAAAATTTCAATATTTTTTCAGACTGAAAATCGAGGTAATCGTTGAGACGTAGGTATTGCTGGATTTACAGTTGTTTGTTTGAGTGAAAAATAAATATAATATATTTTGTATACCTATTTGTTATAATATTATTATGTTTCTTGGTGACTTAAGTATAGGTATTATTTTTCTAAATGACTATCTATCTACTATTGAATCAATATTATATTAATACGTATTTTGAAGTACGTGGGTGTTTCAGTACACGCGCCCAAAGTGAATACTTAAATTAATATTTAATTTTGATTGGATTTATATAAAAAATGAGATTGACGAACTTGCTGAACGATTCTTTTTAGAGTTTGCTTATTTGGTAATTGTCCAGCAACTGAAGCAGATACCTTTATATTTTATAATAAAAATAATATTAATAATAATAACATTTATAGAAATAATATAATAGGTACCTACCTGAGAAGCAAGTGTTCCAATGACTGAATGCGTGGAATTAGATGTACATATTGCATTTGTTTTCATCTCATTTATTGCAGTTTTATCTTCTATTTGAGTGATATCAGGGACATGGTTATTATGGTCAATTTTTTTTGAAATTTTCTCATTACTGATATGACCAATAACATGAACGCGGCCTCGGCATTTATTTTAAAAACGTACGCATCTCCATATTTTCTTTTGTACTCCATTTTTTTCGAAATGATATAAAACCTTCATGAACTAATCTATTTGCACCTCTTTCACTTTTTATATATTTTAAAGACATTTTAAAATTACTATATTATATAGGTAATAGTTAGAAGTAGCACTGTTATATTATGGTGTTGTACCGACTGACAACTGATATACTGTATAGTATAGGTACTAATATAGGTATTGAATACAGTCTCATTATCTTTATTACCTATATTATTTTAGATAGTAATATTAAGTTTCCGATTCTGATATATATATCGGTTTTATTAGGTTTTATTTTATTTAAGAAATCTATACGACGCTATAAATTGTCATACTATCAAAAGTCGCTCACGATCAATAACTAATAAATTGACCGCTATCTATTGTCGCACTATCAATTATCCGCTATCTATTGACGGGACACGCACGCGTTCACGTTCATATAATATATAACTATATTATAGTGAACGGTACGTGAACGTCACTCGTATTTTGCAAATAGAAACTTGCAACTTTAACGTGAACGACGGTTATATTTTTAATGAATTTGATCGATTTTTAAGACGTTAAATTTATTTACCATTTAATAAATATTATATGTATAAAATATATTAATTGATTTTATTATAGTAATAATATTTTCATTTTTCCCACTATAATTATTCCTATAATTTTTTTTTGATTGCAAAATATATAAATTAAATACGTGCAATTCCAGTGTCCCCGGCTAGACATACAACAATATTATGATTTACACGAATTTTTAATAAACCTAATCGGTTTATCATAATAATAATATAAGTACCCTAGTATTCGCTTAATTTTATCACTAAGAAATCCTTATTAAAATAACGTGTCAGATATTAAAAATTAATTTAGATACCTACTTTATAAATTGTATATGCTCTAAAGTCTAAATTGTATTTTTATTTTTTGGTTGAGTCGTAAATGTTTATGGGTTTTTCATTTTTATATTGACTGCAGGCTAACGATTCACAAAAAAAAAATAAATTAATTAACGACCCAATGAACACGTTTGTTTTTTAAAAGAATGTTGACGTGAACGCATTAGTTTGAAAAAAACACGAACGTTGTTGGAACGCGGAACGGGGTCGCCGCCAAAATCATGGACGCTCCAAGTCGCGCGAGATGTTGAAGCTCCGCGCGACGCGTTCCCCCTCCGGAGTTACCGCTCCGCCGACAACGCCCGGCGAGCTGGCCATCGGCCGCGGGCCGTCGCGTACTTTGTGGTTTTTTGTCTTTGTCCATCGGCTGAACGTAGCGCAACGTCCGCGCTATTGTTCTTAAAAAAATAAAAATTCACGTGTGACCACGACTGTTTATCCGTTGGGTCCGTCGTGATTGACGTCCGACGTCGAGATCACAACGAGCTTCCGCTCGCGTCTAATTTCGCGTGGAACCACGGGCCATCATCGTCGAGCGACGAGCCGAAGATTTGTCCGGCGAGGGAAGATATTGGTCGGCACCACGGATTGCTGCAGTTGCCGAGCCATGTAGCCACTAAGATTAGTCAGGTCTATCATTTGTTTTGGTCCCACGTGTCAGTGGGCTATATCTATATTATAATTATTGTTCACCAGCTGTGGTATTTAGTGTTAAGCTGATATAACTATTTTGGGCGCCCGTTAATTAAATTATTTATTTATTGCCAATATACGTGTTTCTGACCCTAAATTTTTGACTATACTGTACAAACTGATTAACCTGTCCCTGCTCCAGCCTTCAACACTTAACGCAAGCCGTTGCCGACAACCGTAAATATTCATAGGATCGGTACCGGCGCGGCGTGTACAAACGTGAGCGTGAACGAGTTCATTTTTTTAGTTAACGTTCCGAACATTGAATTATCGCAAACTACGTGTAATTGTTGTATTCCATTGTTGTAGTGGGCTATGTGGCTCGTCGACAGTTAATATTAACTAAAATTTGTAAAATGGTTTGTAAAGCGTATAAACTGAAAATACAAAAAAAAAAAAATTGTAAAAAATCAAAAAAACTTTTTCCATTTTATGGAAGCATAGAAAAGTGGACTAATAAACTTATGGGTAAATTTAATATGTCACATTTATAAATCTAGAACTAATGTAGATAGAATTTTGAAATGGGTTCTTAATTATAGAAAATTTTAACTGCTTTAATAATACGTAGTTAACAAATATAATAAATACTAATGAACACATAAACAATTTGTACTTTCAAATTCAACTTTGGAGTAATGTCAATACAAAAATATCAAATCTAACCATTAATGCATTACCCACTACAACAATTAAAGTTGATGGTAAATCTAATAATTTAAAATCCATCATCTGTCATCATAGTTAATTTATTAATGAAGCCCGTTATACTAGTATAATTTTACATAAAAAAATGGCTAAGATGACACTTCAATAAATTTTGAACGATGGTCACGAGGGGGTAAAGATGCATAGGTATATTATAACAATGGAAAAAAAAATTGAATATAACATTAAATAAAATAAAACAAAATAAATTAAATACACAAACATAATGATATAATAAATAAATAAAAACATAAAAACCTGCAAATCATATTACATGCCGGTACATAAAAATATGTTGTATAAAAACTACTGATATCACAACAAAAACACTTCATCAAACTCCGTGTAAAAATTGCTAAGTAAAAAAAAAAACTAGTTATCTTCATCATTATAAATATGTGATATCATTAATAATTGCTAAGTACACCAAATTAAAAAAAAAAACAAACATTTATAAGACTTAAGCATTATAAAGATCTGATATCATGAATAAATGCTAAGGAAATTTAATTTTTAAATAAATGTATTCTATCTCCATAATTTATTTACTTTGCTAGAATTTACTTCGACAAATAAACATGTCTGTTCGTAACTGGACTATTTAACAAATTTCCAAGCCTGGGCAAGTTAATGATAATTTTTAACTGAGTTAAGTTAAGTTGATAGAAAAGATTTTAAAAAGTTTAAAGTTAACAGTTAATCTAATTTTTTTTTTAACTCAGTTAAGTTAAAAGTTATACAAACATTTTCAATTAACTTCTTCTTCTTATTATTTTTTTTAAATATCTTTATATACCCATTAATATGATTTAAAATGATAAAAATCATAAATAATATTGAAGACGGGAAATAGCCAATATGCATTGGTTTTAATTTAAAAATAACTTATTTATTAGTGCGAAAATATTTAATAATATTATGTTCTTGAGAATTGTACATTTGTGATTTGTATCTATGTCAATATAATAATATAATATCATAAAACTTATTAGTTATTAGTATTTATTAATTAATATTATTCTAAGGGCCGTTCTTACAATGTCTGGTAAAGTGTCGGTTAACGCTAACCGACTAATAACAGATTTTATTACCGGCAGAATTTGGCCGGTTAAGTGTCGATTGACTTTAACCGGGCTTTGTAAGAACGGCCCTTATTATTATTACAATATGCTCGTATGCTGCAGTATGAATCTAGTATGGTATATCTTTATATAATATGTTACGGTCAATGACGAAAATGATGATATTTATAACACATAATGGTTAATGTTGTAAACACAAGTTTTATTTAATTATTCACGTCAATTCCCAACTCCTGTTGGACGTGGTTGTAAATTATACATTTATCCATTTTATCTATCCATACACGTTACTACATTCAGTGGCGGACTGGATGACCGGGATACTGGGAAACTTACCGGTGGGCCGCTCCTCGTATAAAATATTTATTTATATTATTATTGTAAAATTATAAATTAAAATTTTATCTAATAAGTAAAAGTATGTTAAGGGGGCTAGAGCGTAATCCATTCTAAGGAGTAAAAACTAGACATTTTATATTTCAGTTAATATGACCGGGTCCTGTGAATGCGTTGAATTTAAATGAACATTAAAGTGTGTAATTCATATTACCGATCACGTTGTATAGGGGCATAGTGACTGGATATGTGCGTAATTTGTGTGTAATTTTACCTACGCTCGTGCACAAATCACCAAATATTACTTTATACAATTACTAACATTTTTTTTAAAAAAATACTGCCAATGACTTCAATCACTACGCTCAGTAGGATGTTTCGATTTAAATGTTGAAATCAGATTTGAATTCTCTTCTAAATTGTCTATGCTTTAACTGTCACACATTTTTCATATTCTATATAAATTATTTGAAATTATATAAATATGATCTATTCTTACTCTTTTTGTTAATAAATTTCTAAGTAAAAAAAAAATCAGAAAAGTAAAATTTAGTGCAGGATAGTGAGACAAAAAATTTAAAAAGGAAAATATTTTGCCCTCCCCTTGACAAATTCCTGCGGACGCCCTTGGTCACAATTCAATTATAGGTAATATAATATCATTGTATAAGAAAATGATTCTGAGCGGAGACAGTTTGTCAGTCAGGATATTTTATATTTTATATTGTTATATTTTTATTATAGCATTTAAGTTGAATTTTTTTTTTTATTATTATTTAAAAGCCGCTAGTATAGACTATGTTGAATTTATATAATATTATAATTTTTTATTTGTTGCTATGGTGATAAACAAAACATTAGAAATTAAAATCCCATTTTTAGCGGTTTTTCGTAATTTGTCGATTCCTACGCAGCCCGTTTATTTTTTGATTGGAAAACAAAGTTTTTTTTGTTTCAGATCATTGGCAACTTTTATTAACACATATAAATTATTTATCATTTTTGTTATTCAGTTTTTATGTATGTAGAACTCAGTTTTAGTAGGTACCTAAAGCTTCAAAAACTAAATACTTTAGGATTTAGGTAATGATATTATTCACATATAGAGCACCATCAATGAAAAAATATCGAAAACTAATCAATTCATTTGGATCTATATTTAATAACTAGGGTCTTGGTTGAAATGTTCCGCTTAGACACCCCAGGCCAACCCAGTGCGCACGCTTATGAGCAGTATTGGTGGTGGGGGGGGGGAGTGTATCAGCAAGGGTTGTTGTAGAAACCCTTGTAAAAAAAACTAAAATCTAAAAAACTTAAATAGGATAAAAAATCTAATATTAATAAAAAGAGTAGTTAAATATGCATTTTTTATTGAAATTAGATTTTTTAATTAAATATTTTTTTTCAGTCATCTGATTTTTTTGTATTAATATTCGATAATAATTTTTATTCTACTGATTTTTTATTCTATTTAGATTTTTTAGGATTTATTTTTTTTACAATGAATTTTTCATTTAACAAACCTTTTTTTATTGAAATTAGTTTTTTATAAAATATAATTTTTTCATTCAACCTGGTTTTTCTTTATTAATTTTCTATTTTTTGTTATGAGATATCAATTTTCTATGTTCTGTTATCGATTTTTATTCTAATATTAATTATTAAACTAGTCTTTTTTCCGTTTTTGATTGTATTTATTCAACTATGGTTTTGTTGATTAAATATGTTTTTATCAAACTAAGCTTTTTGATAAAGCTTTTAACAAGCTACAGTCTCGAAGATTGTTATAGTCAATAGTACTTACTATTATTATGCTTCTTAAATATAATAACAGTGTATTTATAGAATTTTTTATCAAAACTATTATGTTCGTTTAATATCAATAAATAGTTAATAATTATCATGATATGCAAACTTTATATTATTTTTTATATTAATTTTGGGGGATTTAGGGAGGTATACAAATGTTTATATTAGGATTACAAATGTGTACAAATGAAATAACAATCGTGGGTACCATTTTGGCGTCCATAAGTCGTATGTACAAAAAGTGGGGTGCTGGTGTAACGTTACACAACATTAGCATCACCGTGGAAATTCGGTTTTTTGGGGCATTTTGGAAGGTGTACAAATATTTAAATTAGGATTACAAATATGTACAAATGAAATAACAATCGTTGGTATATTTTTTTTTGGAATTTTTAGTAACGTGGTACTAATGTAACGGACCTAATTCGGGATGCTAACGTGAACTTGGTCACCCATCAAAAGAATGTTGATAGCACTCAAAGTAAAGAGTTATAAATTCTGAAAAGTGTGTTAAAAATAGTATGAGTTACAAAAGTTTGGCATTGGTCTGGAGTCAATGAGACAATGTCGGCGGCGTGCTATCGTCAAGCACGTCCAAAAACGTATGAAATAATATTTCCAAAGAATGGCCTAACATCCTACAAGAACATTTTTTATGTACACTAGACTTCCATTTTGTCTGTTGTATAAAAAGTACCACGTTAATATAAATTATGGGACATACATATCAGTACGTACCTATAGTTATTGTTCTGACTGGATAGATTCTGTCATTGTACAAACCTAACGTAACTTTTTTGGATAAATTTTAAAAATATGACCTAATATAATATAATGTACACATATTATAATGTACCTATATAATATTCGTTTGAAGCAATATCTATATAGATAGTTGAGATCTTATGTGAAGATGAATTATTTGCTCACTTTTCTCTTTGGTGTTTAAGTAACTAAAAATAGGTGGAGAAGTAACAATAATATTGTTGATTATGTATTACAAAATATGTTTTAAATTTTAATTGTATGTAAACCAAGTTCTTATTATATTAAAAATAAACATATATTTTTTGGGAATTATAATTTGACAAAATTTGAACTATAAATGCTTACAAAAAAATTGTCTATGTTTTTTTAATATTTTTCGACTGCTATTGTAACAATATATCAGGAACCTGCAGGTATTACATTTTAAATTTTTTTGACCTATAGCTAAAGTTTTATTGATAATTATAGAAAAAAAAAACATAATTAAAATATACCCTATATATATTACCTACATTATAATGTTACTATAAGATAATAACTAGATGAAACTTGATATATTTATCTTTATCTTTATCTTTATCTTTATTTAGATAAATTGTTAGTTATCTATTCCCAACACTGTCTACTAAGTAGGTACTAACTATTACTAACTCACAAATGTATTAATGAATGTATGTATCTATTACTTAGAACAGTCACCTAGTAGTTATTATATTAACGCAATAATGCTTTATATCTAAATCACCAATCAGTACCTAATGAGTAATGACATACCTACCATTTTTCATGAGTAAAGTAATGAAATATGTGGGTTGTAGGTAACAACTAAGTTATCAACTAGAGTAAAATTAAGAGAAAAGAGAAAATTAAACAGTTATATAATATTGACTTCTTCTGTATTTTAATAAAATATTGAGGTTTTCTTTTGTTCTAGATTTGTTATTAATATCATGAAAGTAGGTACTAGGGGTTGTACATATTTTTAATACCACATAGTTTGTGTTAGTATTTTAATTTAATATTGAGGTTTTCTGTTTGTAATTTGAATAATACCTATCTATATAACTAAGGTAGGTGCAAGAGGTGTTAAACATTTTTTTAATACAACTTTTATCTATTAGCATTTTAACTTAATATTAAGCTTTTTTATTTGTTCTTAATGTGTTATTAATATTATTAAAGTGCCTACATATTATTTTGTATTGGTATTTTAATTTAATATTGAGGTTTTTTTTTACTACTTTGATTATCATTTATGTTACTAAGATACAAGAGGTGTTGTTTATTTTTTTTTTAAAACAACCACTATTTATTAGTGTTTTAATTTAATATTGAGCTTTTAAAAATGCTTTTTGTATCATTAAAGTACAAGATGTTGTAATTTTTATTTAACATACCAATTTTTCATCAGTATTTTTATTTAATATAGAGGTTTTCTGTTTGTACTTTGATTAATATTAATATCACTAAAGTAAAAAGGGTGTTCTACATTTTTTAAGATATAACCATTGTTTATTAGTATTTTAATTTATGAAACCCGTAGAGGGAAATTGGTTTTGCCCCGAGAAATCTTTTGGTACAATTAATGGTGCAGGAAAAATTTGGATTTTAAAACAATGTGGTGCCAGGGAAACTCACCTCATTTTTACGCAAAATCGGTTTTCCACAAAATCAATTTTGGTTTTTGACGTAACTCTTAAATAAATAAACATACATGCAATTTTCACTAGTCGTATATAATTACATTTTCTATATAATATAAAATGTTAAAAATATTTTGATTTGTTTTGAACTGTTTAGGAACATTTTTTGTCTTTTTTTCTATGAATATCAATACAACTTTATTTGTGGGGTAAAAGAGCTTGAAAATTTAATACAAGGCTCCTACTATTATTCACAGTTATTATTTATAAGAATTTATAGTTCAAATCTTGACAAAATACGAAAATTAGTAAATTTTTTTAGTTGGGAATTCGTAAAAATTTTTCTTTTAAAATCTAAGATTTGAAAATGTAATACAAGATTCCTCATAAGTTTGTCTACTTTTATCAAAAGAACATGTCTACAAGCAAATCAAATAAAATTTTTATGAGTGTTTGAATATCATAATTTTACAATATAGGATATTTACTTGATTTCTCATATAGCGGTTTTGTTATTTTTTTGTTATTCAAAAATGAATAACTGTAATACATGAACATTTCACTGAATGTTCATATTTTCATATTCTATACTCCATATAATTTTGAATATATTTTGACTCTTTTTGAGCTGTTCACGAACATTGTTAGTTTTCTATTTTTTAGTTATCAATGCAATAAATATCAATGCAATTGCATTCGTTGGGTAAAAAAGCGTGAACATTTAATGCAAGGCTCCTAATATATTGTTATGATAGCAGTTGAAAAATATTAAAAATACGTACCTGAGCAAGATTTATTTTTAAAAAGTTTTTAAAGGTCTAATTTGATAAAATTTATCAAAATGAAAATTTACAAACTATTTTGCAGTTAAAAATGTGTAAAATGTTCAATTTTTGTGGTTGTAGGATTGAATATGTAATTAAGACTAACCAAAAAATGTTTATAACCAAAAAATCTAAAAAATATATAAAATCAGTTTTTTTTATATTTATTCTAAGTTAAAATTTCGACAAAATTAGATATTTAAACGAAGAAAATCAGTTTTACTTTTGTGTTTAAATTTAAAAATATTATTCGTGGGTACTTGAAACATCTAAGGTATATTAATATATTATACAAATAATATTCATTCAACTTAACAGCTACCACTTAGGTACCTTTTAATAAAATCAATATAAATATAATATAAAAAAAGGTGGGTAAGTGGATGTCACTCTGCTGTACAGTAGGTTACAAGTGGGTCACTGTAATGGATGATGTTAAATTTGAATTCAATGATATAGTATCATTGTATAAGAAAAACGATTCTGAGCGAAAACGGTCAGTCAGCCTATGATATTACCAAGTATATTTGATGATATTATTGTGAATAAAGTAATTTATATATAACTTATTTACGTAGAGCCTTGTTTTAAATTTTCAATCCTTAGCCATAAAAGTTAAACATTTTATACATTTTTAACTACAAAATAATTAATAAATTATAAATTTGATAAAAGTTGTCAAAAATTGAACTTTAAATACTTATAAAAAAAAAATGCTTATATATAAAATGCTAATATAAACATTCAGTGAAATTTTCAAGTATCTACAGTCATTCGTTTTTTAATTACAATAAAATAAGAAAATTGTTACATGAGAAATCGAGTGAATATCAAATGTTGTAAAAATATAAATTTCAGACGCTCATCAAAATTTAATTTAAGTTACTTGTAGACATTTTTTTTTGATAAAGGTAGACAAACTTATCTATTAAGATTACTCATCTTATATTACATTTGGAAGTCTTAGATTTAAAAAGAAAATTTTTTATGAATTTATAACTCAAAATAATTTGATAATTTTCGTGTATTTTCCGTATTTTGTCAAAATTTGAACTTTAAATGCTTATAAATAAAAATTGTGTGTATGTATTTTCAATACTTTTAAACTGCTATTGTAACAATATATCAGGGGACTTGCGTAACATTTTCACGCTTTTCTACCCAACAAATAAAATTTTATTGATATTTATACAAAAAAAAACTAAAAATAATGGAAACTGAAAATGTCCGTAAACAGCTCAAAATAATTCAGTCAAAATTTCATGTCCCTACGGTCATTTGTTTTAGAGTTACACCAAAAACCAAAATCGATTTTCTCAAAAACAGATTTTGGGTAAAAATTCCCGGTTTTCCTTAATTTTTCTTTTGTTTTTCATGTCGCTTTTGAAAACTACTGGGAAATTTTTACTTTTGACCCCCCAAAGTACCAACTAGATTCACTTTTCTATCAGAAAAGTTACTGTCGAAGAAAATCCAAGCACTTTTACTGTCCTAAAAGGTGAGGACAGACACAAAAGAAAAAATAAAAAAAAAAACAAACATCATTATAAAATCAATACATTCATCGTTCCACTCAGAATCTAACATTTAAATAACCTATGCTGACAAACCATCTCCGTTCAGAACCACTGTAGAGCAGAGTAACACACACTTAGGTACCCATTTTTTTACTAAATATTGTATATTTCATATTTTTGATTAGCATTGATAAGTTAAGATATTGACAAAATAATTATTAGAGTTCATTGCATTTTTTGACAGTAAAAAATAAAAAGCCATTTTTATTGTAATTCGTAATAAAGTTAACTTGAGTAACTTAAAAGCCTTGTATCCTTATTCACGCGTACAATAACGATTTCTTTCCCAAACAATTTTGTTATTTTGTTGTCATTCAAAAATGAAATGCCATAGATAGAGACTTCAAACATTCAACAAAGATATATGTCATAATTTCTACACTTGGTATAATCCATCATATTGCTGTTGCAGTTGTTTAATTGCATTTGCGAATGCGAACCTTCTATACTGTGTTAAAAATCAGATGTTATAATAATTATGAGTTTAATTCAGTTATGTTCAACCTAATTATAAGTACGTATACATTTTAAGATGAGCAATTGCTTAAGAGGAAGTGATACCCGCATTCGTTGTCTCCGTCTTACAAGTGAGTTACATAGTAAATTCTACGCTCAGCTGAACACGTGTAGCTCCGTTAGTTTAAAAACTAGAGTGAATAATTCACTTATTCAACTATTGACCATTTATAAAATCTAAAGGTAAGATTATTATCTAGGCAACCTCATTGTTTTTTTATTATATTTTAATTTTAAAATTGTGAATTGTGTGTACATTTTAAAGTACTTATAAGTCACTTGAAAATCAAAATATATTAAAAAGCTGATGATGTTGCCTAGATAATAATCTTACCTTTACATTTTATAGTATTTACATTTTATAGAGGTCAATTTATTCTAATTTTTAAATTAATGGAGCTACACCCCAGACAGCCTTTTGAAATGATAATATTATAATAACATTATAATAATATTATAACAATATTATAATTATATAATAATATTTGTAGTCAAACATTTACTGTCTGGGACGTGTTCTTCTGAGCATAACATTTGATATGTTACGCACTTGTAAGATGGAGACAACATTGCAGTACAACACATGCGGCTATCACGTCCTCTTAATTACAAATGTATACGATTAAAAAACATAGTAGCTCAAATAATAGAATCTGATTATTTTATATTATACTGTTTGTCGATAAATGTTGATACAATTTGGTATTTTATTTAGTTATTTTGAAGTATTGAATAGAAATTGACTACCTATATTATTATGGAAAAAGGGTCAAGGACGAGTTGCATCCAAACCAACATTTTTAATCTACCTATAACTAATTGCCCTGTTTATATTTTAGGCGTACCTATATAATATGTTTATGTATATTATGCATATTACAAATGTACTAATTATTATTGACGTTCATTGTATTAGATACATGTGAAACAGTTGAAGAACAATTTTTTTATTAAATCTAAAAAAAGCTATTTATTCACATATTATGAATAGTTTGCAAACTTCCAAAAGGAGTTTGAAGATTGAAAAATAAATAAAAAGTAAAACCGATACAGTAGATTCTCTAATTCTCATCGTTCGTAGAACCAGAAACGGACGGAAATTATATATATATATATCGATAAAATGTAAGCAGTAACAATTTTATGGAACGAAAAAATATGGTTGGTTTTAAATATATAATAATTGATATTAAAAAGATTGTATAATAATACAATTGTTATGAAACATTTTATTATTTTATCACAAATGTTTTGACGTCGATAATGTATTACGCTTGGGCGTGACATTATTTGTGCCATCACAATTTTCGATGACAAAATATTGATTCAAATGAAAACGAAAATATAAAACTCTACATCTGTCATAGTATCTAGGTATGTGCGTGGGTGTGGATTGTAAGGGCTATAGCCGTACATTAGGTTTTGATTTTTTACGAACGCGTAAAAAAACGGTCGAAACAAGATAAATGATTATCTCCTAAAGTATTTTACACATAATTTCTGGAATTTGGTAGTATTATCATTACGACGATATTGCATTCCAGAACATGATACATGCATTATTTAATTTATATATTAGGTAGGTACACTTTAATTTTCTGTCCTAGTATGTTTTATTTATTCATTTGATAGTAGGCATCTACACTTTTTTTTGAGATAGGACAGTTTGTACTGTGAAGGGGTGAGTGATCAACACGATAACAACCCATGGTCACATTAATGGTCGTATTCCATTTGCGCCTCCCAAATACCTCGCCTATGTCTCAGGGAGACCAACATTGTTAGAAAAATATCAATGATATTATACATGTATATGAAAGAGATAGAGTATAATTTAAGAAAATCAGAACAGGAAAAAACCCTGGAATGATAAGCAAAATTTGGAGATGGAAACATTTTTAAAAACAATGTTATAATGACGTATTACAATACATTGCAATACGTTATAATTATTTTAGTGTTATAATTTTGAGTGCGTGTGGACGACGTTAATTACAACGACATGATTCGATGTCGTACGAATACGGTCGAAGGGAACGACTACTATTATATTATAATATTCTTAATACACTACATAATATTTAATGTCAGGGGCTAAACGTACATATTGACATAATGTTATATTGTTGACGGCCGGTGTGGTTATCGTGTGGGAGCCAAACTATCGACCGCGATTGCGCACCACGTCAGACAAAACGTAATATCGTTGTTTTCATCTCTCGGAGCAGCTGCATTCGACGGCGCTGCACCGGCAATAACCTCGTGGCGTGCCATGGGCAACAGTGGTAGTGAGTACTGCTTCGTTCGCGCTGACACGAGAGAGAGAGAGTGAGAGAGTGAGAGAGAGAGAGCGAGAGTGAGAGAGAATGAGTGAGAGAGTGTGTGAGAGTGGCGTGTCCGGGTGATCACTGAGCATACAGTCGTGTGCATTAGGGGGGGGGGGGGATACGGCGGTGAACGGTGGTTGCCACCTGAACGATATCCCTCCAGATCATCCCGGTCGGTGGTTAGTCGTTGCGTTGTGCTTGCCGCCGATTTACGTTCCATACGCATCGACTTAGTCTGAGTGTGTCCGACCGTTCGCGTTATACCTATTTTCGAACCGACGGACTGCCGTTTTTAATTAAGCAATTTTTTTTTCTTTATTATACATTATAATTTGTCTCTATTATACATCCTGCATTTGCCTCCTGATAACAATCGATTACGGTCCAGCGCCGACGAAAAGACATCGTTACAATAATTCGAGCTACACCATTTTTTCGTTGTTGTTTTTAACGGTTTTTTCAAGTCTGCTTTTGATAACAGACCGAACGAAAAATAGCGATGAAGAATTTTGACAACACGCTCCGGCTCTACAACAAACGAGTGCTAAAAAAGTAACGTACAATATATTTGACGATAATTTTAGAGAAATGTACCTATTATTTTATTTCGATTTCTAACCCAGACGACAGCGATCTCGTTTCGTTCTTGCCGACGCTGTGTTAGAATAGTGATTATAAAATGAAAACGTTTGAACTGTACACATATACGAACGGTGCAATTATATTGCATAATACATAACACATAAATACATAATATAATAATACTATCTACAGGTGACGACAATACTCGATAGTCGATATCATTCACTCGCGAACACGACTAATACTGTACAACATTTTATATTATAACAAATTTCAAAATAACCAATATGTTTTTATAGAAAAGAATTAAAGTATACTACCTAAACTTAATGTCTTAAGAGGACGTAACACGGATATTTGTTGTCTCCGTCTTACAAGTGCGTAACATAGACAAATTTACGCTCAGCTGATCACATTTAACTGCGTTAGTCAAACATACTCATAAGCAAGGCTTGGCATTAACGAGTTAAAAAGTTAAAGTTAAATTAAAAAGTTAATTTTATTTTAACTTTTTAACTTAACTAGTTACTTTTGGCTTTTCATTAACTTAACTGTTAACTTACTAAATTTCTTTCTTAATTAACGTGAAATTAACGAGTAAATTTTTCATTTTAAGAAGTAAGTTAAGTTAATTTATTTTGTTTTTAATTTTATAATATTTCACTATTTCAGTCTATTTCGTTTTCATGTCAAAAAATTTGTATCGTAAATTGTTTTAAGTTAAAAATTTATATCATTCGAATCTAACTTACCTATATGGAAATACTGTATGAAGTATTAACACTATATCCTATAATTTAGTTTTTGATTGGAAAAAAATTAAGTACGCTAGCGTTGTATAAACAAATTATCTTTTTTTACATTTGATAAAAAGTTAACAAAAAGTGTATATTAACTGATTGATCTATAGTTAAATTAACTTTTAACTTTTTGTTATTGGTGCATATTAACTTAACTGAGTTTAAAAAAATCATTAACTTGCCCAGCCTTGCTCATAAGTATAAATTTCAACTCCTGGTGACTAATATGTACTCACAAATCAAATAGGTTGGTTAATTTTAACCAATATTAATTGTCAAATTTACAAATAGTATGGTTAAATTTTAACTTAAAAAGAATGTAAATTTACACATACAATTTTGTACGGTGAACTTATTCAAAATGAAAGGTAAACAACTAACATTTTAAAACAATTATTTAATACAATCTATAATCTATATATAATATTGGTTACATTTATCATTAATTGTATTTGTTATATTATAATTGAGAAGACCCCTTGAAACCTCAAAATATCAAAATTTTCATTCTTTCACTATAAATTCTAGTTATCTGCAATCATTCTTAAATGGTCTACGATTTTATCCTGCATAAAATAACGGCGTCAAATATTTTAATTATATTAGATAAAAACCTGCTCACTGCTAGCACTTCCATCGGAAAGTACGCCTGTAAGGTACTATAGGTAAATAAACATAGTCGACATAATATAATACAGTGACGCAAGGTTTATAGATAATAGAGATTCCCTCATAGTCATGTAAACAAATCAATGCCCCCGAACCATTCGTTATCTACTGACGTCACCTTAAGTATAAAATTTAAGGCGATGCATTGAGAAATGCTGTCTTAATCTTTCATCTTATAATTCTTTATAATACTAAACAGATTTATTGCTAATTATTAATGTCAATGTAGTATAATTGAGTATTGTATTTTATAACTAAACAATACGTTATGTTGCGTAATTTATTATTTTTAGATATTTTTAAAATATTATATTAGACAGGTTTTAATCCCCCCCCCCCAAGCATAAAACCTATAATTAACCATTATTTTTAAATTTTACAAATTGTACCAAATTGTATTATAGTTATATGGAATCATAAGTATCTACAGGCTACTTAATACATGTACCAAACTTTCTTGTTGATTCAAAATGGCAATTCTACTATTTCAACTGAACTAAAAAGTTGGTTATTACTTATTATTTATTATTGAATAGGTATTCCTTAATTAAGTAGAAATGTATTATGATTAATTATTGCTATGAGTACAACCCTATTATATAAATAATATATCCTCAAAACGTAAATCGGTATGGTCCACAACCGGTCGATGTCCATAACCGTTGACGGTCGGGGGGGAATCGGTTGCGCGTGTGGCGCTCCCATAATATAGCATCAACCACGATTGGGTTCTTTGAGTGGGAAACGGAGCCTCGAAGAGCGCTCGTTCGTCAGTCAACATGCGCGAAACCTGTGCGTTATCTTGGTGAACAGAGTATTATAGAGTAAGTACTTAGTACATTACAGATGAATCAATTGCAAAAATAAAAATTATAAAATTTAAATTTATTAATAATTACGTCGTTGATGTACAAAAATACCAATAAATAGTAATTAATAAATTATGTCATAAGCCGTAAGTTATTGCAGTTGTTGTATATTAGATTTAGCTCTTATTTTTTATTAAGTAAGACACTGGTGATTTAAATGCTTCATTCATATAAGAACCCTTTGTTTAACATACATTTGCACAACAGGATAATATTTTTCAGACATTTCCATTATATTAAATATTTTTTTGGTCAATTTTTTTACAACCTTGTCCTTCAGTGATTTTAAGTTTAGTTATTTTATTGAAAAGTATTATTATTTACAATAAACGTGGATTAAACGAAACGTAAGACATACGTAATAAAAAAACTCAGGAGTAACATAACATGCATTAAATACTGCAGCTGAATACTAATAAACAAAGATTTTAAACTTCAGCTGACGACACGGAGTCGTTTTTCCTACTCCTATAATTTCACAATTTGTACTCGAGGCAACCTCTATTCTCCATAGATATGATAATAGATAATAAAAAAATCGATATAGTACATAACGTTTTATTGGTGGTGATCAATAATTAAATTTGAGGTCAAATAAGTTTATACACATATCGAGTATCGAATATCAATAAATATATATAATCATATTATACAACAATATAAACAAACAGCCTCAATTTGTTGTCAGTTTACAACACTAAAAGTAACGTGTTCTCGTAAGCAGTTCCTTCGTAGTCATCGTGGCTATGACTGTTTAAACCATCGAACAAAATAAATGTAATAATAATATAATTGTGTAGTGCGCCCAGCGTGCTGTTGACCGAATCGAATTTCAAATGCGTCACAGTAATAATATTTTATAATATACGTGTCGTGCTGCTGTGTGCAGGATAGCAGGCAACGGTAATTGTGTAGGTAACGCCTGTGAAATATCGAAGTCGCTGCCACCGTGGTAGTCGCGCTCAGCCCAGTTTACGGGGAGACATGTTATTTTCATCGCGGATGTCAACCATAAACAATATTAGAATGGATAGGACATAAGAACTTATCACAAGAGAATTTAGTGATACATTTTTAAGGTTATATGAGGAAAATATTGATATGATAATAAATAAATGATAATAATTAAAAACATTCACGCAATAATTAACGATCTATATTATTCTATATACTAATTACAATTAATTAGGTACGCAAAGTTTAAAGTAATTTAAGTATTCAAATTTCCATTTTCCAGGCACAACAATCAAAATACAAATTTGAAATTGACAAATATTGTAATATATAATCAACTAGGTTAGGTTATAGGCCTATTATCAGGGCTTGAAACCGGTTACCAGTTTTTGGTAAAAACCGGTAATTTTCCGGAAGTTTGGGGAACCTATAATCGGTTACCGTTATTATAGACCTATTTGTACTCCCGGTTATCGGTTACCGGTTTTTTTTTTCCTAGTCTAAATTCTTGTAATAATAATTCAAATAATTGGTATTCTACATTTCTATTTCCTACCTGTCCTACCTAGAACATAAAATATCGTTGGTTGGTAATGACGGTACTCTATAGTCTATAGTCTCGGTCTCCCTCATCGTATATTGTACTGGGAAATCTAAAAATAGCTTGATTGTTATAACAACACGAATATTGTATTTTTTTTAGAATCCGGTATTCAATCGGTTATTGGTAACCTACATTTTCTGGAAGCGGTTATCACTTAACGGTAACCTGTAATTGGTTACCGCTAACAACAGGACCGGTATACAACGCAGTAACCGATTAAATGAATAACAGTTTCAAGCCCTGCCTATTATATTATCATTATTATTTAATAAAACTGTTTTTGGACATAACCTTAAAATAGGCATCATACTGTCTTTCTCTCTTTACGTTCTTTCTTCCCCAAAAAAGCACACGGCACCATATGAAACTGGTATAGGCGTGTCCTATTCATTCTTATATTATTATCTATGAGGTCGACAGGATGACGTCAGTTACCGACGCGTACCTACGCGGCCCCAACGGAAACTATCCATCAGCGCTGACGATAAAGCTCCTTTCACCGATTACGACTGCAGCTGCTAGCTAGTGACGGCGGTCGGCGACTGCAAGTGGCTAGCATTTCGAGTTCTCACGTTGCACCTAATTTATTTGTGTGTTATTCGCGTCATTCGTTTCTTTAAATTAGTGAAATAGTCCTATTCGCTGACACTACTATTCACCGTTTAGCATCATATAAAATTTACTTAGGTACGTACTTCTCACAATAACGATTACGAAATATAGGAATAGTCATTTATTTCGTATTCTCGTCCAATGTGCCCAGATAATGTGATCACGTCGTTCGGCGGCCATTTTGTTTTTACCTCTTAGTGTTTATTGTAACAGCCACAACCTCTATAAACATGACAAACCTTAAATTAAAATATAATAAAAACAATTGTTATAGTATCTGAACTTGAATTAACCCAGTTCTAGTTCTAAATTATATATTGCTATGAATATATACCATATTAGGCATAAGTATAATATAAAACAATTAAAAAAGCTGGTTTCCCCGACCGAAAACAGGAATTGAACCAGCATGGTTGCTCATGGTATTCACCATTAGGTTATCTATTGTGTCGCTAAGACTGACTATGACGGTTTTTTTTTGTACCCTTTGTAAAGAAGTTTTACTTAAATAATAAATATTTTATAATATAAAATATTTGCTATTATGTAATATTATATTTATTATATCTATTATGGAAGACAAGTGGACGACTGGTAGTTCTAATAAATTATAAAAATATATGTTTTTATTAAGATTTTATAACTACGATTATTCAAAGTAAATGCATACTAGCAAGTACCCCTGGACCTCCCACTGTTACGGTTTAATCTAGATATGCACCAGTTCAATATATTTCTTGTCTTTATAAATAATTTAAATACTTAATTTAAAAATAAAATGAAAAAAGTAAACAGAAAATATTAAAATTATTTTTGTAATTTATTCTTAAAGACAAATTTGCACTGAATTTAATGGTGTAATTATAATTTAAATATGATTTTTAGTTTTTTAATAATAGTTTTCGATTCTGAGCGAAGCGATGAATGTATTGATTTTATAATGATGTGTGTTTATTTTTGTGTCTGTCGTCACCTTTTAGGACCGTAAAAATGCTTGGATTTTCTTCAACAGTAACTTTTCTGATAGGAAAATGAATCTAGTTGGTACTTTGGGAGGTCAAAAAATCGATTTTGGTTTTTGGTGCAACTCTAAAACAAATGACCGTAGGTACATGCAATTTTTACTGAATGTTTATATTAGCATTTTCTATACACCATAACATTTTCCAAATATTTTGACTTATTTTGAATTGTTTACGAACAATTTCAGTTTCCATTTTTTTTAGTTTTTTTTCTATAAATATCAATAACATTTTATTTGTTGGGTAAAAAAGCGTGAAAATTTAAATTAAGGCTCCTGATATATCGTTCTAATAGCAGTTGAAAAATATTAAAAATACATGGGCACAATTTTTTTATAACCATTTAAAGTTCAAATTTTGACAAAATTTATCAAATTTATAATTTAATAATTATTTTGTAGTTAAAAATTTATAAAATGTTCAACTTTTATAGCTAAGGATTGAAAAGGTTTCACGTAAATAGTTTATATATAAATTACTTTATTCACAATAATATCATCAAATATACTGTTAATATTATAGGCTGACTGACCGTTTTCACTCAGAATCGTTTTTCTTATACAATGATATTATATGATTGAATTCAAATTTCACACCATCCATTACAACATTTTCCAAATATTTTGACTTATTTTGAGCTGTTTATGGACATTTTCAGTTTCTAATTTTTAGTTTTTTTTTTCAATAAATATCAATAAAATTTTATTTGAAGGTTAAACAAATTAAAAGCTCATAGTCACAATTTTTTTTTATAAGCATTTAAAGTTCAAATATAATAAAAATATATATAACATTTTATTTGTTGGTTAAAAAAGTCATAAATCCTTAGTCACAGTTTTTATTTATAAACATTTAAAGTTCAAATATTGACAAAATACGGAAAAATCACGAAAATTAGCAAATTATTTTGAGTTGAGAATTCATAAAAATTTGTCTTTTTAAATCTAAGATTTAAAAATGTAATACAAGATTATCCATAACTTTGTCTACCTTTATCAAAAAAAAAAATGTCTACAAGAAAGTCAAATTAAATTTTTATGAGCGTTTGAAATTCATATTTTTACAGCATTTGATAATCATTCGATATCTCATGTAACGATTTTCTTATTTTGTTGTAATTAAAAAACATATGACTGTAGATACTTGAACATTTCACTGAATGTTAGTATTAGAATTTTCTATACACGATAAAATTTTTAAAATAATTTGACTCTTTGAGCTTTTCACGGACATCGTCAGTTTTCAATTTTTTTAGTTTTTTTTTCTATAAATATCAATAAAATTTTATTTGTTCGGTAAAAATGCGTGAAAATTTAATATAAGGCTCCTGATATATTGTTCTAATAGCAGTTGAAAACTATTAAAAATACATAGGCACAATTTTTTTTGATAAGCATTTAAAGTTCAAATTTTGACAAAATTTATCAAATTTATAATTTAATAATTATTTTGGAGTTAAAAATGTATAAAATGTTCAACTTTTATAGCTAAGGATTGAAAAGGTTCCACGTAAATAGTTTATATATAAATTACTTTATTCACAATAATATCATCAAACATACTTGTTAATATTATAGGCTGACTGACCGTTTTCATTCAGAATCGTTTTTCTTATACAATGATATTATACCATTTTATTCAAATTTAACTCCATCCATTACAGTGACCCACTTGTAACCTACTGTAAAGAAGAGCGACATCCACTTACCCACCTTTTTTAAAAGTAATAATGTCGAGTATGTCTCCATCTTACACGGGTTAATTATACTCCAAGCCAGCCTCGGATTTGACCGCAACGCAGACTGGTCGAGAAATTAGTGTGCGATGATTTATAGAACTAAATGCTGTGCATGCAGCTAGCAGTGTTTGGCCTCCTTATTTTTAGTCTTCGTGGTTCTACAGTACCTACTTAGTATCTAAATGGCTACAATTTAAAAATATTAGATTCGTGTTTCAATTTCACAAAAAGTTACCTATTGATATAATTAATTTGAAATATCAAACAAAGTGTTAAATAAGAGTTTCCATTTCATGAAATTAAATTGGGCTTAGGCACACGATATGATCGTAGTTCATGAAATGGAAATACGATTACACTAAGTGGATGCAATATGTATTATAATATTGTAAAATTATATTTTTGGACAACGCACCCACCTCTACACTGAACACAGTCATGCAGTTAGTCACGGGCGGTATACAAACAATGACAACATGTTTCAATTTATCGCATTTTTTCTCTCCATCGCCACGTAGCTGCTGAGGTGAAAGGCAGCAGGCCGCAGCTTACGTACAGTACAGACCCTTGTATTAACGATCACGTGACGTTGCCTGATTTCCTTACCTAAATGTTGGATATTTTATCCATCGTCGAGATGTTGGCTGCGTGTCAAGGTACACGTGTCTACGCACACACAGCATACACCGTATTCGAATGACGCCACGCGTCGATGTATACACCGTGGTTGAACACTTATGCCGCGTGCCGTCGTGGTTAACTGACGAGTGACAGCCTGTAACTTTTCTTAGTCCCATAATATAATAATATTATTTAAAAGTTATAGGTTGCTATTATTGACATGTTGAAATGACACGCTTTTTGATAATACGATCAGTCTGCAGTAAAGTTTAGGTGCAGTGGTGTAGTGGAGGGCACATGCGGATACATGGCGTGGCGTTTACCCACTTTCTAATTTTATATGCACCCTTAACGAAAACCGTGGTACGCAGGTACACGAGCAGGTTACGTTAGGCATAGGTACAAGAAGTATTAACGTTACAAAGTAAATAATTATGTTGAGTACTATTTATCAAATAGAAAAATGTGTTAATAGCAACAATAATATTATACAGTATAGACGTACATTGATATAAAATACAATATTGTCTTATAATTTATGTTGCACAAAATATTAGTATACAACTACCTTTTGTCTAATGTATAGATGTAATGTGGAGTCGTGTAGAAAAAGTGTTTCTTCTTGTCAGCTAAAAATGGAGAAATTCCTTAAAAAACGATAAAGGTAAAAAAAAGTTAATACTAGCACTACAACTGAAGACTCAAAATACAAATTATTTGTATGGCAATTACTTTCATCATGTAAAAAGAATAGAAAATGTTTCATAATATGTTAATTAATATTTTGAGTTAAGTTATACAGTTTTTAATTTTGTTAAGCATTATACGTTTTAAACATAATTTATAGATCACGAGTTTAAACATAAATTATACTTTATGAGGTATTATTGTATATTATATAGACAACTTACAAATAGTCAAATAGAACATATTATGTTGGGTTAATATGCTATCTACAAACGAAAATAGTGTCACCAAACGTGTGGTAGTCACTGATAGTGTACTGAATAATGGGAGGTATGGGGGGCTATGCCCGCGTAGTAATTGTTAAATATTAGTCATGGGTCAAACTGTTCAAATCTCAAACTTGATATGAAAATAATTCGAACCGAACTATCAAACATCTTTTACTGTTCGATTATCGAACTTCAAAAGTTTGTCGTGCCAGACTTTTTAGCCCCAATAGTCCAAAGACCAAATATTTTTAAAATTCCTCAATTGTTATTTAAAAAAAATTATAATCACTATTTAATATTTAGAAATAATTATACTATTAGAGAGCGTACCTACATTAATTGCTATTTTTATTTTATCATATTTGAAATGATAACTCCAATCAATGATATATCACTTTAAATATTGAAGCATATTTTATTTTGTAAAAAGTTTGAAACAGTATTAGTTGTTAAATAGTCAAAAATAGTTTTTTAATAAAATTAATTATTTTAAAATATATAAATATTATAATATAATAAATATTTTAAGTACACCTTAAATGTTAAAATTGTATATCTGATGTAATACTGATAACTGTTTTTTTTTTCAGAACAAAAATGCATACGTATACCAAAAATTATATCGATAACTTGATAAAAAAAAGTATATTCGCTGAATTTGAAGTTCCTTTGATAAAATTAACTGAAGAAGACATAGAAAATTTCAAATTGTAAGTTTATGTTTATATTTATGCTAGATATCCCGCCTGGCGTTGTCCGTGCCAAATATTTTTTTTATTAACATATTTGTAAGCAATGTACCATAATTCTACTAACTACTATAATAGTAATTAATAGAAAACCTATAAATAAACAAAAAAAAATCGTGAATTGAAAAACATACCTCTCGCTTCACCTTTTAGTTATCTAGGTTTAATGGTTGAAAAAATAAACTATTAACACCCTTCAAGTTTCAAGAAATCTTAAATTTTTAATAATTTTTATTGAAAATGGTCTAGTAGGTAGATTTAAGTCTATTAACTTCAGATTAATTAAAGCGGGTTAAAAATTTTAGTGCCCAAATATCAAAATTATAAGTTAAAATACTTATATTTGATCAATTATATTTATATAACCGGTGACAACTATTTATATAGAAAAAAAAATATTACTTATTTTCTGCTATAACTATATTACAATATGTAACAAATAGCAAATAATATATATATAATATACAAAACTCCAATTGAAAATGCCTTTCAGTTTTTACCAAATTTTCCCATTTTTTTTTTCGGTAAAAATATCATTCAGAATAATACGATAATTTTTTTTTAAAAATGAGGCAAATTTCAACTAATCTATTAAGCATAATGTTTTGGTTAAATTTTCGAACAATTAGAAATATTTCTTATAAGTTAGATTAATATGTAATTTATACTTTAAATAAATAATTGTATAGAACCCTTTTAGAGTCTATAAGTAACTACAAATAATACATTTTTGAATACAAGAATATTATGAATAATAATGTGACATTTCTTTAAAAACACTAATTTATATTTATAATTTTAAATAATTTTAGGAGCTTGATTAAAAATAAGGATAATATACCCAAAGAAGGAGGTATAGACGATGAACCTGCTGAAATAAAACAGAAGTTGGATACAAATGGAATAAATGTTTTTAAATCAGTATTATCTAGAGAGAGTGAAACTCGTACATTTGAATCACAATTGAATTCTTCATTAAAACCCATTAAGGAAATTGCTTCTACCAGTATTGAGGAAGTACCCACAATTATTGATTGCGATGAATCTACTAAATCTGAAAATTCTTCAGCTAAAAATGTATGGCCAATTATCAACTTAATTGATGCTAGGAAAATGATGGAAAAAGATAAATACATAAATTGGATGAATACTTTAAATACATCTTTAGATATAAGACCCAAACGTAGAACAAATGGCAAGACCAATTTAGCAGTTGCTAAACCCTCTACAAGCAAACTTAATACTTCTTCACATAGTACCAAAGTAAATGAACTTAAAAACCCTTTGAATGACAAAAATAATGTAGGAGAGGATTTATTTGAAATTGAAAAAATATTTAAAAAGTATTTTGGAAAGTCCGTGTTAGATGCTGTTATAATTGTTGCAAATATAGTCAACATAATTTCAATATCTAACAAGCATCTCAAAGAACGAATGGATGAATCTTTTAAGAAAATATCTGAAGCTGAAAAACTTAAAGAAAGATGTAATGCCAACCATTTACACGAAATGCATAAAAAAATTCTAGAAAATAAGTTGAAAACTAATTTTGTATACATCATATCATCTTTTGCAGAATCAGAATTCGATTTAGCATTTAAAATGCTTTTTCTATGTATAATAACGGTACTTCGAGCTTTGGATCAGCCAAAATATGGAAAAGGTCGCATCTTCAACAATTTGTTACTCACATTATCGACCAGTTTGAAAAACCGTGCATATAACCATCCCAAAATGTTTTCAATGTTCCGGGCAAAGAAATTTCGATCTGACTGTATTAAAGTAATAAGTCTAATTGAAGTTAGTCGGGATAGTGACCCTGGAATCGCCATTCGCATGCCATTATTTTTTGTAACATCAGTAGACTGCCAGCGATATTTTAAAGCAGCTACTGATACTGTCACCGGTAAATTGAACGAAAACCTGGAATTATTAATCGATAATGCAACTCTTCAATGTTCCATAAATTCAAATTTTAAAGATTTTGTGGATTCTTCAACTGTAGAACATTCAAATTGTAAATTACCAGTAACAGAAACTATTCAAAGCCCTATCAACTCTGATATAATAACTGAAGCAATGTTCCAGTTCAAAAATCAAAACAAGTAAGTTTTTTGTTTATCTAACTACTGTTATGGACTATTTAGTTGCCATAAAATATTTGATTTAGACAGAATTTTAGTATGTTTAGACGTCTAAATAAGACTTTGTATTTTAACTGTTTTTACTTTTATTCTCACCCTTCACCCAACTGGTTGTCATGGACGCCGATTACATTGTAACTTTATGATCTATATACATTCAATATAAAAGATGACTAGACATTTTAACAGTTTCTAGGATATTTTTACAGTACCTACCTAATAGTAATAATAAAATATATCATTGCCTAGTATTCGTTATCATTTTCTTACAATAGGAAACAACGGCCATTATTAATATAGTACTTTTATTATTTATTTTGTATAAATTAGCGTGTTGTTGGGGGTTTTGGTTTGTTTGTGGGAGGGTGTTGGTTGGTTTGTAGATAACACGTGGCGAGGATTCATAGCTGGTCTCCCATCGGGGAGCTAGTGACGCTGAACGATACTTAATCGCACACATTCGTCTCTATGGCCAACAACCACACCACATCAGGCCCCATTATTATTTTTTTGCATACTTAATTTCTTTGTCATTTATGATTAAAAATGTTGGATGCTGATTTGTAAACAAACCTGTTTTTTGTCTTGTACTTTATTTTACAACGATATCCTTGTTTCCTTGAAATAATATTTGTATTTGCTGCCTCCAAAAGTGAAACACTTTTTGGGAATATTCAATTAGTATTTCTAATGTTTGCTATGAAAATAATTGTTTTTATGAGTTTCTACTGAAAAATAATTTACAAAATTCGAAAAATTTCTCATGCCTATAAATAGCGTAACTTTCCAGTAAACTTTTTTTTAATAAGGGTAGAAAAACTTGTTGAGAACCTTCCATTAGAATTCCTAATATTAGCTATAAAAATAATTACTTTTGTGAATTTCTTACTGAAAAATAATTTATAAAATTAGTAAAATTTCTCATAGGTAATAATAGCATAAAAATAGAATTTTAAAATTTTATCATGTATCGAAGATTGATTAATGGGATTTCATTAATTAACAGCTAAATATCAAATATCGTAAAAATGTCAAATTCAAATACTCATAGAAATTCATTTTACTTTCATGTAAACTTTTTTTTTTTTTGTCCAAGGTAGGAAAACTTGTGGTGAGCTTTGTAATGTTTTCTAAATTTTTATGAATGTCTATTAATAAATTATTAAAAATTTGCAAATTTTCGGGATGTTATGAATTTTGTCAACATTTGAAATTTAAATGAATATAAACAATAATCGTGTCTATGTATCATTCATTTCCATTTTTTTCAATTTGTTTTTGTTTTCCCAACGCTTCAATGATTTTTTAATTTTACCCTTCTAAAAGTACTTGGATTCACTTTTTTATCAGAAAAGATGCTGATGTCAAAAGTTGAAGCATTTTTACTTCTCATAAATGTTGATGACAGATGGAAAACACACTTACATCATACTTCTTAATATAGGCTAATAGACCGTCATCATTCATTATCGTTTTTCGTAAGCAATATTTTATTATTGAATTCAAATTTAACTCATAATATGTAACAGAGGCTTACTCAATTCTGAGGCATACTCGAAAACTACTGTATAGCAGAGTGGTTACCAATTTCTCCCTTTTTTTTGGTCTGAGTGCACATTATTATTTGATCTTTTATCAAAATCGATTTTGTTATTCAAAAACATTATTCATAGCCGATTGGACTTTTTTCCACCACTGATATTACTATTTAGTATACACAATGTATTTTTCGAAATATTTAGACTAATTATAAACTGTTATCACATATTCCATGAACCTATTCACACCGGTCAATGTTACCTACATTGGTATTGACTTATAGGGTTATAACATTTAGTAACATTATAATATGAAATGATTATTATATAATATATTATGTGATTTGTTTTTGGCAAAATTAAGTCACCTACTGTATAACTAATTGATAAATCAATTACTTATAACACTTATAATTTTGTAATAAAATGTCCTTATTACTTAGGATTATAGGCTGACAGACCATCTCCGCTTAGAATCGTTTTTCGTATGCAATGGTTTATCATTGGATTGAAATTGAACACATAGGTACCTACATTAAAGTCAACTGTTTAGTTTTTAAGTGAACATTACACCTTATATACGCAGTTTACATGTCAATGTCTTCTCAGGTTTTTAGTGTTCTAAAATCGGTTAGCTTTATATACCCACCTGTTAGTTACCGTTACATAGTTCAGGCTGCCTAACTTATTTATTTCTGATAATACAATAGTATTATTATTTAATACATATTCTATTGTATAGTAAGTAGGTAGGTACCTATAGAATCTTGGTGGATATAGAATCTTCCCAAATTCAGTTGTAGTTAAAATATCAATCAATGTTTTAAAGTTTTATGTTATACATAGTTATGTGTATAAAATGTTAGTAGGTAACTTTAATTATCTATATCATTAATAGTCAGATTAATTTTGATGAAGTAGTAGAGGTTTAAATACGTTTTATAATTATTAACTAAATCCCTGGCTTTTAAAATAAATAACTCTTAACATTATAATCCATTCAAACTCAAAATCTATACTATTTCTTACAAGTATACTTATTCTTTATCACTCCATTATTTATAATTATTGTAATTATAATTATAATTCCAGTATTAATTAGTTCTGTCATATTTTTAGACTAATACCTGTGCTAAATGGTAATAAGGCCCAAACCATTGGTAATGCTGGAGAAGAACCATCGATTGTAATGACCCAGCCATTAAATAACTTCTACGGTCCATTTTCTTCTTCACTACCAAAAAATATGTCAGCATCGTCTAGTTCTACAATGATACCAAAAAAAAAATATATAGTTGTTACGCCAATTATTTCAAATAGTCCTTTGTTCTTGCATCAAACAGCATCATCGTCAGATACTGCAACAACAGTACCAAAAAGAACATTTTTGACACCCAACACACCAATTCAGAATATAAAAACAGAACCAAACAGATTTTCTCATATAACTAAAGGCAACACTATTGTAATTGATGAAAAACCTTATAAAATAGTTACTGGAACGAGAACAGTAGCCATTGATACTAATTTACCTGGGAAACTACCGTCAACCAATATGCGTATAGTAAGTAAAATTCATCAATATATAATTTTTACTAACGCTTAAAAATACTTATTTATAACATAATATTAGATTGTACAAAGATGGTTTTTAAAAAGTTGTGTTATAACACGAGTTTAAAATATTCAAGCAATTTATATAATATGTTATAGTGCTAAACTAATATATTTTATTGTTTTATTTAATGTTTGTAGTTTTGCTTTGTCCCTTTTTTTATAAATATTTATAATAAAAAATAGTGATGGCATTAATCTTTTAACTGACTAAAAACCAATTTTTTTTTTTTATTGTTAGAAAAGAAAGAATATACATAAACTATTTTTGAAAATAATATTTTTGATTACCTATCTCCTTTAAGCAAAGCTTGGAGATATAAAGTTATAAATTATATAATCTATAAAATATAATTATTAATACAAAGAAATTAAATTAAATTAAAATTTCAAAGATTCAAAGTAAGATTCTAAATACATATAAAACTAAATAAACAAATATTAATGTAATATTTTTAAGAAATTGTACATGTTAAAAAGAAAACAATAAAAATAATATTATATTCAAACATACACGAATAAAACAAACATAGATTAAAAAAAACATTATTTACATAACTTAAATTATAAAAGAATTTGATTTAAAGTAAATTACACAATAACCATTCACTAATTTTTTTGATTTTTGGTTTTATAGTATATTAATTCCTGTTTTATATAATAATTCATAATCCAATGAATTGAATGTAGTAGGTCCAAGGTAGCCTATGAATTTTTGACCACACGATGTTTTTACATACTTACATAATGCACCTAATGCCGTGTGTTGTCTTTTATTTTTGTATAATTCTGTATTGAACCATGTATTTCTGTTAGTAACCAACCAAAGTATCACAATTTGTTTGTAAACTGACCTAATAGGCAGAACCTTACACTCTTTATAATTTTGATTCACTGAGCTTACCATAGTTTTTGTATCCAAACAGATTCTTATTATTTTGTTGAAGTTGAAGTTGTAATGGCTTTAAATACATTTTGGACAATCCACCCCACACTAAACATCCATATTGGAACACTGACTGATATAGAGCTAAATATACATTGCACAATATATTTACAGGGCAGATATTTTTTAGTTTATACAATTTGTGGAGTAAAGAACGTAGCCTCATTACTATATTGTTTATATGTAAATTCTACTTTAGGTTACTGTCAAATGTTATACCTATGTATTTGGTAGACTGGACCCTTGACATTTTTTTACACACACCATTACATTCATTGACATTTTTACAACAATGTACTGTTAGTTCCTCAAAAGGAATAATCAAATTGTAAGTACTGAAAGTCATAAAATAGGTTTTTTTTTTTAAATTTAAAGATAATTTTCTTAAGTTGAAAAGAGTTATTACTTTTTTGAGCTCAGATATTGCTTTAAGGTGTATAGAAGGCCACGGACTATCTGTAAAGAATAGACAATAGTGTCATCCGAATATGTTACAATTTCACTATCTATATTTATATTGCATATAAAGTAATATATAAAATGAAAAATAAAAGACCAAGAACACTACCTTGTGGAACTCCACATATGATTTTCCTTTTTTGACTTAATGTTTTGTTTATTTTAACAATGTATTGCCTATCTGTTAGATAATTTCTAAACCAATTTAAACTAGTTGTTTTGATGTCATAACTAGGCATAGTCTTAATAAGTTCTTCATGATTAACCATGTCAAATGCCTTTGCTAGGTCTAAGAAAACAGCTAAGGTTTTTTTATCATGATCAAGGGAATTACGTGACTCGTGCCTCATGGCGCTATAAAGTGCATTTACTGTCCCTAAGCCAGGTCTAAAACCAAATTGATTTTTAGACAGTAGTTTATTTTTTTCTAAGTTATTAATTAGTCAAATTTTGATTATTTTTTCAAGAATTTTTGAAAGGTTATTTAAAATTGATATCGGTTTATAATTATTTACGTATTTATGATTACCACGTTTGAGTTACTACTGAAATTTGGAAATTCTCAGGAAAAGTACAATTTTCAATACTTAAGATATAAAAATAAGATTTAATGTACTTGATTAGTTTTACCGTTACTTTATCCAATTATTGATGGTTATTTGGTTAAAGAAGTACAAAATACAGAAATATGTTTTCTTTAAATTATTATTTAACATTCAATTATTGTAATTTATTTGAACAATTAAAAATGGAGAGGTCGAAATGCAATGTAAAATGTGTGCTTCTCAATATTTTTCCTCTTCAAACAAAATCCACTAATCACAAATATGTTGTTGTTTAGAATTAACCATAAAAACGAAAACCTTATAAAAAATCAGTCAGAAACAAAATATGTGAAATCAGCCCAAAAATATATTCATGTTAAAAATCATACCATTAAGGATATATTAGTGTATTTATATTATGGCCCTGTGAAGTCATTGGGCTGGACTAGAGTTAATTGCCTATCTTACATGCATTTGCTCAATTTATACAATAATTTTACACTATCTAAACATTTTATTTTTTAAGTTTGATTTACGTATACATGTGTGCAATTTTTTGCTTAAGACGATTGGGGTATTAGAATTGCAGTATAACATTTAGTTTTTTTTTAAATATTAAAATACTAAAATAGATAATGGCCTATACCATTTTTCTTAGAATTGAACATTCTCTCAAGTGATTTTTTGAGGGTTTTGTGATTCTCTAATTTATCAAACAAATTATTTAAATTGATGACTTACGAATGAATTTGTTGGCTACCGAGTATCTAATATTCAGTTTACTATATTTTTAATCCATAAAATGATAATAAGCTATTATATTTTCATTATTACCTAATAGTTTCTAATTTTCTTTAGATGAAGATCACCCATTTTTCCTATAAATTGTTTAGCTCAAGCCTTTTTTGAAAATTATGAAGTATTTGGATCAAAATTCGAATTATGGGTTTTTGAGTTATTTAACTTTGTGTACTAAGAATATTACGTCTATGAAATTGGTTTGGAAAATTTGGGTCAATTATGATATACAAATTATAGTTATTAATATTAATCTATTATCATTTTATTTTTTGCAATACTTGTATATATTTAATCAGTTTTAGATTATATGTTACATACATTTTATGGATCTATGACGATAGATAGTGGTCAATTGATAGCGCGACAATTGATAGTGTACGACAATATTTATAGTGTCATGAATTTTAATGTTTTTTTAATTTTTTTAATTCTGATTAAATACAAGACCTAATAAATAATTCAGAAATAATTTATCTTAATAATTAATATAATAATAATAATAGGTTTTCACAAATAAACTTTAACAAAGTTGTCAATAGTTAAAAATATAATATAATAGTGCCTAATAATGTAATCTTCTATTGTAAAAAACATATTTATGAACTTATACAAGGTGTAACAGAAAAAACTGACAAAAAAAAAAAAATTATGCTACATAAAGTCTTAAACATATGACAAAAATTTATAAAATTATATTATTAGTAAATAGTATAATAGAATATACCCATGTTAACAAATTTTCTAAAATAATATTTTTAAAAAAGTTATTGTTTTCCAAATAAATTTAACCAAAAAAATAATGATATTTAAAAAACTTCTAAAAATAAACTACTCTTAGATAAATGTTTTTACCATCCAAATAGTTCTTATAATAAGATTCACAAATTGAATATTTTGAATTTATTCAAAAACATTTAAGTCAAATTAAAACTTTAGATTCTGAGCGAAGCGATTTTTGTGTCTGTCATCACCTTTTCGGACAGTAAAAGTGCTTGTATTTTCTTCAAAAGTAAATTTTCTGATAGAAAAGTGAATCTAGTTGGTACTTTGGGGGGTCAAAAGTAAATATTTCTCAGTAGTTTTCAAACGCGACGTGAAAAACTAAAGAAAAACTAAGGGAAAACGGGAATTTTTACGAAAAATCTGTTTTCGAGAAAATCGATTTTGGTTTTTGGTGCAACTCTAAAACAAATAACCGTAGGTACATGCGATTTTGACTGGATGTTTATATTAGCATTTTCTATACACCATAAAATTTTCCAAATATTTCGACTTATTTTGAGCTGTTTACGGACAATTTCAGTTTCCATTTTTTTTCAGTTTTTTTTTCTATAAATATCAATAAAATTTTATCTTTTGGATAAAAAAGCTTGAAAATTTAATAGAAGGCTCCTAGGTTATTGTTTCAAAAGCAGATGACAAAAATTAAAAATCCTTAGTCACAGTTTTTATTTATAAGCATTTAAAGTTCAAATATTGACAAAATACGGAAAATACACGAAAATTATCAAATTATTTTGAGTTGAGAATTCATAAAAATTTTTCTTTTTAAATCTAAGATTTGAAAATGTAGTACAAGATTATCCATACGTTTGTCTACTTTTATCAAAAAAAAAAAGTCTAAAAAAAGCCAAATTAAATTTTTATGAGCTTTTGAAATTCATATTTTTACAACATTTGATATTCACTCGATATCTCATGTAATGATTTTCTTATGTTGTTGTAATTAAAAAACGTATGACTGTAGATACTTGAAAATTTCACTGAATGTTTGTATTACCATTTTCTATACACGAAAAAAATTTGTAAATAATTTGACTCTTTTTGAGCTGTTAAAAAACATTGTCAGTTTTAAATTTTTTAAATTTTTTTTTCTATAAATATCAATAAAATTTTATTTGTTGGGTAAAAAATCGTGAAAATTTAATATTAGGCTCCTGATATATCGTTCTAATAGCAGTTGAAAAATATTAAAAATACATAGACACAATTTTTTTTATAAGCATTTAAAGTTCAAATTTTGACAAAATTTATCAAATTTATAATTTAATAATTATTTTGTAGTTAAAAATTTATAAAATGTTCAACTTTTATAGCTAAGGATCGAAAATTTTAAACAAGGCTCCACGTAAATAGGTTATATATAAATTACTTTATTCACAATAATATCATCAAATATACTTGGTAATATCGTAGGCTGACTGACTGTTTTCGCTCAGAATCGTTTTTCTTATACAATGATATTATACCATTTAATTCAAATTTAACTCCATCCGTTACAGTGACCCACTTGTAACCAGCTGTACAGCAGAGTGACATCCACTTACCCACCTTTTTTTTTTCATTATTAAAAAATAAAAATAATTTTTATTTTATTACACGTGTAGCGCAAGTGGCTACAAATTATATATATATAAAAAAAAATTTCAAAATATTAGATCAAAATTTTTCCGAAAGTCAGTATTTTTTGTTACACTTTATAGGTACATTTTAATAATTCAGGAAATATAAGTGTCAATTTTAATTTAGAAATTTTTATCTTTAAAAAAAGTAATGGAAATTTTAATATTCTAAAAACATTTTTGTTTTTATTTTTTTTAGTGCTTCATGAATAATTGTAAAAAATCTGCAACAATAATGTGCAGTAAATGTAGAATTGTGAAATACTGTTCTCTGAGCTGCCAAGTAAGAATATTTGAATATATTTGTTAAATAACTAAATTATTATCGTTAAATATTTTTTTCCCTTTTTTTAGCGACAACACTGGATAGCTAATCATATAGCTGAATGTGATCATCTGATAAGACTAAGCCAGACTCTACCCCAAACTTTCCATCGCATATAAAAATAATTGCAATCTGGTTTATTACAAAAAAAATTAAAACCCTTAAATACCTATAAGATTTTACATTTTTATTATTTTTTTTTTTTTAATTTATTCATTATTTAAATAACCCGGTGGTCTTTATAAATAAGTTTAAAGCCATAATAAAACAAGTTTGCTTAGATTTAAAATATATCAATATCTATGAACTATGGTGTGGGTCTCATACTTTACACTAATATTGTTTAATGAGAAACAGGCGTTTGAAAATATTAGTGTGACGGCATAGAGCCGAAGTCTGAACGGCGGCGTAGGTATAATTACATGTAAAAGTCTTTAGATTAATACAACAATTATTTAAGTTGTTAAAGATAATAATTATTTTTATTTTTTAATGTAACCTTAAGTGTTTTTTTGTGTCTATGATAGGTACTGGTTTGATTATAATTTGTATATACTTTCTAGTTTTTTTTATAGTAGATAAAACTATTATAGTAAATATTATACAATTTGATTTATACGAAAATACGACGTAAGTTACGAATTCAATAATTTTACTTAATTATAATTTATGATATGTATACAATGACAAGATTTATTCAATTTTAAATTATACCATCGTTTTAGCACATAAATATACTAAGAATTATGAAAAAAAATATACTAAAATAGGAACTATCGTAAGTTATTAAAACCATTATGTAAATCCAACTAATTTTACACAAAAAATATGTGTGGCTGCTCTATGACGTCATGTGGCTATTCATCAAATCTCTTTATCTCGTTAAATCATAATTTTTTAACTTAAGATTTTTACCAAAACGTTTTTCATTATTTTGACTACCTACAATAATACACAAATTAAGAGGACGTCTCACCCGCATATGTTGTCTCCGTCTTACAAGTGCGTAACATAGCAAATTATAAACTTAAAAGTAAGATTATTATCTAGGCAATCTCATGGGATTTTTATTATATTTTTATTTTGAAGCGAGTAATGAGTATTTTAAAATTGTCAATTGTTTGTACATCTAAAAATACTCAATTACGCACTTGTAAGACGGTGATAAAATATGCGGGTGAGGCGTTTTCTTAACTTAAAATGTTAAAAAAAATTGTGTTTTGATGTTTTTTAACAATATTATACTAAATATTATAAATTATAAATACTGAACGTTGATGGAGTCATTTCCAATAAAGTGGCTCCTGTCTGGGTTTTTCATGAAAACATTATTATTTTTATTTAAAAAAAAATGGATTATGCCTTAATATTTTTATTTATGACTATTATGTTTAATCTAATACTAATGTTACTACATACTTTTAGCATTAAGAATGTTTATGTTTTTTTTTTTTATTAGTTACACGGTCATTGTTTGTTTTTTCCAGGTAGGGAGAACCAAAATAAATAAGTAATTTTTGGTATTTATATATTATTTGTTTGTTTCTTGATAATATACTTTATGTTAGGAAACAAATAAAAAAAAAAGTTATTTTAAAGAAAGGGAGTAAAAATAAATGTGCCTTTTGTACTGATCCTACTATGGCAGGTTCAGAAAACTTACGAAAATAAAAGAAAAAATGCTATGTTTAACTATACGTATGTTATATAAATGTATATTAACTGTTTGACACATCAGTGTTACTGTATTTAGTAATAAAATAAATAATTTTTGTATTAATATATAACGTTTCTTAACTTTTTGATTTAATACATATTAAGTTTAATTGAAATTGCTAATGAATTTTATTGAAGATAATCCTGTGTGCAATTTATTGAATTAATTATTGGTTTTCAAAAATAAAGCATGAAAATAAGTCATAACTATAATAGTTGGATTAGAAATAAGTTCTTTCGGAAATAATACATTGAGCGATTGTATAAAATAATTGATTGTGGATTAATATACCTTTTAGGATTCATCCTGCTGTCATGGATTTTACACACAACACAAATAAAAAGGTACGCACCAATTTAATACTAAAATAATTAATTAATTTATAATAAAATCGGTAATTTAAAATTATAAGTATAGCTATCATAAAGAAAAGAGGTATGCCATTAACAATAGAATATGAATTTGAATCTTGTTTGGCATAACCACTTTTTCCTATGTGTTGAGTATATTGCTTTTCTATTTCTTTTCACTGACACTGTATATGCTTTAAATCATATGGAGAAAAGCAATATGGCGAATATGCGTATTACAATCATACCTCTTTTCTTCATCATGAGAATAGCTACAATGTTGATCTATCATTGGTAATACTACGACTGACTGACTCCCTTGTGAATTCTTGAATGATCCGTAACTGATCATCTTCTGATAATTCCTCTTTTGTTATGATTTTTATTCAGATTTCTGAGTCTTGAAATATATAGTACAGCTAGGGACGTTTTCCTTATTATGTCGTTTCCAACTACCCGCTAGTGGACAAGCAAGTCGATTTATTTTCCGCTCTATGTAAATTTTTTTAAGGTTCTGAAGGCTTTTAAAGAGATTTGTGTATATCTGCCAAAACATTTCTGTAATAATGAGACAGAATATGTTTCTGTCTTCTATTTCTAGTGACGCTTTTGTAACCTTATTCTGTAGTCTACGCAGATATTACACGTTGTCAATTTTTCTTCTCGTTCGAATCAGAATAATGAGCCTCACAATCTCTGTATAATGGTAGATATAGATCAATTCCACAAGCTTTTAACCATAACTTCTTGTGACCTTCATCATTAGAAAATCTAAAATAAAATGAATAAGTAGTAAACTAGTAAAACTACTTGAAAAGTATTAAAAAATATATTTAAAGAAACTATATTCTTATAAAACTAACGACGACGTTATACATAACAAATATAAGGAAACTATAATGTTAAAATATGAATATTTTAGTTACGAATAAAATTATTGGTCACTATTTTTATCATATACATTGCAAATTACACACTTCCTAGGCATCTTAGTACAAACTTGAAACTAAGTTAAACAATAAAAACAAGGAAAATCGAAAAAAAGAATACCTAACTCAAGGGAAACAGTTGAAAATTTGAAATTAGAAGGATTACAATAAAACATTATAACAATAACGTACTCAACACGCTCAAGTTGAAAGGATGGAGGTGTTTGAAATAATATATTTTGATATAAATATATCACTGTTTATTATTACACAAACATGAATAATAATTTATATTGGAAATATAAATGAAAGTTAAATATAAAGTTGTGACTATATGACTTAATATGACTGCTCTTCTGGTGGCTGAATGTCCGTCTGATGAACGCTTGTCCGTCAGCGTACCTCATTGGGTCAGTCCTATATCAGATCCCTACTATAACTTTTAGTATATCCGCACATTATCTTGCGGTCGTAGGCGTAGCGTGGAAATGGTACACGCGCTGCACACGCCGGATGTTTCTTTACGTCAATAATGTCCTTTGGCATTATTATTTTATATGATATCATAATTTCTGTACGGCTATACTAATGATTATTTAAAATCATAGTAATATATCTATTGACACGCGACGCTCAGGCCCATGCTCTACTATTACCATTATTTCTATGAATACGCGCTACGACGAATATAATATATCATAGCATATTATAGCATATTATTCTATAATTATTATTATCGATATATATGCACTACTATTTTACGTACTATCGCTTACGTATTATTATATTATTCATATTACGCAGCGTGTATTATATATGAATATATACGTATTTACGTTATTACCTATATAGGTATAGTCACAGCTCGCTACAGTCCAATCCCATTGTTCTTTTGCGCATGTGTACGGTGTACTATAGGTATAGGTAGGCAGGTACCTTGATCAGCGCCGTTACGCTTGGACGCTGGAACTGGAACTACAACCACGTTCCGTCTATTAGTATAAGGTATATGTGGTAAACACTGTTGGCTGTTATAAATTTATCTTATAAAATTGTATAACTCTTATCCGTATCGATATCAATGTCGAATGGGACTATCGATCTCAATTTGTTTACCATTAATTGAAGTGGTTCGACTAAAATTGCTGAACTCGGGTGGCGTACCAAAACTCCGCCCAAGAATTTGGTGACCGTTACAATATTATAATTATTGTTCTTCCGTGGGCTTGGAATCAAAGAGTTCTATGTGCCAATATCAATATTGTTCAGTAGAGCGTTTTTAAGATTCAACAATTAAAATAACGTATTTTTGCCCAAGCGATTTTGAAATATTGAATGAGAAATCCACAAACTTAGGTTCTATCAATTTATAATTAGGTATTACAAAATACTAAATAACTCTAAAAATCCTAGTTTGGAAACAAAAGGTTTTTATTGGTTTGTAATCTAATTTTTTTCATTTGTAGAGATTTAGTTTTAAACCAAAATTTTGGTGGGGAAATGCCCTAATTTGGAATTTTTATATAATTTAGGTTTTTTATTCAACCAGACTTTTATTCTATATAGATTTTTTATTAAAATGTTTTTAATAAAGATTACAATCTTTATCGAATTAATATTAATAATGAAAAAAATTTTATTTTTTTAATTCCATAAAAAGTTTTAAATACAAATCTTGATGAATATAAAACATAAATTGGATGAAAAAAAAGGTAGTTTAATCATGAGGCTCTTTTATTCAATTTAGATTTTTTAATAAATGATGGTGTTTTATCTAACTGTTTTTTATTCAAATCAGTTTTTATTCAATTTAGACTTTTTTTTCTAATTAAGATAAAATTCAACAAGTCTTATTAGATTTTTTTCAACTTTCCATTTTTTTTTATCCAATTTAGATTTTTTATTCAACTTGCCTTTCTTTATCCAATTTAAATTTTATATTCAATAAGAATTTTATTTGACCTTATTGGATAAAAAAAAAAATGGAAAGTTGAATAAAAATCTTATAAGACTTGTTAAATAAAAAATCTTAATTGAATAAAAAGCCTTTGTGAATAAAAAATCTGAATTAGATAAAAAAGTCCAATTTTAAGAAAAAAATTAGTTAAATAAAAACCATGTTTTATTAAAAAATCTAAATTGAATAAAAAAGTCTTGTTGAATAAAAAATCTAATTCTAAAAAAGCCTTCTTGAATAAAAAATCTTAATTGGATAAAAGCCTAGCTTATTAAAAACGTTATTCAATAGAAACAATTTTAATTGCATAAAAAGTCTTGTTGAATAAAAATCTAAATTGGATAACAAAAATTGATATCCAAATCATTTATTAGTCAAATTAAATCATTCATTCATTTTCAATCATTCAAACAAATCGATTTTTATATTTTGCTATGACTTTTTAACTCAATACTGTAAATACTTTAAATTTTCACCAACATTTTAATTTAACATTTACAAGGCATAGTTTTCTATAATATTCTGTAAGTTTTTAACCTGTATTTAGTATTTACTTATAGACAATTTGAAATATTTCATTTTATTTTAATTTTGAAAAATGAAATTATGTTCGACCAATAACCTAGAAATTATAAGATAATTACCCGATCCATAGTCTTTGATCAACTTATCCTTATAAGTTACGACACCTTCAATAATAATTTCACGTGATAATACTCTTTTTTGGCATTTTTAAAACGATTAATAAAACGATAAAATTATATGCATATGATATCTACTAGGAGATTGAATGTGGAATGAATGATTTTTGATAGCTAGTCACGTTTCGTTATTTTAATAAATCAATGAGTAAAATGAATATACTATTTTTATATCATTAAATATGTGTATATTGGGATTCTTAAAATAAATAATAATAGAGTATCTAAATGTACCAATATAATACAAAATATATTTCATTTAAACTAATTAATTTGACACGTCTACTTGCATCGTAAATCACAAATAAAGTTAATCAAATTTATTATTTAATTATATTTCTCTAAATACGTCAATAACCCAGACAGCATTTTGTAATGATAATTTTATAATAGTATTATTATAACGTTATACTAATATTATTCGTTATTACAATGTTATAATAATATTATTAATCAAAAACATTCTGTCTGGGAAGGTACAATAATAACGTTTCCTGTGAATATCTAGCATAGCTACTATTACTGTTAAGTGTTCGATGTTATACGTTCCTATTATTATAAATGTCTATAAACTATACGTAAACACTACTAAGCCTTAGTGTTAGTAGGTGGTCATATAAAATAAACAGTATACAGTGAAACCTCCCTTTACGGACTTCTCTAAATAGAGGACAACTCCCAATAGCGGAAATTGTTTTTGGAACTAACTCCAAAATGTCTACAAACTGAACCCTGAACCCTCTGAATAGCGGACACAATTTTGGTAACCGAGAGTGTCCGATATTTAGAAGTTTCGCATACAATTAATTTATCCTTAGTTGTAATACTCTAAAGTCTAAACTCTAATCAATTGTTGTTCAACAGAAGCTATTACATTTTACAATTCTAATTACTATAGTATTTAACATTAGTATCCAAGATTATTTTTCTGATAGATAGGATGATAAATATAAAATATTTACATTGCAGCGTTATAAATTATAAATTATGCTTATCATGTATAAACATGAAACATATTATATGATTTTATATAAGTAATATTTAATAACACGATTAGTAGGTAGCTGTTAATTGTTATTCCGTCTTCGGTGTCATTCCATCAGTCGGTAGTCATATGCCGGTATCGTGTATTCATGGTTAATATTTTGTTTGTACATCTTTTTTTAAATTAATATACGATTTTACTAAAATTAATTTATAATTAGGTATTGCTTGTAAAACGACAGTAAACTTTATATAGTTTAAAAAATAATAGTTTTTTTTTTTTATAACGAGAAAATTACTTTTCTATTTGAAAAGTAAAGCGATTTCATTCCAATTGTATTATAGTAATGGGCACAGTAACATTAATAAATTTATCTCAAAGTCACAAGTAATTAATTACTTAATAGTTTATGTATGAAGACATAAATTTTTTCAGATTTTTCATCTTTACCCCCTTTGAGAAATTCCTGCGTCCTCGCTCGGACCTTATTCGCGTTCCCCGCTAAATTTGCAGGCCGCGCGCGGCCGTACTTTGTTCCCGTCGGGCCCGCCGCGGCGGAGATAATGTGCAAACTGAGTGCCGCCGTCGCGCGTGTTTATCGATAATTTTTTGGAAAAGTCAAGTTTCACCACTTTACGTCACGTAGGTATTACTATATACAGGCATAAATACATACGTCGAAAAGTTCGATTTTTTTATTGATATATTTACATGTTTTTTTTTTGATTTATCGCTATATGATTTTTTTACGGAATTTCGAATTTCCGGCGGCAGTAAAGAACATTGTCGGCGAACGTTGATGCTTACCCGGGCTACCACGTCGAACCACGGTGGTCCTAACCTTATCACAGTTCCTTATCTCACACCAACCGGCTCGAGACCGACGACCAGACCAAAAGACCACTGCAGCTTCCGACATCGGTTAAAACTCTTCGCCAACTCGGGGGGTTTGGGGTCTCCCCCAGCGACGCTCAGAGAGCTAGTATATTTATAAATAATAAATGAACCGCATTTAAAAAAGGCCCAATGTAGTAGCTATTGAAAAAATGATGGTATGTTGTTTGTTAAAGTGGCTAATAATTAGCTACAATTAAATAACAATTATTTGTATAATATAAAATAATATATTAACGGTTGGTCGGTGTGTACACTAAGTATTTTTGGTACCGAGCGCACGAATTAATGGATTAATGGATAAATGTATGTGTAACAACAACAAAAAAATTGAATATTATAAATAATAACTATATGTTTACATTATCATAGTGTAGTAAACCCAAAAGCCATTATATTATTTTAAATAAAATAAGTAAAATAATAAATTATACATAGTATAATTTATGAGTAGAAACGTAGGTATTAATATAATTCTAAATAACAGGAAACATAGAGGGTAGTGATTTCGTACGCGATCCACCCAAATAGGCGATCTACCGGTTATTCCGAATTTCCGAATTTCCAAATTATCTTGATAATTTACGACTATTTATTTATACGTTTATATGACTTCCCTTTTATAGTTCAATTAATACGATAAGATAAAATATACGATAGCCTGACGTCCAGACACACCGCCGTCACCAACTCGCCACAATCGCCGTCTCTACTACGCCAAAACTTCTACCCGTTTTCTACTCGTTAGACAATAGTAAATAATATTTCATTATGAGTTCAAGTATCGGACATTTTTATCGTAATATTATTTGTGGCGAACAAACATGTGCGAATTATTTAAAAAGCAAACAGTTGTTACCTCAAAATGAAGAAAATCATTTAACGTGCAATAAAGTGAGAGAAGGCGTCAGCTGTGGTGGAGATCTTAAAGCAACTACCAGAACAAGTAAAAAGAGAAATTCGGATGGATCATTTAAAAGGACAGTTACATTAAGATGCACCAAAAAAGAGTGTCAAACTTTTCAATCAATACGTAAAGGTAATCAGTTTTGGGATTTGGGTAGATCACGCACTACTTGAAAACAAGTTTGGTAGATCGCGTACGACATCACTACCACATAGAGCAAAGGTGAAAACAACAAGTTGTTTTACCGATTCACAAAATAGTGCAATTCAACAATATTAGGGATGTATTAATACCCACAGCTATAATACGATATTAAACAATATCACGTAGAATAAATTATACTAAATGTATAATTTAATGGGTAATGTAGGTAGTAATATGCAATGTAAAATAGGCCTAAATAACAGGAAGCATGGATCAGAGGCGAAAACAACAAGTTGTTTTACCTACTCCCATCAAATGCAATTTGATATTACTAGGGAAGTAATATTAGAATATAGATATCACGCCACCAATACGTCATTGTTAGAACCCGCATAAATATGGGTAGAGCACCTACTATTACTTAGAAGATAGTCAGCCCTCGTCGTAGGTCTATCAAGCTTACGACAGTGCTTATAGACTATAGTTATTTTGTAATTCAAACTTGTAATAATAAAGTGTTATGTAATTGTCATATTTAAAAAGTCTAAAAAGTGTTATTAATTATTTACCTATCTTTCTCAACCACGACTCAAGACGACAACGAACGTGCTACGTCGTTTAAATAATTATTGTATTAGTGTTCAACGTGTCCTTCACGGCGATCACTACAATAGTTTCACAAAATGGAACCCCGTCACTAATATTTGTGCATTTTTTATTTATTACCAAACAGTTAAAATATTTGTGGAAAATTTTTTGGTTTATTTTGACCAGTTAACATTTATGTGCGTGGTCAAATCAAGATAAACTGATACAGATTAAGGTGTGCGTTATTATAATATATTATAAACAGTTATTACAAAATCTAATAACCCGAAAATTAAAACATAATTTATTATAAAATTAAAAATTGCAGTTTATGAATAAAAAACAGAAAAAAAAAAAACAAAAAAAAATGTAGACTTGTGTCTTAGTGGACTATGACACTGGGTGTAGTATTAACATACAGGCTTACCCTAAATTCAAATTTATCAATCTCTACACTCAACGCCTTAGCCCACTAGGCCATTAGTCTACAAGTTATTTAATTACTATTTGGGTATAAAGGTTAAAATAAAAAAGTAAACAGTAAAAAACTGGGATAGTAAGCACCCACAAATCTGATCGTTCACAAATATTTTAACTGTTTGGTAATAAATATAAAATGCACAAATATTAGTGACAGGGTTCCATTTATTGAAACTATGATAATTAGGGCAGTGAAGTTATTGCATTAAAAAACACACTAAATTGATTGCATTATTGCATTAAAATATATTAAAAATTGCACTTATAAATTTAAAAATTGCATTGAAAATATTTAAAAAAATTTAATTATAATCAATAAAATTAAATATATTAATACATAATAATAATAAAAATTAAATATGAATATTGCTTACATTATTGCATTGCACTACAAATTTTTGTATCGGGAGAAACTTCTTTCTACGTCAGTAGTTGTTATTGGCGCGTACTTGAAATAGATTAAATCGTTGTTGGTCAAGTCTTCTGGCAAGCCCTCCATTGAGAACTCCATTTCTCCACTTAGAATTTTTGATATACGAAAAATTATTTGATATCCTTCATTTTTTTGTAAAATAGTTTTGAATTTCTGGTTTATTAATATTCCATTTTGTCCCGTAATTTTTTCTATTTTAGTTTCAACGTTTTTAACTATAGATAAAGCTTCGATTAATGGATCATGTTGGGTTTCGAGTTTAGTGATTTCTGCTGGTATGAAACCATAATTGGAATGAATGAATGCCAAGTTTGTTTCCATAGAACTATCCGACAAAAGATGTTGAGCTTGTTCAATAGAAATAGCATCATTTGAATTTAATAATTGTATTACTTTTTTTACTTCTACAAAATGTTCACAATAGTAGGACGTGGCATTTATCCATGTCCCCCATCGGGTTATAATGGGCTGAGGAGGTAAATTAATACCTGGAGCTTCTTCTTTAAACAATAAAATACGGTTAGGAGCCTTTAAAAATATTTGTTTTACTTTGGCGATAAGCTTATCAATTTTTGGAAAATTACTTCTTATGGTTTCAGCGACTCTATACCGTGAGCCAGGCAAGTTATGTGCACTATTTTAGAATTTAAAACTTTAATTGTAGAAGCTGCTTTGACCATATAAGGGGCCGCGTCAGATAAAAATAACAAAACGTCATCGTGACGTATTCCATTGGGCCATAATATAAACATGGACTTGTCAAAAAGTTTGGCTATTGTAGAATGGTTAGCTTTTTCAAGAATTTCCGTAGTGAGTAAAAATATCTTACCAGGTTGATCAAATTCCAAGGTTCCGATTACAACGTTAGTTATGAAACGTCCACTTGTATCTGTTGTTTCATCTATAGATACCCATATTTTTTTACCAGTTACATAATTTCTGATAATTTTCATAGTATCATCGTAGCAATCATTTACATATGTTTTGCGTAAAGTAGTAACTGTAGGAATTTCTTTTCCAGTGTATTTTTCCAAAAATGACCGGAAATGTATGTTACTAATTTTATGTAACGGAATATTACTTGACATCAAGGCTTTACACAGATCAAACGAAAAATTTGACTTTTTTGTATTTGTTACTAATTGTTGAACTTGTGACTTTGTATTGTTTTTCTTATTTACTGCCCTAGAATGTTTATCTGTTTTTAGATGTTGTGTCACAATATATCGTCTATCGGCACATACTTGCACTTCACACATTTTACAAAAGAGAATACTGCCATCAGAAGAAAATATAGCGTCACCAAATTCTGATACGTAATTTTTTAAAATGGCTGATTTAATCGGTTTGACTTTTGGCATTTTAACGGACAAAATAGACGCGACAAAGTATAACGAACGACTACAGTACGTGCCACAAAAACGTGCGGATGATTTTTGACGATAATAAAATAAATAGACGATAATATATGTTATTGAGGGACAAGTTTTTATCTTAACGACCAAAATGCGATAATCGCTCTATAGAAATAATAAGTAGGTATTACAACAAATATAGAAATTTGTTCACTGCTACGTTTAGTTACTTTTATTTTATATATTAAGTTATATAATCTTAAATGTAAACGAAAATTATCAAAAATAGTTAAAATTGCAGTAAAATTAAAAAAATCACCAAAATTGCATTTATTGCAATATAATTTTTTTTTGGTTTAAATTAAGAGTTTAATGAAACATATTTTAAGCTCACTCAGCAATAAATATAACCATTTAAAAAAAACATGCAAATGCAACAACTTCACTGCCCTAATGATAATATAAACATATAGATATTATTTATAATATTCAATTTTTTTGTTGTTGTTACACATACATTTATCCATTAATAAATCTTGCAAATTATTAAATGCTGATATTATTGTATTGTCAGCTTGTAGGTGTAGGAACGGTTTTGAAACGAATAGACACTTTTAATCTATACAACACGTTTATTCAACGGCGACACGTTTACGCATATACTATAATATGGTTATCACAGACAAATAGTGTAGTACGTGCGACGACGACCACGGTCCGGCAAAAGTTGCTCTTGTCGCCACCGCCGCTGGCCGGGCCGGCGGCCGTGCCGCAGGCGGCGGCCAGACCGGTTGTCGGTCGCAATCTCGTGGACGTCGATAGAGACACCGCGACATCCCCCCCGAGTCCACGAGACGCGCCCGAGCAACCTAGTCCACGGGGAGGATGACCGGGTCCCCGGGCGTCACCTCCATGGCCTGGATCCACCGCTCAACCGCGGCCAGCTGCTGCTCCTGGGTGCCTGGCTGCTGGGCCAGCTGCTGCTCCTGGGTGCCTGGCTGCTGGGCCAGCTGCTGCTCTGCTGGCTGTGTGGCTGGCGGCTGCACCACGGGCTGCTGGGCTTGCGGCTGTACCATGGGCTGCTCGTCGGTCTGGTCGGCTTGTGGCTGCACCACTAGCCACCTGAACCGGCCATGCTCATCCCGGACGTCGTGGCGCTGGTACGCCGGCGCTGCTCGGTGAGGTGGCACTCGCCCGGGTGGTCCTGCCCTAGGCCTGTAGGTGTCGGGCAGTGGGGTGTTCGCTCGAGTGGACCGGCGTTCCTCGGTAAACCCCCGCTCGAACAAGGCCCATGCAGTCGGGCTTGCTCGTATCCGGCCGAACGACGCGGTGGCCGCGCGTTCAGCTTACCAACCGCTTACCGTGTCCTCCGGTCCATCCCCAGAGAGCCTCCTGGCTTCCCGCAATAACTGCGCGGCCATCGCTCGGAGCTTTTCCACATGCGTGGCAATCATGCCGCGGGATGGGCGGTGGTTGTAGTTTGGTGGCGGATGATTTGGTGGTTCTGCCATCTGAAACAAGTATGATTAGTTAGTGTTCTCTGACGGTCCTAGAGCTCGCTTCATCGCTGAGACATGTAAATTAGTAGGGTGTTTACCTTCCGTCAAGAACACTCCGGTTCCTAGTGGTTTACCCAACTTAACCGGACCTAACCATTTCGGGGCGAACCCCGCATGAAAACACTTTTCCACACTTGACTGCGGATGCACTTTGTAGTATACCCAATTCCCTACCGACTGATTGCTTCTTCCCGGGGATTCTGGGGGTATATGGGTACTGGGGGCTTTGGGGCCGGAAACCACCGGGTAACCCCCCTCTACCACAGCAATATCGTCCGGTTCTACCGGAGAATCTTCGATTTCTACCGGAGGATTCCGCACTGCTCCGGACAACTCCGGATCATTTTTGCCTGCGTCCGGAGATCCTTTGGCCAGCTCGAGCTGCCATTCTCCGGGGGCCTTGATCTCCCGGCCAAAATGATGTTTGGCCGGTGACTGTCCGGTGTTTCGGTTTTCTTTTCTTCTTACGGAGAACAACACGTGTGGCAGATAGACATCCCACAGATGATGAGGCTTATCAATAAGTAAGGTTCGGAACCCTTTCTTCAACTCTTGTTGTGAACCCCTGCACGCGCTGCACGGTTATGCACACTCAGCATATCGGGTATGAGCGGCCGTGTGGGTTCACACGATTGTCAGTCTGTATTACGTAGAGCTACGAGATTGTCTTTATTTTGATTATTATAACGTGTACAATAAAAACCAGTAGTTAGAACCAACAGTCGAGTGTAAATTTATTTAAGGGAAACCTAACCAACGTTGTAATAAACGTCTCAGTTCGAAAGTACTAGTTGGCTAAACCCAGACAAACGGCAAACCACGAACTCTGTAAGCACGGATTCAACTGGGCTTACAACAAAATTGGTGTCAGGTGTGGGGTTTGTCACTCGTCAAGGAGCCAATTAACTAGAACAACTCCGGACTACACGTTAGACAAGCCGTCAACTCTTCCGAGCGACCAATCAATTCAAGCGACCAAGCAGCCAAGCAGTCACGTGATTTGGTTTACTCAACAAGGGAGACGTCAGTATGCAGACTCGGTGCCCATCGCCCAAGATGAAGACAACGTTACTGTGAGTCGTTGTAACTAAAATAACACGCAAACGTAGTGGTAATAACTTAAAGAACAACATTTTTTAATAATTTAAATATTATATTATTAATGTTAATATTAATATCAATTTTAATTTATACAACACCACACGTTCTTTATTTCTAAAAAAAAAAATGTTATATATATACGTCTGTTCTATTCACGAGTAAATTAATTCGTGGTATAACACGGGGAATATACATAGATATTCTTAACATTTGTTCTTTGTATTAGATATATATATATATAAAATTGTGGATGTAAGCATTATAACCGGTGTCGTGATATAAGTGTAAAAAAAAATATATATATATATATATTCATACGTGGGAGTGTGCGAATTTAGACATATACATTATAAAATATATAATATGCACGCCGTGTAGAGAATAGCGGGCTGGTCGTTCCATACAGCAATAATACCTACAGCTTAAATAATATGGAGGGGTGAATGTCGACGGAGGACTCCAACGACGAATACCTCCCGGGCGCTGCTTATGATAGCGACGACAGTAGAGTAGGGGCAGATTCTAGACCTAGGCCTTTCGTTACAAACTGTCCTCGCACTAGAGCATTCGTCAGCAATAATCCCGACATACCATCAGCGGCGCAAAGCGTAGGAACCAACACCGCGCCCCCCCTCATCAGCTGCCACTAGCGACACATTCGACGACGTCGTAGCAGCGGCCGCCGCCGCGGTTTCCGACACTACCACGGTAAACAATAACACGCGCGATAACACTACTGACCTACATACCAACACACACGCCGACGAGTTTACAGTAACACACACACACGCGCGCAACGACGCACAGACGACCGATAATAATACTAACACAATAAATACGGAAAATACGTCTAATATGGCTTTAGCACTGGGGGAAGCTCTTCGTTTAATCCCGTGCTTCGATGGCACAGTACCATCGGATATTTTCCCGTTTATTATCGCTTGCGAAATCGCCATGACAAGTGTCTCCGACGGATGCAGACCGATCTTGTTAAAAGCCATAAAAACCAAACTACGCGGGAACGCTTATGCGATCACGCAGTACCGGGACGTTGAGCAATGGGAATCACTTAAAACCTTACTAGAGGAAGAATTTTGCGTTCAACGGACCGCCACTCATGTTCAACTTGAATTAAATGCGACGCGACAGCGAGAGGGAGATACGGTCATCAGTTACTCAACCCGTATACAAACATTGTTCCACAAACTCTGCAACGCAAGTGTCGTAGGAAAAACGGCTGCCGAAGCCATAATTATCCGAGAACACATTTCCGAGGACTAAGGCAACCCATGAAAACAATAATCAAAGCGGGTAAACCAGCATCATTGGAATTGGCAATAAAGTTTGGAAGAAGAACGAGTGTATAAATCCGATAAGGAGTCACAACGTTTCTTCAACAACTCTAAACCAGGAGGAAAGACCCGATACTGTAGCCGATGTAAAAAAAAAAACCCTATTGCAACTTCTGCAAGATTCCGGGTCATGACATAATAGAATTTCGCAAAAATAAAAGGTAAGAGGGGCAAAGTACATCAACGGGCACGTCGGGAAACGACGGGCGCTCGTCTGTGAAGGGCGAACAGACGGTGTGCAATCTCAAGCTCACGGCAGTGGCAAAGGAGTCTACGTCATTTCAATCGGACTCGTAGACAACCACGCCAAAATGGACATTCCCCAATGCCACCAAGGGTCAGCAAGCTTACTATTAGACACGGGGGCTGACCTAAACCTAATAAAACTGGACACTTTGTCTGATAATGTAAAGGTGAATACTGACCGGACCTATAGCCTCCAAGGTATTCATAAAACACCGGTCACCACGATGGGATCCGTCCTGCTGGACATCCACATCGGAAATTCTACACAGCCTACCGAATTCCAGGTAATACCAATGGCTTTCCCGATACCGCAGGACGGGATCATGGGACGACCACTTCTGGAACAACTAAAGGCTGTAATCGACTGCAATCAGGGAACATTGACGTGGGACATTTCCACCAACGAGATAACTGTACCACCGCGCAGCCAGGTAGTGATACCAGTCTGTACCACGAACGTCGTCGAAGACAACCAAGACGTTCTAATTCATTCACAACAGCTCGCAGAGGACCTATTTTGCGGAAATGTGTTGAATACGGCACAAAACGGACAGGTACTGATATGCATAGCTAACTCGAGGGAGGTGCCGATACAAATGGAACCACCTCCCTTGGACAAGCTATCGCACCAGCTGCTCGACGAAGCACAAGCTAAGACTATATTTAGCATACAGAGGGACGATAACCGACAGAACAGAATCAATTTGTTACAAAAAACACTACGATTAGACCACGCCAACAAGGAAGAAAGGAAGTCTGTAGAAAACATCTGTAACGAGTACGCGGACATTTTTCATCTCGAAGGTGACACCATCTCGTGCACGGATGTCGTGCAACATGAGATTAAAATACCACAGGGCGCACAACCGATTCACCAAAGACCTTACCGTCTTCCCTACTCGCAGCAGTCAGAAATAAATAAACAAGTAAACGAGCTCTTACACGACGGAGTAATCACCACGAGTGACAGTCCTTGGAACGCACCTCTCTTGATCGTGCCAAAAAAGGTCAACGCTTCGGGAGAACAAAAATACCGTGTGGTCGTGGACTATAGAAAGCTCAACAGCCTCACTATCGGCGACGCGTTCCCAATGCCCAACATCAACGAAATATTAGATCAACTAGGTAGAGCAAAATATTTCAGCTGCCTAGACATGGCTAGCGGCTACCACCAGGTACCGCTACACCCTAAGGACCAAGAGAAGACTGCTTTTAGTACCAACCAAGGACATTTTCAGTTCCAAAGAATGTCTTTTGGACTAAAAGGGGCACCTTCGACGTTCCAACGTCTGGTCAACAGAGTACTAATGGGTATAAATGGTTTCCGGGCCTTCGTATACCTGTATGACATGATAGTGATAGCATCATCGATCCAAGGACACGAAGAGCGACTCAGGGAGGTATTCGACCGTCTGAGGCAATATAATCTCAAGTTGCAGGCGAGCAAGTGCGAATTTATGCGACGGGAAGTAAATTACCTAGGGCACATTATATCTGAAGAGGGCATAAAACCAGACCCTAAAAATACATCGTGCCTGACTAACTTTCCAGTGCCACGCAACTCGAAGGAAGTTAAATCCTTCCTGGGACTCGCGGGTTACTATCGAAAGTTTGTCAAAGATTTCAGTCAAACATCTAAACCACTCACCACGCTTCTTAAGAAAGAAGCGAGGTTCGAGTGGACGGACTTATGCCAACACTCTTTCGAGACGCTTAAGGAAGCTCTTACCACGGAACCAATACTACAACACCCGGATTTCTCTCAGCCATTTCAGATTACCACAGATGCGTCAAATTCGGCTATCGGGGCCGTTTTGTCTCAAGGACGAGTGGGATCGGACTTGCCAATATCATATATATCAAGAACACTTAACAAAGCGGAGGTAAACTATAACACTACAGAAAAGGAATTGCTGGCCATTGTGTGGGCCGTAAAACAATTCAGACATTACGTATTCGGGCACAAGTTCTACATCATCACTGACCACCGACCGTTAACCTGGTTATTTTCAGTGGCCGATCCAGGCGCGAGACTCATACGCTGGAGGCTCAAGCTAGAGGAACATGACTACGAAATAATTTATAAACCGGGAGTTCTCAATACCAACGCGGATGCCTTGAGTAGGATACCACACATAAAATATTTTAATTACCTGGAAAGTGCTTACGATAACTTTGAACGCAACGACTCTCCGGTAATTAACCACCGAGTTATCGAGGTAGAAGGGGATCTATTCGAAGCGACTCAAGACTATGCACTAGCACATTGTGTATCCGAAGATTTAGACCAGCCCCGCGGAATAGCCCTGGAGTTCAATCGACGTTTTGGACGTACCGACAAACTCAAGGGACAACAAAAGGGAGTAACAGAAATAGCACAATTGGAACACGAAGGCCAAACACTGTTATATCTAATAACAAAGGAGAAAAGTTTCCAAAAGCCAACGTACGAAAATATGTACAAAACTCTCCGAAACCTGAGAAGCAAGGCAGAACAAGAACTGATCTCACACATCGCTATGCCACGTATTGGATGTGGACTGGACCAACTCAATTGGGACAAGGTCAAGGCCATGATAAAATATGTATTCAAAGGATCACGAATAAAAATTGTGATTTACAGTCACCAGAGTTATAGCCCCGAAGAGAAACTTAAAATCCTTGAAGAATTCCATAATGGAGTGCTAGGAGGCCACCAAGGGATCTCCAGAACAATAAGGTGGATCAAGATGCAACATTCCTGGAAGGGACTCAAGGCAGACGTAATAGACTTTATCAAGAAATGCCAATCTTGCCAGGTCAACAAAGCCAGTAATCACACCGTGAAACAACCTATGGTCATCACGACTACAGCCAGAGCTCCATTTGAGAAAATATTCATGGACATAGTCGGACCAATCACCACATCCTATAAAAACAACTCCTACATCCTCACTATACAAGACGACCTAACCAAATATTCACTTGCCATACCGATACCTAGGCATGACGCCAATACAATAGCTAAAGAGTTAGTCGAAAAATTCGTATGTTTCCATGGAGCGCCGAAATCCATTGTAAGCGACCAAGGCTCTGACTTTTTGAGCAAAGTGTTCACGTCATGTTGTAAGCTACTAAAGATAGAAAAGTTTCACACCTCCGCGTATCACCCGCAAGCGGATGGGGCACTGGAACGCAGCCATAGGACGCTGGCAGAATATTTACGTCACTATGTGGACAAGAACCTTCAGGACTGGGACGAGTACATTCCTTTTGCAATGTTCGTCTACAACACTACGCCACATTCGACAACGGAACGTCAACCATACGAACTTCTTTACGGCAAGCCGTCCGAATTTCCGAATTCTCATTCGCGCACAGAAGAAGTACGGTACAACTACGACGATTACTGCTACAAACTGAAACAACGCCTGAAACGCGCACACGACACCGCACGTGACACTATCGTGAAGAAGAAGGAGAAATCTAAGGCACTTTACGACCGGAATGCAAAACCAATTACAGTGCATGTTGGGGACAAGGTGTTAACAAAATGGCATGCGAAGAAGGGGAAACTCAGCGCGAACTGGCAAGGCCCATTCGAGGTAGTCGGACGTACGAACACCGAAAACATAATAATAAAGAAGGGACGTCGGGAAGTGAAGACGCACATTAATGACGTCAAGCTTTTCCACGAATATAAAAAAAAAAAACACAAAAAAAAAAAATAACAATACTAATCTTAGTTCTTCATTTTATAAAAAAAAATGTACATATAAAATCTTTATACTAACCAGTAACATAAATTGGATGGTGAACAATTCATAGTATTAACACTCGCTTTAACTATTCGTAAAAATAACAAAATTCTACATGAACTTCAAACTCAAAATTTTGCAGGATAACAATCGTCAACGGACTGATCGCTTTATCGAGCTGCTCCGACCAATACAACGTAACGCAGTTCGATAGCCCGCCAATGTACTACCACGCTATGGGAAACCTATGTGTCACGGACTCTTACTGGAATCTACTGACCTATGTAAATCTTAAAAATTACGACGAACAAACGCGGATGATCGACAAGGGAATAGAACATGTAACCCAGGAATGCAAACAATTGTACGAGACGACAGCTGCCTGTGAGCAATTGGTAGTCCAGGCCAGTGCCATTATGAAACAAATTGAAAGCAATCGTCTACGTGTTTTATCCTCAGTTCATAAAACTGCGCACGACATAAAAAAGGTTTATTTAACGCTGTCGGTAGAGTAGCTAATGTACTTTTCGGTACATGTGATGATAGTGATGCTGAAAAGTTCTACAACCAAATAAATGAGTTCAACCGATTCAAGCTGTCCACTTCTCATCTGATGCAATCCCAGACCACAATAATTAGAAACACGGTGAACGACATCAACGAGACAATGCAAAGTGTGACGAAACAAGCCGAAGTTGTCGACGATTTAATAACTCATGAACGGATAACAGAGATGCAATCAAACCTTATACTCACAATCAACCTTCTTTCGACAGAGGTAGAAAATTTGGTAGACATTGTTAACTATGCAACGCTTGGAAATATCCACAGTAGTATAATGAGTCCGAAAACCATCATACAACAAATGAGTGATATTAAAAGCAAATTACCGCCAAATTCCGAATTTCCGTTAGAAATAACTACCAATAGTATATCAGATTTTTTCAAATTAGCTACGGTTACAGTGATAAGTGTGGATGACACATTATTTGTTTCTGTCGAAATACCCGTCACAAATGGGATGAGATTTATGATCTATGAAGTCATACCACTACCTATGCAGTTAACCCAGGATCAAGTGATTGTAATCGAAGCTGAATCAGCCTACTTAGCAGTGGACAAAACGCAAAAGAATTTTATTTCATTTGGGGAACATCAGCTGACAAAATGTATAGTTCTGGAAAACGCTTTCGTCTGTCCAAACAAACACCCCATCAATGTCAATGACCAATTGCAAAATTGTGAGCAAAATCTTTTCAATAGTCCACCTAGTATACCCAATAATTGCAACAAAAAAATTCTCCTTTCAAAACCCACAGTCTGGCACAGACTAGCAGGCGAAAATACATGGCTGTTCGTAGTTCAAAACGAAGCCATTACAATACCATGTGAAAACGAAATACAACCTATAAGAATAACATTAAACAACATAGGGAAAATAAGTATCAACCCCAAATGTAAAATATACACAAAAAATACCATACTGATTCCCACTCGAAAATTTAAATCAAAAGTCTTCATTGACTTTTTCCCTAATATTCCTCTAAATGTAATTCCAATTAATTTTAAAAATACCGGAGGCGTCGGTAGACGACATATTTCAACTAATAAGGGCATTCAGTATAATCAAGAATTTAGCTAGGGACGCGGGAGATTTAAAATCCTTACAGGAACAGATAAACGCCGAGCTAAATAGTAATAATAATCAACAAAGGCACACTTACACCACGACAACGGTGACTATAATTGTAATAATAATAATTCTAATTATATTAGTTATATTATATTTATTGTATAGAAAATTAAGTACATTAAAAATAAATGGAAACCCGGGGGCACCGGAAGTCCTAACGTTCTATCTTCAACAGCAAGCACCAATACAGAGGCAGAGCCTATAGCTTGCACAATAACAGGCGCAAGAGCGAAAAGCCTATTGCCTGAAATAATTTAAAAATAGGAGGCCCATAGGACAACAGGGCTTTCGTTTAGCCCCGGGGGTGTTGTGAACCCCTGGACGCGCCGCACGGTTATGCACACTCAGCATATCGGGTATGAGCGGCCGTGTGGGTTCACACGATCGTCAGTCTGTATTACGTAGAGCTACGACATTGTCTTTATTTTGATTATTATAACGTGTACAATAAAAACCAGTAGTTAGAACCAACAGTCGAGTGTAAATTTATTTAAGGGAAACCTAACCAACGTTGTAATAAACGTCTCAGTTCGAAAGTACTAGTTGGCTAAACCCAGACAAACGGCAAACCGCGAACTCTGTAAGCACGGATTCAACTAGGCTTACAACACTCTTGATTTTGCCTTTCTACCGGGTTGGCACGTGGATGGTATATTTGAGTCGTTCATCCTTCCACTCCCCACCTCTTTAGTGCGTTTCCCATTGCCCTGGACACGAACTGCGGGCCATTATCTGACAATAATGCCCTCGGGTACCCGAACCGTGGGAACAAATCCCGTTTAAATGTATCCACAATCGATTTGGTCGTCGCCTTTCCTAGGGGGTACGCCTCTACCCAGCGACTGTAACAATCAGTTACTACCAAAATCGTTGTCTTACCCCGCTGCGTTCGTGGGTATGGACCCATAAGATCGATGCTCAGCACCTCCCAAGGTTGCCTTGGGACTCGGGTGCATATCCGATCTTCTGGTTTGCGATTCAGTAGTTTTACACGTGCACAGACGACGCACGCCCGCATGTAATTACGCACTCCTTCTCGCATACCGGCCCAAAAGAAACGACTCTTTATGCTTCGGTACGTTTCTTTCCACCCTGGGTGATTCGCTGTATTGTGGTCGTGAAACCTTTGTAGCAGAATCTGGGCCTTGTCTACCGGGTCGATCACCCCCTCTTCTCCATGCGCGATGGATCGAGGGTGGAGGTGAAACACCTTGTCCCGGATCACGTACAACTTCCGAAGCCGACCGAACCTTGGACCGACTCCGGAGAGTTTAGCAACTATCTCCCGTATGTCGTTTTGTTTCCACTCTCGGACAACTTGCAATGTGACGTTTCTGTTATCCCTCTTCGGCTGGATCGCTCCACACTGGGTGACACGGCACCAACTCCGACTTCACTTGCGTCGGTCTGTAGATTGAATGTCTTACCCGGAAGAGGAGGGCAGAGCCGTGGTGCGGACACCAAAGACATCTTCAACTTCCGGAACGCCTCTTGCTCAATTTCTCACCAATGCCATTTGGTCCCTTTGGCCAACAGACTCGTGAGTGGTGCTGTGATATCGGCGTAGTGTGGCACGAACTGACTGTACCAACCACAAACGCCTAACACCCGTAACACGTCTTTAGACTTCTTTGGGACCGGTAATTCTTGAATCGCCGTCAGTTTTTCCGGCTCCCGGTCTATTCCTTCACCGTCCACGACGTGACCTAGGAATTTGATCTGTGTCAACCCGAATGTACATTTTTTTGGCTGGCACGTCAGACCGTAAGACTGGAGTCGCTTCAAGACTCTTTGCAAGTGGTTTAGATGTTGATCGGGACTATCAGAGTATACCACAATATCATCCAAATAAACCAACACAAATTTACTAACTAACCCACGGAAGACTTCGCTTACCAAGCGAAAGAATGTGGCGGGGGCGTTTTTAAGTCCAAAAGGCATTACTCTGAACTGGAATAATCCTCTTTGGGTCCTAAACGCCGTGAGTGGACATGTCTCTGGTGAGGGACCCACCTGCCAGTATCCTAATTTCAAATCCATGGTGCTGTAAATCTTCGCTCCACCCATTCCTCGGACTATGTCATGGAGGTCCGGCATCGGGTGAGCGTCTGCATGTTCAGACGGCGATAGTCAACGCAAAATTTACGTGAACCATCCTTTTTCTTCACGAGTACCACCGGCAGCCCATGGATATATGCTAAGTTCAACGAAAACCCTGCTCCTCCATATCTCGCACCATTTCGGCAATCACCTCGTTTTTCTCTCGGGAGTACCCGTAAGCGTTTAGAGCCACCGGATTTGGATCCTTGAGACGGATCTGGTGCTCTATAACCCGAGTTCTGCCTACTTCTCCGGAGAAAACCTCCGGATATTGGCATAAGACTTCTTTAGCCCGTATACCGTACTCTCCTTCGGGTAAACCTGCGGTTGTTAAGTCCACTCCTACGGTGACCGGAGTTGCTGGATTTCTCCAACTCACAGACACACGTCTTTCTTTCCCCAGGTGGATTATGCAACCACTGTAGTCTCAAGCTACTTGTTGCTCCACGAGGAAATCATGGCCCAGAAAGACATCTCCAATGAGATCGTCTAATACTGCCGCCCTGAAGCTTACCTCCAGATCCACTATTTGGGCCCGAAATTCAGAAAACTCCGTAATTTCTCGGGTCCGACCGTCCACCATCCGGACAATCTCCGGTTCTTCGGTAAAACTCCGGCCAAACTTCTTTGCCACCCATGGTTTGACGTATGTCCTCGCCGCTTAGGAGTCCAGTAGCGCTACTACTGCCCCGAGTGCAAACTCTAGTTCTATAGCCGGTAACGGAACATCCGTTACTTTAGTTTTCCCCGTTGACACCGTTGCAATGGCTGGAGACTCGAACACTCTTGTCCGCAGATCCGAAAAGCGTTCTCTCAACTCAATTTTTGAGTCCGTATCTGAGTCTCTCCTCTTGCACTTTTCCCGTGGATAAGGAATAAACTCCTCGGAAAAATCTTCGGATGTGACTGGACAAATAAACAACTCCTGTGTTAACTCATCTTGTTCCGCATCACCTGAAATGCTGTCTGCGACATTGTTATTGGAAAGATAACTCACCTCCGTGCGATTTTCACATTTTTGACCCTTATAGAGTTTCCCGACCTGTTGTCCAGCTGGCCGGGACCCGTTTCCGTCACCGAACCATTTACCCGGTCCATTGTCACGAACTGTGGTTCCTCCACCGGAACGTCGTTTTCAATGGATTTTCTCGGGTGATTTCGGCGATTTCTCCGGTGTTTTTCCGGAGGCTCAACGGCTTTCACCGAACAACTCCTCACTCCGGAGGTTATCTTGGGGTGACCAAAGTTTTTCTCCGGAGGAATTCCGTTCTTACCGGATTTCACCGGTTCAGAACTCTTTTGGCCCGATTTCTTCGAGCCCTTTCCCGAGTCTCCGGTCCGTAACGCTCCGAAGTTCCGTTTCTTCGAGCCAGGTCTTGTAACTTGTGGTTCCTGTACCGGAACGTTACTCACTGCCCGCGTTGAACTCCGCTGTTTACCTCTCTTTGGACGACTCGTGATTTTTTCGCCAGTTACTTCCTGGCCGGCCGGGACCCGGTGGTCCCGCTGGTCCTTTTGGAGTTTCCCGACTCCGACTTTCTTTTTCGACATGAAGCTTGCCAGTGGCCATGACTACCACAAACTCTGCATCCTGCTACCGATGATTGTCGTTGCTTCGGATTCGGCACATGGGATTTCTCTGCACTCTCAACTTTTCGTTTGTCCAACCATTTTAACTTTGGTGGTACGCTGGTGCTCACTCCCACCTTTTCCGATATTACAGCCTTGCTATTATCCAGTACATAGGCAAGCGCTCGTAACTCGCTGAACGATTTCAGTCGCTGTATACGTGCATGAATTCTAAATTCATCACGCATGAGTCCAATCACTGTCATTACCACCACCTCTTCTGTCAGACCAAGGTTTAACCTCCGATACAACTGATACTTGTGTAGGACATACTCCCCCAGTGTTTCGGTCTTGGTCTGAGCGGTGCTCAACAATTCTGATTGCAGACTCGACTGCAACTCGTCCCCGTTGAACTTCTCCAATAGTTCAGAACTGAACTCTTGCTATGGTAAGTCCAACGCTCTCATGGTTCCCCACTATGTTCCTGCCTGTGCCTTCAGCTGAGGAGCCAAAACGGTCACCCATCTAGCCTTGTGGATACCAGTTTCTTCAAGTATTGCCTCGGCCTGGAGCAAAAACCGCACGCGGTTGCTTTGGTCCAGCCCTTCTGTTACATCCCTCGCTTAATTGCCTCCACCGGTGTGTCGTAACATTTTTCCACGTCACTTTCCGTAACGCTGATATGTCACTCGGACGAGTGAGCCCCATGCGGATTAGAGAGGTATCCCTCTTCCCTCTGGCCTCTGGCCACTGTGATGTCAGGGGCCCCGCTTCGGAATCTTACTTTAACGCCGAGTCGCGTCTAACGGGCTCGTTCTTCCTCAGAGCGGCTCAGTGTTGCGTGTGCAAACTGTTTCACCGCCTGGAACAAGACCTTGGATCTGGTCATAAACTCGGGCTCACACGGCCAGTCCGCACCGGCCGCTCGCACCGTGAGCTCGAGTTTGTTTCTTTCCTGGTCAGCAAGTGGGCATTCATACAGCAGATGCTCGGCGGTCTGGTTCCGAGACCCGCACCCGCAAGCTGCATCGCCTCTCAGGTTGAACATGTGGGGTTTCGCATTGAAGTCGCCGTGTCCCGTCATCAGTTGCGATGTGTAATAGTCCGTGACGCACCAAGTGCGCTCCAACCGATGACGGATGCTTGGGAACCAGGCGTAAGTCCACCTTCCCTTATATACAGCGACCCATCGTTGCTGCCAGAGGTCGATGGTCTCATTTGTATAATATGACAGATTGCGGCCAGCCTCTACAGCCGTCATCGCGCCTTTCCTTACCAGGATCCTGTCCTTCTCAACCTTAGCCATCTCCTTTAGTTTCAAGTCCAGGGGGGGTGTCCCCGCTAGTACTTGCAGCGCCACCGTCGACGTCGTGTTGTAAGCACCTGTTATCGCCCGCAACGGTAGTCTCTGGGTTGAGTTCGCTCTGCCCCGTGTCTAAAGGTATATACATAGTATACATATTTAAAAAAAAAAAAAAAAAAAATATAGTGTATATCGGAAAAATACGCACCGCCGTCGACAGTGTCGTAACGGCGTGTTACATTATACATTCGGCCGGTCGGATATAATATATATGTATATACACCGGTGTATTCTATATATGTTACGGGCAAAGTATAAAAATTGGTCATTTTATACAATGGCCGGGCATTTTATATAATGTCCGGGCGTTATGTAAAATTACCTTCATATATTGGGCAATATAGATAATACAATGTAATTGTAAATTATAAAGCATTTTATTCATTATATTTTAACTTTATAAACATGATACGTATTAACTAGGAGGTACCTATACTAATATTATTGTTCAGTGCGTATGCCAGTTATCGTCGCGGATAATGTTCAACGCGCGACCGTTCCGATATCTCCGGAGAGGGAATGTTATCTGTGTACCGCCGGCGGTCTCTTCCCGCCGCATGCTAGCCCGACGCAGGACCTTTTAGTCGCAGTCGCAAGTCGAAAAGTCGCCGGTCCTCAGCCGTCTTGACAAATATCGTTCGTTTTGTCGTCTGTGTGTCCGATATATGAACGAACCGGTACGCCGTCGCCGTCAATATCCGTTCTGTGATTCCGTGCCCGTCCGAGTCGTTTTTGCTCACTATTATAGAGCTTGCGTTCGTTGTCAATCGTTACGACAGCGTTTAGCACCTCGCTAAACAGTTAAGCTTCGTTAAGTATTACTCAGCCGCACGTAGCCCTTCGCGCCACGTGGTTGGTCGTTCCGACTGGTACGTGTACCTACTAAGTCGTCCGAGCACCTCGAACTTTCGCGCGTCACACCCTCACGGTGACCGCGTATCATTTTGGGTATAGGATATTGTCAAACCACGTCGTATCCATTTCGTCCTCGCTTCAGTTTGTTAAAATCAAAATATTCACACGCGCACCGGCGCCCTCACGCGTAGTGTCGTAACCGCTGTTGTTACCCGCACGCGCAGTCTTTATTGGCCGTCGTCCAACATTTTATTATCATCCACCTTTTTTATTATAATTATTGTTTACGCTTGTCACTCAACCATTGAATTATTATTTTTTATATGTTTATTATTTGTCATTTTGTCCCGTTGTATTGGCGACCGCTTGTGGTCGGCCCCCCACCTACTACTAACATAGTATTTAAGCGTTTTTTTCCCTATAGCAACGGTTAATACACGTCATATTTATTTGATAATTTTTATACAGAAATTAAACGACATTTTTATTTCTCACTTTCATTTTCCGTCACCCATTTTCCATTTTCCTATTACAGTCCACTACTATCGTATGACAATTACCATATGCTAACATAATTCGTAAGCGGGCAATACCTGACAATCACATATACGCTGTCGAGCTGCACAGCTGCTTTAATTCAGGTTGCCTCCACACAATTATATTTTATTACTATTTAATTGTAAAGTATAGTCAAAATACCAATGTTGGATTATTATCTGTAGATTTGGCATTTTGGTTGGTTCTTATTGACTTATCGGGCAGTCACATATTATTTGATTGTAGTGTTTATCGTATGATGCCATAATAGATAGACATGATATTTTACCTATATCGATTAATTCTCAAAAATTAACTATTTAGTAACCGCGAATCACTTGTATAGTGCAGTTATATTTCGAATATGGAAAAGTTTAATGTAGATGTAAATGATAGGTTAAAAAAAAAGGTTCAAATACTTAATTTTTGAAAAAGCTATGTTCAACTAATTTCGCATATAATTCAACTAAAGAATAATTAATAAAAAAAGGAACCGAATGATTATAAACTTTTAAAAAAATACGACGTGTTAAACGTTGCTAATGTTAACAAGTTAATTGTACCTGTATCTGAAAATAATGAAATTAAATATTATGTAGACGATGAAGTTATTTGATATTATACACGATGTTCATTTATCAATTGGACACAGTGGCCGAAACAGAATGGAACACGAGGTACAAAGTACAAAAATATCACTAGAGATATGATTATGCTATACTTAAATAGTTGCGAATCATGTCAAAAAAAAGGAAGCAAAGCCAAGAAAGGGTTGGTGGTAAAACCAATTATATCTTCTGAGATGAATTCTCGCTGTCAGATTGACCTAATAGATATGCAAGCACAATCGGATGGTGAGTATAAGTTTATATTGGTTTACCAGGACGCCCTCACAAAATACGTACTACTTTGATCGTTAAAACACAAACGTGCTGAAGATGTAGCGTATGTATTATAAGATATTTTCACAACATTCGGAGCACCATCAATTTTACAGTCGGGTAGTGGTCGAGAATTTGCAAATAAAGTTGTAACTGAAATATGTGCGATGTGGCCAGAACTTAAAATAGTTCATGGAAAACCTCGTCACAGATTGAGCCAGGGTTCAGTTGAACGAGATAACCAGGATATTGCAAATATGCTTGCTACTTGGTTGACAGATAACCGTACTAAAAAATGGAGTGAGGAGTTAAAATTAAAATCGGGTTAAAATCGGTAATTTATCTCGGTTTAAATCGGGACTAAGGAAGGTCGCCTTTCAACTTTATATAGTAGAAACCAATTTGTAATTTGCAAGGAAAGATTTCTGAAAGTCGATGATGTGCTACAAACCAAGATTTCACTCCGAGAGACAGCACGGAAATTTTCTAATTTGGGTGGTCAAGGCTACGACCGATGTACGTGTGTACAAAAATGTAAAACACAGAAGTGCAAGTGCAAAGCTGCGGAGCGACTATGCACATCAAAATGCCACGGAAATAGTACATGCGATAATAAGTAATAAACTGATAACATTGAGTATAAATATTATCATTACTCAATGGTAATAAATAATAACTACTAATAAGTAATGAAATATAATTAAATAGTAATAAAATATAATATTAGTATAGGTACCTCCTAGTTAATATTTATCATGTTCATAAAGTTAAAATATAATTAATAAAATGCTTTATAATTTACAATCACATAGTATTATCCATATTGCCCAATATATGAAGGTCAATTTACATAACACCCGGACATTATATAAAATGCCCGGCCATTGTATAAAATGACCAAATTGTATACTTTGCCCGTAACTTATACATCTATACAATTCATTACCGGACGGGTGCGCTGGCATCATCGTCCCGCAGCCGCCGTCGAGGCAACCCGATCACATAAAATACGATCTAAAGCGGCCTCTAGACGATCAATAATATTGTCAATATTTGTATCAATAATATTGACGGAACCATATTGAAGCAAGTATTGATCGCTTAGAAGGATATTGATATAGATTGTCAATCATTGAGAGAGATTGATAGAAATTTTGATTGATGCTCATTGACGGTCAAGATTGACAGGACGTATTGAACGTCTAGAAGCGTTTATTGTCAATATTTCTGAAATTGTTATCATTTATCAGTCAGACAGCATGGCGGAACTATCGACACCGCTTGGCGACGAATCGGGTGGTGAGCGTGAGTTTTTAACACTTTTGATAACTTTATATCGTGATCATCCTGAACTATGGCAATTGAGATCAAAAGATTATTTCAATAAAAATAAAAAAGCTAAAGCACTCCAAACAATTGTGGACACTTTGAAGCCGTATAAATCTGATTTCACAGTAGAGAAATTGAAACAAAAAATTAATATATTGCGCACTAATTTTAACAAATGCTACAGGGCGATTGAAAATAAGAAACGGTCAGGTGCATCAGTGGACGATATTCCAGAACCCAACGTATGGTATTACAACGAACTGCTGTTTATCAAAGACCAAGTCGAGATAGCAGAATCTCAATCTTCCGAGGTTAGTAAACATCAAATATATTTTATTTATTTATGTGTATAATTATATTTACGACCTAACTATTTCTTTAAATAAGACTGATATGATCATAGACATAATTATATTATGTCTATGGGTATGATAAACAATCCACGCATGGCATATTCGATGGGCAGTCGTTGTTTTGTTGCGATAAGCTTTATTTTATTTTATACACATGACACAGTTGGATTATTGATTATTTTTCCCATTATTGTTTACAATATTGTATTTAATTTTCATTTACTTAATTTCGAATTTTTTTCCTACCTAATATATAATATTACATAATATAATAATAATAATAATAATAATAATAATAATACATAATATAATAATAATAACATAATATTAAATAATATATAATATTTAATTATTACTTATACAATATACCTGCTAAATTTAACAAATAATACAAAGGTACCTATATGGTTCTAAGTCAAATAATTGTTTTGCCACGGAACTGAGCCAGAAGAGTTGAAATACTCGCAAAAATCATCTCTTATTTTTTTTGCTTCAGCCGCTGAATTTCCTCTAGTTCTTTGAAGTTCTGCCACATGCTGAGTTCCTTGTCTCCATGAACCTTCTTCTACTTTGCCAGTATCTTTGTTTTCGTAATCAACATCACCACGTTGCAAATAATATCCATTATTTCTTGTTGACAAGTAGTTGTGTAAATGACAGCAAGCCATCACTATTTTCCTAGCCTTGTGTGGTTCAAAATTAATATTTTTTTGGAATATTTTGAACCTCGATGTTAAAATTCCAAACGCATTTTCAACAATCCTGCGTGCTCGGGACAATCTATAATTAAAAATCCGTTTTTCATCTGTGAGTACTGCTCTGTTGTAAGGTTTCATGAAATTTGGCTGAAGTTGGAAAGCTTCGTCACCGACAAACACGTAAGGGAACGTTTTATTTGAGCTGGGTAATTCACGTGCATTAGGAATGTTTAATTGGTTCCGACACAACTTTTGCCAAAATATCGTGTTCTTCAGAACTCTACCATCAGATATTCGTCCATTCACTCCAACATCTACCATGATAATGTAGTAATATTACGTTAGCTTGCCAGCCTGTATCCCCACTAATATGTCATTTTTAGTCAACATTATGCGCGCGACCGATGAAGGCGATCGGCGTCGTTGCAGTTTGTTATGCATTTTTTAGTTTGTAAATTGAAATAACATTGTGATTGCAAATTGTTTGTGAAATAAATACTAGTCGTGTTTGTAATATTGAAGTATTGTGTTTATCCTGACAACATTGTACCTGTAGCGGCCGAACGACCGTTACTACAACTTCAGAAGTGGGATTCGAGCGAGATATCTGCGTATTGTTACGGATTCTCAACACGTGTTCCATATTCCGTAATTGGAGACAATTGTCTGGTGAGACATCTTATTGTTTTGGATTCTCACAATTGTAATTGGTAAGTTGACTCTATTGTCAAGTCAATTTATTGCTAGTCAAGATGTCCGAGCACGTGGTTTCACAAGGTAATGATGACCTTAACCTCAAAAATCATATTGACCATGATTACGTTGGAAGTAATGACGCCAATGCAACCAATAGTGCGAATTTTTTTTCTACACCGTCAACTGTTGTTACACCTATTACTTCGACTGATACTCGTAGTCAGTTATCAAATTCTACAAACAATGCAAATGTTAACAACAGCTTGCCCCAACAATCAAACGTGATCTCGGATACGAATTCTGTTGTGATGGCATTGATTGAACAGAATCGATTGCTTATGGAACAATTATTGTTGCGCCGTTCTACGCCAAGTCCATCTGTTCAAAGTAATGTGTCTAACGGTTATTACGTAATGCCAGATTTCCATGAAACATTGTCAAACTTCATCGGAACTGAGTCACCCACTGAAGCGTCAAATTAGATGAAGAGTATTAATTCGACGGCTGATCTTCACAATTGGCCAGATTCATTTAAATTGGAGATCATACGAACTAAGTTTAAAGGTGCTGCTCGCAACTGGTACCTCGGAAGAACATTTTCTGACTGGGAGCATTTCGAAAGACAATTCAGAGAAACTTTTATTGGTACACAAACTTCAACAGTCGAGCGTACAAAATTATTAATTGCTCGCCACCAACGAAAAGGTGAAACAATTGTAGAATATTTTCACGACAAGGCTCGTATGTGCCATGAACTTGAACTCAACTTTGTCGAATCTAAGCAACAGATTATCGAAGGAATATATTCTCGCGAATTATGTTTGTATTTATTGAGCCGAAGTCATACTCACGAAAATGAACTATTGAATGATATTGTTATGTTTATGAAAGTCAATGATTCTCGAAACACAAGGTTCAAAAATTCTAGTCGTCCATTACATCCAGAAGCAACGACTAAAAATATTAATTGTCAACCTGAAGCAGCAACTAAACCACCCACTTCCGATGCATATTCCAAGCAATCATCTCAAGTAAAGAAAACACGATGTTTCAACTGCGGTTCGTTTGACCACATCTCAACAGGATGCACTAAGCCGAAACGACCAAAAGGTTCGTGTTTTAAGTGTGGGTCCGTAGATCATCAGATTAGCCAATGTTCTTCAGGTCAGCTTCCAGCTGACAGTAAAAATAAGCAGGCTCCTAGCAACTCAGCCATGTTATTACAGCAGTCAGATGTGGTAACTCCAGCTTATATTATAAATATTGATGTAAAATTTAACAATAGTTTGTTATCGAATATTTTGGCTGTTGTAGATACTGGTAGTCCTATAAGTTTAGTTAGGGAACAAGTGTTACCAGAACACACTAAAATTGTAGCAAGTCCAATTAACTCTGGTATTGTAGGCATTAATGGATCAGAATTGATAATTTTAGAACAGATATATGTAGATGTTTCTCAGCCTAATATTGGCGATCCATTAAATATTAAATTAAATGTAGTGCCTAACGACACAATTAAATGTGATTGTTTGCTGGGTAGAGATTTCCTGTCGCATCCAAGAGTAATTTTTGGAGTTAATAATGGTAATTTTGAAATTGAAATTAAACGTAGTGACATAATATCATTTAATGAAATTCTTAACTTGGAGATTTTGAATATGAAGGATGACAATATTGATCTTAAGTTGGACCATACCTTACCTGAACATATTAAAGTGAAAATGAATAATATATATAAACAATTTTACTTGGATAATACTAGTGAGCAGGATTATGAACTATTGGTTAGTGAACCTTTACAAATTGTTTTAAAAAATCAGGATGTGTTTAGTTTCCAACCAAGACGATTATCATATTATGAAAAAAATAAATTACAAGAAATAATCGATTCTTTACTTAAAAATGGTGTGATTAGAGAAAGTAACTCAGAATATAGTAGCCCAATAGTGTTGGTGAAGAAGAAGTCTGGTGAACTGAGATTGTGTGTTGATTACAGAGAACTTAACAAGAGATGCTGTAGAGATAGGTATCCAATTCCACTAATCGATGACCACCTTGACCTATTGAGGGAAAAAAAATATTTCTCAAGCCTTGATTTAAAAGATGGTTTTCATCATATTGAAGTGGCCGAATCATCTAGGAAGTACACATCTTTTATATCTCCATTGGGCCAATATGAATTTTGTAAGATGCCATTTGGACTTTGTAATGGTCCAAGTAAATTTCAAAGATTTGTCAATAATATTTTTAAAGAACTTGTTAAAGCAAATAAGATTTTAGTGTATTTTGATGATATTATTATTGCTACCGAGTCTCTTGAGGATCAATTAAATATTTTATCACAAGTTTTTGACCTGATGAGGAAACATAAATTGCAATTGAGGTTAGATAAATGTCAATTTCTTAAACAAAAAATTATCTACTTAGGATATCAGGTTGATGCATCTGGTATTCGGCCTAACCCTAAGAATGTTTCAGTTATTAGGGATTATCCTGTCCCAAGTAACACTAAAGCCCTTAAAAGTTTTATTGGTTTAGCTTCATATTTCAGGCGCTTTATTCCCAACTTTGCTATATTAGCTAGACCTCTTTATCAATTGCTTAAAGATAATGTTCAATTTAATTTTGGTATAGATCAAATTAATGCTTTGGAACTGATCAAACTTAAACTCTGTGAAAATCCACTATTATGTTTATTCAATCCTGGTGCCGAAACTGAATTGCATTGTGACGCATCAAGTCAAGGATTTGGATCTATTTTATTACAAAAACAACTTGATGGAAAATTTCACCCTATTTTTTTTTATAGTCATCGGACATCCGATGCAGAATCTCGCTACCATAGCTTCGAATTAGAAATGTTGGCCATAGTTAACTCAATTAAGAGATTTAAAATATATCTACAGGGCATTAGGTTTAAGATTGTCACAGACTGTAATAGCATAACAATGACTCTAGCGAGAAAAGATATCAATCCAAGAATTGCTAGGTGGGCATTGTTTTTGCAGGATTTTGATTATCAGATAGAACATAGACCAGGTACGAGAATGCAACACGTTGATGCCCTAAGCCGTAACCACATATTGGTTATTGAAGGGTGTACTTTTAACCAAACACTGTCAATTAAGCAAAGCTGTGACCCAGAAATAAAAAAACTTAGCTAAAATATTAGAATCTTCAGAGCACAAGTTCTTTGAACTTCGAAACGGGCTGGTTTATAGGAAGAGTAATGGGCGTCTTTTGTTTTATGTCCCAGCTGATATGTGTAGTAACGTAATTAGATCATGCCACGACGATATGGGTCATGTTGGTATTAATCGTACAACAGAAAATATTAAAATAACATATTGGTTCCCCAACATGTCTGAGCTAATTAGACGACATATTGAAAACTGCCTTAAGTGTATTATATTTTCTTCGAAAACTGGGAAATCAGAAGGGTTACTTAAATTAGTGGATAAGAATGATACCCCCTTTCATACTATACATATTGACCATTATGGTCCCCTAAATCCGACAGTGGGTAATTTTCGTCATATTTTTATTGTAGTTGATACGTTCAGCAAATTCCTAAAACTGTACCCAGTTCGCTCTGTTAAGACAACAGAGACATGCACGAAACTTCTTGAATACTTCTCTTACTATAGTAAACCAATAAGAATTATTTCAGATAGAGGTACAAGTTTTACCTCTGATGTATTTAAAAACTTTTGTAAGGAACATAATATTCAACATGTACTTATTGCTGTGGGTTCCCCTCAAGCCAATGGGCAAATAGAACGCTATAATAGGACAATCAAAGCAATGATTTTAAAAATTATGCATGAGGAAGGAAAAAATTGGAATGAGTCTTTAAATAAAGTACAATTTGCTTGTAATAATACATACAACAGGTCTATAAAAAATACACCTAGCATGCTACTATTTGGGTTAAATCAGCATGGTGAGACAAATGATTACCTAAGAAAGGTTCTGGATGCTGAAAATTGTGTGGATAAGCGTGAGTAGGTAGTATATGTAGGTTCTATCCCAGTTTTTACAATTACAGGGAGATTTAAAAACGGTTATCCACGACTTTCCCCCTTGAACGATCAGATTTGTGGGTGCTTACTACCCCAGTTTTTTACTGTTCCAGGGTGATTTAAAAACGGTTATCCACGACTTTCCCCCTTGGATGAACAGATTTTTGGCTGCTTTCTATCCCAGTTAATACTGTTTAATTTTTTCATCACTGCTAGATATCGCTTTTTGCTTAAAGCAGACTATGGTGTACCAGGAGAACATGTGAATTAAATTTTCATTGATGTATTTGTTCATTCACAGACTGTTTTTCCGGAGAAACTTAAATTTTACTTTTGTTGGTTGCACTGTATTTTTTATCAAAATTTGGTAAACAAATTATTAATAATTTTTAAATATATTCAGTTGCTTGCGATTAGCTGTTTTACCAAGTTGTGTTTTGTAGTTTCTAATTTCCTCGTCGTTTCTTTAATTTTTTTAAAAAAAATGAATTTCCAAAAATGTACAAATGATATCCGGTCATTGGTTAGTCAAATACGATTCAATTCAACACCGGCTTATCCAGAATTCACCGCATTTTCATCAAGGCTAAGATCATTTCAAACATACCCATCAAATACGGGCCAGAACAAATATAAATTGGCCCAGTGTGGTTTCCAGTATCTAAACATCGGGGATGCAGTTCAATGTCACTGGTGTGGGATAATTCTACATAATTTTGAAATTTTTGACGATTGTTTTATAGAACATACTCGTTATTCACCAAAATGTGTATTTCTATTATTAATGAAGGGAAATCAGTATATACAAAAAGTCTTAAGTAATTATTGTAAAACCGATGTTATTTGTAATTGTGAAACCGATCCGGACGACACCATTTGTTAAATCATGTGTTTTTGCTTATAATATATATTTTTTTTACATTTTTTGTATTTTTTATCCATGATTTTAGTATATAATATGTTTACAAACGATAAAAACTCACAGTTCAACGTAGGACTTCTAGCAGTTATATTTCACTTTATATTTATGCTTATAGTGGTCAAAATATTTTTAACTTATAAAAAAATTAACAAAATTATTTAACAATGGGTTCACCAATAATTGTCTGTAAGTCTACTTTTGACATCCGTGCTTTTAGCAAGAAAAATATTACAGTGGGGTTATTAATTAATAATCAGATTTCTATTATTTTGCTATTGGAGTGTAAACTTTCAAAGAAAATTATTACATTAAGTTTGGAAGAATGGTTTACACTTATGTCTGAATCTAATTACAATTCAATTATGAATAATTTACATATCAGATGTAGACGTGTAAAAATAACAGATAACTTTTCATATTCAACCAATGTTAAACATAGTTTAATTACCTTGCATATAAACGACAATTACATTAGTTTGACGAACATTGACTTCGCCCGTCTCAAGCAAATACAAAATTTGATCGATTTGTATATTGTAGAAAAACAGAAACGTTTGTCAAGTTATCAGGTTACATTTGACACAGCTTACGAACTGATTAAAAACGATGTCCGCGGTCTTCCCATCACTTGCCAGAGGAATGAATTTACAAACCAATATATTCAAAACTATGACTTTAGTTATTATTCGCATCTACAAAACGATGACACATCATTTTTACATGAAATATTGCAATTTAATTTTAACACAATGTCTGATATGATATTACAAGACCTATTAGTATAATAAATTATTGTTTTTTTATAAATAAAACTTTTTTGTATACAATAATCAATCTTTTTTTATTTCAGGAGATAACCTATGTAAATAATTAATTTGCCTTGATAAAAAACTTTTATATTTTTTATTATAAAAAGTATAACATATAAAATATCTTTATTTTAAAATATCTGATGATGTTATCCATGAATTTTGGCTCGAATCAAAGCCTAACCATTTGACAAACATTTTATTCCCAACTTTTTTTATGATACGTTCAACGAGGAAAGTGTCTGGATAATCCGTTAACTTAATTTCCTGTTCGTAAAAACCACCTAAGATTTTATTGCCTGTTCCATCTTTTAGTCGATAAGTTACTGGGTTTGTCTGTAAGACTTTTGAAATTGTAAATATTTCCGTTGTCCAATTTGGGGTGTATCCTTTACTAAATGCATGTTTATACTTAGATATTCTTACTTTATCATTAACTTTAAATTTCGGTTTATATAATGTTTTATCATTTATATGGGTATTAAATTTAATTTTGTTTGCGTCCAACCGAGCATCATTGGGTGTACATTTGATTGTTCTATGTTTTGTATTATTATAGTTTTGTATAATTTTTGATATTTTATCATACCAATTCCATGTACCTGTTGCAGTGAAATGTCTATATATATTATTTTTAAGGGTTTGTATAACACGTTCACAAATTGAACACTTGATAACACTGTATGAACTAAAATGTTTAATTTTATATTTTTTCATTAAATTTTGAAATTGAATATTATAAAATTCTGTGCCATTATCTGTCTGTAACAATTTTGGATTAGCTTTTTTCAATATATTAGACATGGCTTTTGTACAATTTTCACCGGACTTATTTTTCAGTGACTCAACCCAAATATATTTTGAATACGTGTCTATAACAACTAAAATATATCTAAAGCCGTGATTTTTTTTAGAATGAGATTGCATATCCATTAAATCAGCTTGCCAGAGGTCATCAATAAACCGTGTTACTACGCATCGTCTAGGAAATATTTTTCTGGCTGGCCGATGTAGTTCATTAGCTATACTATCTAAGGTTACCATTATACTATAATATTTCTCTCACGTAGCTCTTCTAAAATAGATATAATTTCATTATTAACACCAGTATTACCCGCACTTTGTGATGATGCTAAAAGATTTAATCTAGTCACTAGCTCATTTGGGTCGTCATAATAAACTAACTGGGTTTGAGGTATTACATCTTTATATAAACCAGCACCTTTATTATTAGTCTGTGGTGTTGAAGTAAAACTAAACATATTTTCAACAACAGGTTCTGAAATCATAGAACTGTTAGCTGTTGGTTGAAATTCAAACGGAGCATTTCCCATGGTTGTATTATTATGAATATTACTACGTTTAGCGCTCAACCTAGATATATGTTCGTTAAATGGTAATAAGTTAATTTGAGGAGTTTTAGGGGTATTAATTTTAGTTATTTCTTTGTTTAACTGATGATCCTCATTTTTCATTCGTTCGTACAGAGGTTTTACAACATTAATCCATTTAAAGTATCTTGAGGTTTTGGGTTTCCCATCGGGTTTTAAATGAACATGTGTTGTTCTTAAAATATCATAATAAGATTCCATATCTTCTATAGTGTGATTTTTTGGTTCCTTCTCGCATAATAACGACCATAGCCCTTTAGTCCATTTATAGTATTTATTAACCAACTGTAAGTTACCATGACAAAAAGTTACTGTGTGATCTCCTATTTTGTACGAATCACTAGCTTTATCATAATACATACCATAGGATTTATCATAACGTTGTATTGTCTGTCGATTATTAAAAAAATTTGAAAATGTTGAATTTAATACATCGTCATCTTCGTCACTAATATGCGAGGTTTCCGTATTTTTTTGATCAGCTGGGTGCGAGTTACATTGATTATTTTTTTCTATACTTGTACTCAATGGTTTAAATGCTTCACGGAAATAGTTTTCAGAATCTATAACGCCCCGTTTCATTTCCATTATTTTTCGTTTAATATTTTTTTTTGATGTTATTAAATTTTCCAGCAAAACTTTTTCTTTATCCATTGTAAATAATAAATACAATTTAACTGTATCGTATGACTACTGATATCACTATGTGGTTAATAACTGCGTACTATGGTATATATATATATTTATAAAGTATTTTATTAAAATAATATTAAGGTTTACAATAATTTTTACAAAGTTCATCATTAAATGGCTTGTAAATTATAATATCAGAAAATTAATGATATGTATGTTAACATAATACAATACTAATTTATCTTATTTTAATAAACGTATGAAAACCACATCTATATCTTCCTTCATTCATTTCTCGAGTCTTATCGATAACCAGAAACCCGTAATCACTGTGGTTCCAACATAAATGGGAAATTTCCCGAAATTTTGAGAAATCCATATCTGCTGACGTATGATCGTTGAATATATGTCGTAAATTTGTATCATCTTGTTTCAGCAGCATTAAAAAGTTTGAGTTATATCTTACTAATTGTTTTGATATTTTAGAATATGTTTGTGCTAAATAAAATACAGAGCTAGCACCTGAATGTCTTCCAATGCTGAAGTATTCTCTGATTACAGATTGTGGACCACATATTACATCATCAAAAATTATAATAGAATTTTTTTTAGTCAAGTTCGGTTTTATAACCTTATCAGCGCTTGTAAATATGAAAAAATTAGCACCTTGTATATCATCTATAATTTTTTTTAATAAAACATATTTTTCTTGATTGGAGGTTTTCGAGTATAAATAAATATTTTCAAATCTTAACCCGTTTGCGTGTGTGATCAGATTATACATTATATTTGTTTTTCCTGAACCGCTGGGACCAACTAGTATAGCACGTATAGTATCAGGAAATAACGAACCGTGTCTTGATGGTTTTTTAACTGTCCGAACATCCACATTTATAACATCCAATTTATCTTTCTGTTCAATCAAATCCATTTTTTCTTATAAATACGCTAGAATTTTCCAATTTGTAATCAGTTATCGATGACACGTTCAACTCGTAAGTGTAAGTCAGTCAAGACTGGAAAAGGATTTGTAAACTCCCTTATAAATAGTCTCCCGTTTGAAGCCCATGTACCAGGATATCAGTATTGCGGTCCAGGTACGAAATTAAAAAAGAGGTTAGATCGTGGTGATAAAGGAATAAACCCATTGGATGCTGCTTGTCGCGATCACGATATTGTGTATGCAGCGAGTAAAAATTTAGACGATAGACATAGAGCTGATAAAGTGTTAGAAAATCGTGCTTGGGAAAGATTTAAAGCAAAAGATACTCCTAAAAAAGAGAAACTAGTTGCGTATGAAGTAACAAATGCGATGAAAGCTAAAAGAAAAATAGGTATGGGTTGTAAACGGAAACGTGCTATAAAAACAAATGGTATATTAGCAGCGAAGAAAAAAAGAATCTCAAAGAAAAAGAATGGTGGTAAAAGGCTGATTTTAGCACCGAGACAGTCAGGAGGTGTAATTCCTTTAATACCTATATTTGCAGGATTGTCAGCACTTGGTAGTTTGATGTCTGGAGGTGCTAGTGTGTATAATGCGGTTCAAAATAGAAAAAGAAAAAAAGGAAGTGGTTTGAATTCAAACAAGAATAGATCAAGAAAAAAAAAAACTGATGATTACGCTACCTGACAGACCGCTTTCGTCTCAGGATATTATAAAATACGTCGGGAAGTTGAAAATCAATCATTTCCGTGGTGTCTTTTCACGTGATAACTTACCTAAAAAACCGCATACGATTGAATGTGGTATATTAAACTTGGATATATCTTCAGGCGACGGAAGCCATTGGGTAGCGTTTTATAAAAATAAGGACAAAGTTGTATATTTGGATAGCTTTGGTGATTTACCACCACCAATTGAATTACAACATTATTTCAGACAGTTCAAAATAGTATACAACTATTCCAACTATCAAGACTTCAATACATTTAACTGTGGTCATTTATGTCTTGAATTTTTACAATGTATGAATCTGTTACATTAAGTTTAACTGGAAATACAACTATATTATCCACGAATTATTTTCCATCTCTAAACGTTTACGAGGATTCAGAAATAGCTTTGTTATCTTTGCAAACATACAATTCATTTCCAAATATTATAAATCTAACTAATAACCGGCTGAGAATAAAATCAATTCCTCCAGATAGAAAAGTAAATATTCAATTTTTTGTGCCAGTCGAATGCTGTGACATAGAAGATATTAACAAATATATGGTAGAAGAGTTACCTCAAGCTAATAAAGTCTACGGAACAAAGCTAACATTCAATGAACGTATTGATCCTATCGATTTTAGAACGTATATAAAATGTAATGGAATACTACGCTTTGAGCATCCGTATAGTATAGCACCTGTTTTTGGGTATAGAAAGAAAGATTGTGGACCGTTTTATGAAGAACATCGATCGGATAAAGCTGCAAATTTAAACACATTTAATTCTATAAAAGTAATGTGTAATATAGCACATGGGTCATTCAACAACCAACTTCAAACCCATTCGATATATGAGTTTTTCCCGAGTGGGAGAAGAGGAACAAAGGTTGTTAAATCTCCGGTAAACCTTATATATTACCGATTAAACAAAACAGATATTAATTCAATTACTGTTCAGTTAGTTGACCAAAACAATAATCCAATTGACAATTTTAACGAAACGTTAACAGTTGTTCTGCATATTAAACGTCACGGATCTCATCATTAAATTTATATCTTAGATTTTGTAATGTATGAGTCAGTTACTTTAAGTTTAACTGGGAATGCTACCATATTATCTGTAAATTATTTTCCACCTATAGGCCTTTACGAGGACTCAGAAATAGCTTTGTTATGTTTACAGTCATTTAATTCGTTTCCAAATATTAATGATAATAATAATAAATTTTCTATACAAGTAGCTGAGAATGAAAACAATAATGATCCTATGATATGTTTTATTACATTGGAAGAGGGTTGTTATGAAATTGAAGATATTAAGCAACGAGTTAAGAAGCAAATAGATACCTATAATAGTAAAAACTTAACCAATTTAACATTCGACATTACGGTTGATCCTAACGATTTCAGATCGTATATAAAATGTAATGGGATACTACACTTTGAGTATCCGCATAGTATAGCACCTGTATTCGGTTTTGAAAAACGAGTATATAACCCATACAATGAAATTCTTCGATCAAAAAAAGCTGTCAATTTAAACACAATTAATTCTATAAAAGTAATGTGTAATATAGCTCAAGGATCATTCAACAACCATCTTCAAAGTCATTCGATTTATGAGTTTTTCCCGAGTGAAAAAACAGGATCTAAAGTTATACAGTCACCACCAAACTTAATATATTACAAATTGAATAAAACAAATATTGACTCGATAACCGTTCAGTTAGTAGATCAAGATCATAATCCGATTGATAATTTTGATGAGGCATTGACAATTGTGTTACATATTAAACGTTACGGGTCTTGAGATGGGATTAAAATTCAATATAAGTCCACTACTTCGGATCAGAACAACTAGTCATAAGACTAAAGTGCTACCAGTAACATCAAATAAAATAAAAAAATTGACAGTGAAGAATAAAAAAATTTTACAAGCTCTGGGTTATCAATTGAAGCAAAATGCCTGAAAGTGATATTTTGGATATAACTTCACAGTACGAAACGGATTCTAAAATTACGAAAATTGAATATCATTCATACGCACCGTATACAACATCATTTAATAATAATGATGAAATACGTATATCAATCCAGCAAACGGATGTTTATCCATACCTACACGAAAGCTTCATTTTTTTGGAAGGAACAATTACTGATCCTACCAAAGTGAAACTATCTAATAACGGTTACTCTTACCTCTTCGAACAAATACGATTGGAAATCAATGGGATAGAAGTAGATAGCGCACGTGTTCTTGTGTTCTTGGAATCACTAGCTCGTTGAAAGGTTACTTATCCGGTACGCCAGACAACTACAATTGCTATGAAAATGCTGGCTGGAATTTTAAAAACGCAACACAATCGGAAAATGATAAAGGTGAATTTAGTGCTTGCATTCCATTGAAATATTGGTTAGGTTTATTTGAAGACTATAAAAGAATATTAGTGAATTCTAGATTGGAATTAATATTAACCCGAAGTCATAGTGATTTAAATGCTTTACAAGTTAAAACTGGTGCAACTGCTACTGAAGGTAAAGTCGTTTTAAATAAAATTGTCTGGATGGTACCACATATCACTGTTGACGATGAAGAAAGATTAAAATTATTGAAACTTATAGAAAAAGAAAAAAGCCTATTTATCCCTTTTAGATCTTTTGAAACTTTTGAATATCCTGAACTTGGTACCACTAAAAAAGTTGTATGGAATTTGAAAACTGCATCAAAATTAGAAAAACCCCGATTTATCATAATTGGATTACAAAAAGGACGCAAAAATTTGATAACAAAAGATTGTAGTATATTTGACCATTGTAATTTAACAAACGTTAAAGTGTTTCTGAACTCGATAGCTTATCCGTACAATAATTTGAATTTAGATTTTACTAAAAATAATTTCACCTTATTATATAATATGTATACATCGTTTCAAGAATCGTACTATGAAAAAAGTATTCGTAACCCCATATTGAGTCCTTCTACTTTTCTGACAAACGCACCAATTATAGTCATCGATACTTCGAAACAGAACGATTCAGCCACTGCTTCAGCAGTAGATGTTCAATTGGAAATTGAAGCTTCAGAATCACTAGCAGGTGTGACTGCTTACTGTTTATTAATTCATGATAGAATTGTAGAATATGTACCTTTTACTAGAGAAGTAAGAAAACTTGTGTAAATATAATTAAGAATTAATTTATAACAATAAAAAAACTATTATTTATTAATTTGTAATATTTTCATTAAATATTATTTCAGTTTTATAGTAAGGTTTGATAAAAAATAATTTTGACTATAGTGTAAACATTTGATGTATATACACTAAATAATTTTGTGTAATGAATAAATAGGTTTACAACATGTGTGTAATCTCAGTAATGTGTGTCTCAGTAAATCGGTGACCCCCCGGAGGGATATCCAGATTAAGTCTTAATCATTACGTTACAACACGTCAATGAACTGTAAACATACAGATGTATACTACTAGCACGGGATAATAAGCGATCAGGTTTATATAAAAATTACACAATTGGTTAAGTACAATATTGTTTCAAATGATTTAGTTATACAAGATTCAAAAAAATTAAAAACATAATTTTATAAGTTATAACACTAAATTTCAAAATTGAATGATCAAGTATAAAATGCATCATTATTCTATATATTATTTATTTAATTTTATTTAATATTTACAAGGCCAATGTTCAATTACAATATAGAATAACGATATTAACAAAAGTATAATAATATTTACCAATTATAACATATTTTAAATAAATCAATATAACTAAAGTATATAAACATAAATAGACTTCTATATTTAATATAATAGGATCAATAAAAAGTAAAATTATATACATTTTGCTTCATCATCTTCATAGAACCGGCATATTACAATTTTTTAATTTATTATTAAATAATTACAGTATCATAAATCATATTACTTACAATTTAACATAATGAATCTCGACCAAAGTCAATCACAATACAATTATGTATATTATTATTTAATAATAAAAAATAAATAGAAATGAATCATACATAAAAGTTAATGATCAATGTTAGAATATTAAAATATATACATAGTTTTAACAAAAAGTTTGTAACCAAATTAAATAACATACATTTTCCATTTTTACAATTTATAAAATGTTCAATGAATTAAATATTATAACACTTTTAGAAATATTAAATTTGAAAAACAATGATTATTGTTATATTTTGTACATTAATATATTATAATATAAAAATTAAACAATTTGCTTCATGATTAGGTTACTATAGCTCCCTTAATTAATTTTATCATCGATAACGATTTGTCGAATAGCTAATTAGTTAAATGATTTACTATTTATAAAATACGTTTGTAATAAAACATATTCATAATTATTTTTGATTAGTTTAATTTATAATGTCCGTATGGTAAAGTGCAAATACCACCTTTTAATATGACACGTTTATCGTCATTTGCACTCAATACTATTTTTCTGGTTGTTTTGGAATAAACATTATGTTTTGTTGCCTGTATTGAGTTAATATCACAGTATGCATTAATTTGACTAGATTCACCATTTTGTGCATCCAAATGTGAGGAATTTTGTATACTGAACTTTGATAAAATATCTAAATAATGATTGACCGTCATATACTTGTCTCTAACATACTTTTTTACACCTTTTGCCTTTTTGTATTCAATACCACTTACTGTATAAGCATATAATTTGGGTCTTAGCGTTACAAATTGCGTCATAATTTCACTCTTCAATTCGTCTTTAAAATATCCTGGGGTGTTCTTATGTTTATCACTGTAACAAAAGTGACTAATTGGAAAATTAGAAGTATCAAAATGACTCAATAAATCAAATTTTAAATCATTAAAATAATTATTTGTTTTAATACGATATATTAATGAATCGGTATCAGTGTATAATAGTGATATTTTTTTTCCGTATTTATTTTTCATTACGTCATAATGGAAATTATAAATATAGGTTTTCGATATATCTAAAATAGAAAATCCCACGTAGATTGGTTTATCAAATTTAATCTTTTCTTTTTGAAAATGTAAAGACATTAACTCATTGCTATATATAGTTCTATCTATGAAATTAGGTTTTCTCATTAGCCTATGAGCTTTTCGATCATCTGATACCAACTTTATATCCAATCTTTTACGCGGATTCTCCATACATTTCCCATAGACACTATTCACGAGTAATTTCCAAAATTCATATTCAAACTTGTTTTTTGCCAAGACCCTCATACTAGTGCATTTATCAACATAAGGGGCTAACCATTTTGATTGATCAAACTTAATTATTTTATGAACTTTTACAACTTTTAATCCGTTGTGAATTGCCTGCTTTAACAATCTATAATGAACGACATAATTTGATTTATTATTTAAAGTTGTCAGCAGTTTAATAATCTTAGAATTAGGTGGACAACTATTGTGTGGCAAAAAAGGTAAATCGCTATGAATATCATGTAATTTTTCGGGGTAATCCACATCCACTTCCAGTATATAACCAATAGGTGCATCGTCATCTATAGTAGTAACGTCTAATGTCAAATCATTATACCATTCAAAATTTTTGTATGGTAAACTTGCAAGCATTGATTTGCCGTATAAATTTACACAATCAAAATATGCCAAATAAATGTGTGTTTTTTTTTGTTATAATTAATCCCATCAACATCTGGTAGATTAGCTCTGGCATAGCGTCTTACAGATTGGCATACCCCCCTCTTATTCCATTCTCCATCATGAGTAACATCAAATAATCTGTTAATCTCTCAAGTTTAACTCCAGTAAAACTTAACATTGCGTCAAACGCAAAACCAGGTGCTGTCAAATAATAAGAGGCGTCTAAATTAAAAGTTTTCAAACAAATATCTCTAAAATTTTCAAATACATCAGCCAGAATCAATATGTCCGTTAATAAATATAAATCACTATATTCACCTAATGTTTTTATATTAAATTTCTCCCAAACATTGCATGCATGCATGTAATCTTTTTTTGAAATATGATCATCTGTTAACGAATTATAAAATTTAATTCTAGGTGGTAATGAGGTATCTTTAAGTTTTGAGTTGCAGTCTACATACTCATATGGAAATACACCTTTCCGAATAACTAAATCAATGTTTTCTAAAGGAAAATGATGGTTAATTTCACGGAATCTTGTTTTATCTTCGGCTAAATTAGTAGCTAAATTAGAGAGTGATTCTGACATGAACATAAAAGTGTCTACAAATTTTACATAAAATTTATCAAAAATTTGCTTACTAAAGGTCAAATATTTTTCACCCGAGTTTGGAATAATGCGTATGTCATTATCATTACAGCCTAAGGTGCGTACAATAAAATGACCGTCATACGATAAATTATGGAAATATACTGGTACAAATGATGGGTTTTGTGCCGAAAAATTACAATTTAAGCATAAAGCCCTTAAATATTTCCCTGTAAGATGTGAGTGGTCTCTAACTTTAAATACGGTTTCATTATTAAATGATCTCAAACATAGTTCACATTTTTTCGAATTAATATATTGACCTTCTTCCTTTTTTGTTAATTTATGCATTGATTTATTAGTATTATATAGATAATAAATTTGGGTAGAAATATCAATTATAGTTAACATAAAATGCTTTGATGCATTTTTGCCTCTATAAATTATTGGATTTTTAGGAATTTTAAATTGTTTTACTAATTTTTTTGGGACGATGTTGTAATCAATTTTAACATATAGCCCATAACTCATGGGCTTATGATAATGCGTGTTTTTAGTATTGACCGTTATGATATTATTAGTGGGTTTTAAAAAGCATTCAAAATCGGCATAAATTACAATAGGAATTCGGTCAGCCCGATTATATTTATTAAAATATATAAATTTGTCATCATGTGGATCAATCATTACAGGCTTACAAAGTTTATGTTTTTGGCAGATTACTTTATGCCTATCGAGACCATGCTGCCCCCATGCCTTGTTTTTATTTGGTTTAACATTAAAAGTCGTAAAACATCGCTTGCAAATAATTATTTTACTTTCATGTTTTGTTCTTTGTGATCTAATCAGTCGTGAGAAATTAGCTATGTAACAATAATGTGTTGTTGGTTCATTTGAGAAAAAAAACAAATCATAATGATCGGATTTTTCGTTATTATTTATATGAAGTGGGTAAATTTGATTTTTATCATCACAACTATAAACATTAACGGATATGTTATTAATTTTTTCAAATTTTTTTATTTGATTGATTGGTGTAGGGTAATCAATACAATTAAAATTAAGACCACTTTTTTTTTCCAAAAAATTAAAATATTTAATACTAAAATTATTTTTATTTTTTTTTTCATTAAATTTTGATAAAATTGCATATTTAAAACATCTATTGTCATAATTCATTACGTTTATTATTGCTTTTTTATTATAAATTGGTTGGGGTAATTTTATAAATGAGGAACCCCCTAGTAAATTTACTTTATTTGTTCTTAATTGGAGACCATCTAAACTAATTTGTCTCCAAGAAGAACCCTTCAACAGAAATGACTCTTGTTCATTTAATAATTTATCGAACATGTTTTTAAAAAGGGTAGAAAAATTTGAAGTAAAATAACATAAAACATTTGTTGTTTTAAATGCAACATCCCGAACTTCTCCCGTAATTAAATTTTCATATACTAAGTCTACAAATAAATTAAATTTATATGTGGATGAAGAACATAATTCTTTTAGTTTTGATTTTAATGAAGAAGAAGTAGAATTTAAAAATGACAATAAGTCAATAAGGTTTTCGTTGTTTTTATAATAAAAAGTTTTTGAGCGATTATTTTTAAATTTCTCAATTTCTACTAATTTTTGTCCAGTGATGTTTAATCGATTAATTTTTTTAATGCGGTTAAATTTTGGCATTTTTAACAATTAATTCAAAACCGCATTAAAATAAATTATATAATAACGTATTAAAATAAAATATCACTTATGTAGTTATGTATGAACTGTTGATTGAAGTAGATTGACGGTGCAATTGGTTATTGGAAATACTTGTATTACATAATCCTCTTCGGGTTCAGCATATAAATTGCGATTGTCACAGACAGTGACGTATTTTTGGCATGCCAAACACCTTCGTCTTTGACAATACATTTGTAGCACATTTATATCCTTAAACATAACATGGTACGCTTTTAAACTTAAATTTACAAGATTCGACTCAAAATACGCCTGATTGATATAATTGGCACATTCGAATGAGCAAAATATATCGATAATATTATCATCAAATGAATATCGAACTTCCCTCACGACAAAAGCTGAATGCAACTGGCGAAAATATTCATAAACTTCACGTTCACTGTGAGTAAATGGATATTTTGCAATATGTTGTATTGTGATCGGTGGTATATGACTAATTACATTATCGAGGTTGTCGTCAGGTATCATATCTTTGCTAAAAATGAATAAAATGATTATATTTTAAAAATTAAAATGTTATAATTAATTAACTTACAATGAAATATTCTGCTCGCTGCATGCGGCGTTCTTGCATACCAGCTTGTTGAGTATTATTATTATTGATCTAATGAACCCCACTATTTAAGTAACACGGAAAAGCAGATTATAAACTGTATGCCAAAAATCGTTCGATATATCCATCACTTATTCGCACGGCACTATTTTTATTATTAGCACCTTATATGTTAATGTAAACATGAAATGCGATCAAATTTTAATTATAATCATTGATGTACAAAATACTAAAAATAAAAAATAGTGCAGTGCGAATAAGTGATGGATATATCAAACGATTTTTGGCATACAGTTTATAATCTGCTTTTCCACACATTAGCCAATGTCAAATATCTTTTAATTCCTCTGTTAATCGTGAAAAACAATGTGTATATCAGTTTTTATTTATTACCAACACGGCACCTTATATCTTAATGTAAACATAAAATGCGATCAAATTTTAATTATAATCATTGATGTACAAAATACTAAAAATAAAAATAGTGCAGTGCGAATAAGTGATGGATATATCAAACGATTTTGGGCATACAGTTTATAATCTGCTTTTCCACACATTAGTCAATGCCAAATATCTTTTAATTTCTCTGTTTATCGTTAAAAACAATGTGTATATCAGTTTTTATTTATTACCAACACCATGTGTAACAGGCATTGACATGACTATTACTATATATCATAGATATTAATTTATATAAAATAAAGAGACCTAATGTGAATTTCATCAGTTAATTTTAAGCAATACGAGTGCATAGTAATAATGTCCGACATGAGTGTACAAAATTCGGCCGATGAAGAAATCAATGTAAGTACATTATTATAATAATTATAATATATTATTAATATACTTTAATTTAACACCATTTATTAACAATAAGTTTAAAACATAATCATTTAAATTTAGGATCATTATTCATATCGAAAAAATGTGCAAATGCAGAATTCTAAAAAACCCAAAATCACTATGAAAGCTAAACCAAAAAAACAGAAATTAATAATGGTCAACACAAGCGATCAAAATTCAGATGATGAAGAAATTGATGTATGTGCACCGGTATTATTATTATTATTATTATATCATAAACTTTTTTCTTAATTTCCTTACATTACACATCAATATGTTAAAAACATGGGTATATAAATTTAGGAACTTTATAATCATCGGAAAAATGAGCAAATGCAGAATTCTAAAAAACCTGAAACCGTTATAAAACCTAAACCAAAAAAACAGAAAGTAAAATATTCCATATTTTAATAATAATATATTTATCAATTTAATATTGATTTTAGTTTCAGTCGCATTTATTAAAACTGGAACAAGAATATAATGGTTTAACAACTATGGTTAATGAAAACTGCATACGCGTAAAAAAATCAGATGGTGGAAATTTTTGTATCAAAATACCCGAAATCAAAACAGCAAGTGATTATTTGGTTATTCAAAAATACAAAACATCGGACATGGAAAAAGTAGAGTCAAAAGACAGGTAACTATTAATATTTTGTATAAACAGAGTATATTAAGATTTACACTAGGTATCATTAAAATGAATAAGAAAAAAAAAAAATTAAGTACAATATTTGTAAATTATTGGGGAAACATATCATGCCATAGTACTATTTTATAACCTAAATAGGCACGATGCTTACAACCAAGCAATTTTGTGAATATAGGTATGATGATGTTTCGTCGTTGATACTAATAATATTCACACAGTATGTAAAATATTTAACTGCTCAACAATTGTGTCATCTAGTTTATTTGATAAAATATTTATGATAATATGAAAATATATGCATTTATAATATACAATCATTAATTTGTTTTAATAGATGGAAAACCTCAACGTTCAACGCAAAAACTATGCTGAACGAAAAAGATAAAGCTGACAATACAATAATATCGGCATTTAATAATTTGCAAGATTTATTAATGGATAAATTTATGTGTAACAACAACAAAAAAATTGAATCTTATAAATAATAACTATATGTTTATATTATTATAGTTTCACTAAATGAAACCCGTCATTAATATTTGTGTATTTTTTATTTATTACCAAACGGTTAAAATATTTGTATTCAATTTTATTTTAGAAAGCTTACATTTGATTCAATAATTTATACAATATGATTATATTATGGAAAATATTTTGGTTTATTTTAACCAGTTAACATTTAAGATTATTTATAATATATAATATATTAATTATATTATTATCATTTATTATTAAATAAAGGTATGCATTTGACAAAATAAATAATGTTTATTATGAAGGTATAATCTAATTATTAAATAGTAAGCTTGTCGTATATCATGATTATTTTGGTTTTATTGGCTGGTTATATCAGGCTTTAGTATAATGTCTGCAAACGTTTCGTGATGGATTTGTTGTAATTCAAGTAAAAATGACTTTTCTTCATCCTTCAGGTCATTCATTTTGAAATTATAATCTTTAATATATGTACTGATAAAATCACTTCTAATACAATCAGGTGATAAATATAAAATATCATACTTGATAATTATACATGCATTATTGAAAACAGTCTGATACGCCACTAATTTATTTGATAACTCTATGATATTTGCATTTATACATGTTTCCAATAATTTCAATCGATTTAAATTATCACTGGATAATGTGATTCTGTTATTATTATGATGTAAATTAACTGATTCAGATTTTGCACATATTTTATAATAAAAATTATTATCTAAATGTAATCGTTTTGAATGTTGAACAGTGGATAAAGAACAAACAATTATATTAAAACTATCATCAGATATAAACTTATTCCATTGAAATACATTTAGTATTAGATATCGTTTAGTTACGTTACACATGAATAAAATAATAACAGATAAAGGTTGATCAACTAGGTATCCAATATAAATGTTTTTTTTATTCTGTTGATGTATGCTGAATATTGATTTGACTACTACGGCGTCCATGATGTGTGCAGTATTGATTATTAATATAGTATTGAGAATTATTGAATTCAAGATGATAATATTTTGGTTTGGATTTCAGTATAGTGAATCTTCTATGTGCCTTCAATGTTTGGCAGAGTTGACGTACCTATTGATTGATTTTTATCGATTGAAATATATGTTCCAATTTTAATTAAATTATTAGTACCTTAACAAATAAATAAAATACAGCATAGTCAACACTACTACACTGTAAAAACACAACTAAAATAAAATCAAAAAAAAGTCAAATATAGTGTGTTGGATAACAGTTTGATCACATTATGAAAGTTAAAAAGTGATTATTTAACTAATGATTTTTGTTTATTGATCAATATTTTTTTCAAATCGGTAAACAGATAATTGATAACAATGCACAAACATGTATCAGGTCCGCAATCACAATTTTGATTTGACCACGCACATAAAGTAAAATGATTATTGTTTTTTTCTGTTCCACATTTAATAGCGTGGCTTTTTAATTTTGATAATAATGTATACAATTCAGCTAATTCCTTGTAACAAAAATGTGATGGATGAATTATACCCATTTCTGAAATGTCTCTTTCAATTTCTTTTAATAAGTCCATTGTAAATAATAACGCACAATTCAACGGTTACTAATAAACTGATACAGATTAAGTTGTGCGTTATTATATAACATATTATAAACAGTTATTACAAAATCTAATAACCCGAAAATTGAAACATAATATATTATAAAATTAAAAATTACAGTTTATGAATAAAAACATGAAAAAAAAAAACAAAAAAAATGTAGACCCATGGTATAGTGGACTATGACACTGGGTGTAGTATTAACATACATACTTACCCTAAATTTAAATTTATCAAACTCTACACTCAACGCCTTAGCCCACTAGGCCATGAGTCTACAAGTTATTTAATTACTATTTTTGTATATAAGTTAAAATAATGAAAAAATTAAAAAGTAAGATAAAAATGGAAACAGTAAATATATTTGTATGGGCCAAAAAATAATAATAATCACTTGTTGTGAAACTGAGTAAAATTTGAATTGAAAAAATTAAGCAGTATAAACTGGGATAGAAAGCAGCCAAAAATCTGATCGACCAAGCGGGAAAGTTGTGGATACACGTTTTTAAATCTCCCTGTAATTGTAAAAACTGGGATAGTAAGCACCCACAAATCTGATCGTCCAAGTGGAAAAGTCGTGGATATCCGTTTTTAAATCTCCCTGGAACAGTAAAAAACTGGAAACAGTAAATATATTTGTATGGGCAAAAAATAATAATAATCACTTGTTGTGAAACTGAGTAAATATCTTTTTTTTTTTTGGGTAAAATTTAAATTGGAAAAATTAAATAGTGTAAACTGGGATAGAAAGCAGCCAAAAATCTGTTCATCCAAGGGGGAAAGTCGTGGATAACCGTTTTTAAATCACCCTGGAACAGTAAAAAACTGGGGTAGTAAGCACCCACAAATCTGATCGTTCAAGGGGGAAAGTCGTGGATAACCGTTTTTAAATCTCCCTGTAATTGTAAAAACTGGGATAGAACCTACATATACTACCTACTAGCGTGACTTAGTAAATACACGTCAGAATGCTAAAGAAAACATTTGGAATGCTCAAATGATTAATAAATCTAATGTAGATACTAAGCGGTGTGTAGCTAGAACATATAAAGTGGGAGACTATGTCATGGTTAAAAATGTTGACACTACACCCGGAGTTAGTAAAAAACATATTCCTAAATTTAAAGGTCCATACGAAGTAAAAGTAGTATTGCCTAATGATAGATATGTCATCAAGGATATTCCAGGTTTCCAAGTTACTCAACTCCCTTTTGAGTCAGTATTTGAGTGTAAACATATTAAACCTTGGATTCAACAAGTAAAGTGATACTTTTCTCCTTTGCATACTTTTCATTGTGTTAAATGCTATACTAAGTAATTGCTAGCTATTTAATTCTATTAAACACATTCTAATTGATAATGTTACTATCTTGTATTATTATTTTTTTGTTATTTTTTTTTTTTTGTTAAAGTTATATTATAATTATTTTTTTTATTTTTTGAATAAGCTATTTACTTTACTATTTTTCATTATGTACTAAGTATAAGTCAATAATTTTTTTTTTATATATTAATTAATTACTACAAGTTATACTTTATTATACTTTATTGAGTGGAGACCACTCAAGGTCAGGTATGGCCGAGCTGTAGTAATATTACGTTAGCTTGCCAGCCTGTATCCCCACTAATATGTCATTTTTAGTCAACAGTATGCGCGCGACCGATGAAGGCGATCGGCGTCGTTGCAGTTTGTTATGCATTTTTTAGTTTGTAAATTGAAATAACATTGTGATTGCAAATTGTTTGTGAAATAAATACTAGTCGTGTTTGTAATATTGAAGTATTGTGTTTATCCTGACAACATTGTACCTGTAGCGGCCGAACGACCGTTACTACAATAAACTGATATTTCGCATTGACAATAGCCATGAGAACAATACTGAAAGTACTTTTGTAGTTGTAGTAATAAGAACCAGAATTGGGTGGTTTTTAATCAATATATGTTTGCCATCTACACTACCAATGCAATTGTGAAAGTTCCAAAGTTCTTCAAAATTCTCAGCTAGTTGTTTCCAACCCACTTCAGTTTTTGGTACCTGAGTAAAAAAAAATCATTTTTTTTTTTTTAGCATAATTTGAGTGAAGACCTACAGACACTGTCTACTGACCAGCAAATCCCTCAACCACCAAAGAAAAAAAAACCATCTTCAAAGGATTCAACAGAGGAGCTAGTTGGTTTAGCTACACAATATTTTAAAAAATCTGAAACTGAATCGGACTTCATAGCTAAGGTATGGTCTCTAAAGTTAACCAGACTGAATTTAGATCAAAGGTGTTTTGCGGAAAAAATAATTAATGATACTTTGTTTGAAGCAGAAATGGGCACATTAACGAGGCATGGAGTGGTTTTCTTAACGTCTTCACAATCTGTATTGACACCTTCGTCGTCCCAGACAACTACGAACTTTAGATCCCCCTACTATTCGTCAAGCTGTGTATCATCATCTCCATCACCTAATCTTTACTTTATTCAAGACCTAGCTCTCCTCCGATTACACACATCACTCCTAATCACTATGTTTCTTCAGTAAATTATACTCCAATTCAAAACTCTGAAGATACCGTTCAAGAGGAAAATGTGGCAATTTACTTGTCAAGATTTTCTTCGTTTTCAGTTAACAAACAATATTTTTTTTTAGTTTTTATATTTTGAAATAAAAAAGGTTTTGATGTTATTCAAGTTGTTTTCATAGTTCATAATGATTATAATATGTTAATAATGATTTTAATATTGTAAAAGTTGTTTTTATATTTTAAAATGAAAAATGTTTTGATTTTTGCTTGATAACCTCAAAAAATAAAATATAAGTACATACATACCTGTATATTATCTTTTAATGTTTCGATTATTGCATCAGAGGTTTCCATTATGATGCCTTCCAAAGTGTGAGGGGCAATAGCACACATAAACTTCAAATCTTCCAAATCCATGCCAGACGCTAGATATCTTAATGTCACAGAAAGTCTCTGACTTGCAGGGATTGCTATAATAGTGTCTTGTTTTTCTATTTTGGGCCTAACTAGCTCAAGTAAAGTTTCAAACCCTTCTTGGTCCATTCGAAGAAAATTTTTGTAATCTTCTGGTTCTGTATCTCGAAGAACGTTTAGCAAATTTTCATGAGTAAAACGACTTCGCAGCTTAAAGCTGTGCAGTGGTTGATTCTCTATTATCAGCCCGCCGCCGAGAAGTGTCCTACCCCTGATAAAATCAACAAACTCAAAGATGCATCAAATTGGGACATGTGGAAATTTCAAATTAAGGTTATGTATCCTTTAAATCATGAATGCAGTTGAAATATTTGATGTAGTAACAGGAAAATCAAAGAAACCAATTTTAGCAAAAATCGGTAAGGAAACTGAAGATGAAGCGAGAAAAAGGCATAGTTTTGATTTTTCAATATGGAAAAGGGCAGATAATAAGGCTCAAAAATGTATCGTCACTTCGCTAGATGAACAACCTCTACAATACATTATGAACTGTGACACAGCAAATGGTATGTGGAACAAATTACTTAGTGTGTACGAACAGATGTCGGAAACAAGCACAACAATAGTACAACAAAAATTCTATCGTTATACAATGGATACTAAGGACAATATAGCCGGTCATATTTCGAAACTAGAAAACCTAAGTAGACAACTAAAACAATTGGGAAAACCTATCTCAGAATCAATGTTGATTACAACAATTTTGATGACATTACCTGATAGCTATAGGCACTTCTACAGTGCATGGGACTCAATGAATAGTACAAATAGAACGCTAGAACAGTTAACCACTCGATTGTGAAACACAACAAGTGCAAGGACAGGAGGTCCGTAACGATGGTGCTGAAAGTATTGCTTTGACTGCAATCAAAGGCAAGTATATTAAAAGTCAAAAATACGGGAACAAAAATGATAATACAAAACTAGGAAAATGCAACCACTGTAAAAAACCAGGACACTGGAAAAGGGACTGCAGGATATTCAAAAGGGAACAAGAAGAAGAGAAATCAACTTCCGGTTTGGCGCTTATTGGTGTACAAAGAAAAATTGAAGAAATCGACGACTCAGACAAATGGTATGTGGACTCAGGTGCGAGCGATCACATGACAAATCGGAAAGAGTGGTTCGTTGATTATAACAATTTTGATGTGCATTCACCTATACGTATTGGAGATGGTAAGCACATTATGGCAGTCGGAAAAGGTAACATAAATATTCATACTTATGTTAGCAAAAAGTGGATAAAAGGCTACTTAGAAAATGTTTTATATGTACCTGATATAAAAGTAAATTTATTTTCTTGTGGGGCATGCCTTGATAAAGGAATTACAATGGTGACAGACAGTAAAGGTTGTACATTTAAAATGGATAATCGTGTAATTGTAGTCGGTGTTCGTGAGAATAAATTGTTTTCAATGCTAATCAAAACAGATATTTCACAGGAAATTGGACACTGTGCTAACGTTGCAGTTAAGAAATTAACATTAGAACACTGGCACAAAATAATATGTCATCAGAATGTCAAACATATTCGTGAGTATTTAAAACACAATCAAATACAATTCACAGATATACAAGGACAGTTTTTCTGTGAACCATGCATCTATGGCAAACAGCATAAGGAGACGTTCACTCAGAGTGAAACAATAACTATTGAACCAGGGCAAATAATACACAGCGACGTATGTGGACCCATGGAAGAGAATTCATTAGGAGGTAAAAGATATTTCATTATTTTTAAAGATGATTATTGTAAATATACTTATGTTTATTTTATGAAACATCAATCTGGGGTTAAAGAAAAACTTAATTGTTTTCTGAGTATGGTTAAAACTCAAACTAAAAATGTTATTAAAACTATTAGAAGTGACTGTGGATTAGAATATAAGAATTCTGAAGTTCAATCAATTCTAAATATTTTTGGGATAAAGCATGAAACAAGTGTACCTTATACTCCTGAACAAAATAGAAGAGCTGAACGTTCAATGAGGACTATTTGTGAGGCAGCCAGAACAATGATCTATGCCAAGAATTTTTCAAAATCACTGTGGGCAGAAGCAGTCAATACAGTAGTGTTCTCATTCAATTATACTGGTAATTCAGGGAAAGTATGTTAAACTCCATATGAGTTATGGTTTGATAAACTTCCTAAAATAGAAAAGTTCGTAGAATTTGGAATAAATGCATATAGTTTAGTTCCAAAACAACGACGAAAGAAGTGGGATGCAAAAAGTCGAAAAGGATACTTTGTTGGATATTCAGAAACTTCAAAAGGGTATCGTATTTGGTATAAATAAAATAACGAGGTGTCACTTAGTAGAGACGTTATTTTCAAGGATGAAAGTGTTGTAAATGACCAAAGTGTAGAATGTTCTAATAATTTAAATGATGGTAATAACATTGATGTTCTTAGCTTACACAAAGACGGCTCTTTAGAACACAGCAATAAATCAGAAGGAGATGAAGTCATGGAAAATAAATTTGGGTCAATAAGTGTAGATGACATTGAAAAACAAGAACATGAACAAGAAAATGGATCAAATTTCAACGTGTACAACTTGCGAGACAGAAGTAATATTAAGAAACCATTACGTTATGATAATTCAGCCTTTTTCGTAGTCGAATCCGATCCAGTGAATTTCAAGGAAGCTGTGGAGTCACAAAATTCAGAATGAATGAAGAAATGAAATGGAATCTCTTGAACAAAACGGAACATGGTCGCTCGTAAGTTTACCTAAGGACAGAACTATTGTAAATTGTGGTTGGGTGTATAAAACAAAATATAATGCTCATGGACATGTTGATCGATACAAGGCTAGGCTAGTAGCAAAAGGGTATAGTCAAATGTTCGGTATTGATTTTAATGAAACCTTTAGTCCTGTAGTAAAGTTCGATTCAATTCAGTCTATATTAGCTATAACAGCAGCAGAACAATTACAACTTCGACAATTTGACGTTCAAACAGCCTTTCTATATGGAGATTAGGACGAAGAAATTTACATGACACAACAAGAAGGGTTCAACGATGGTACCGAAATGGTGTGCAGACTTCAACGCAGTTTATATGGCCTCAAGCAGTCACCACGATGTTGGAACATAAAGTTCAAAACATTTCTTCTTAACTTTAATCTATTAGAAACAAAAGCAGATCCCTGCGTTTTTGTTAATAGATAAAATAACAAAGTATTAATCGTCGCTATATTTGTTGATGATGGTCTAGTTGCAGCTACATCGAGTCAGAATGTACATGCATTAATGGAATATTTGAGACAACATTTCAATATTACCGAAGGAGAATTGAATCAATTTTTAGGTACAAAAATTGAGCGAAAATCTGATGGATCAATTGTAATGCACCAAGTGTTGTATTGTAAAAGAGTATTGGAGAAGTTCAATATGACTGAAGCAAAATCAGTTCAAATACCAGGAGACCCTCAACATTCATTAGATTACAAGCAACAAAATACTAATTTAACTAGTAAAGTCCCATATCGTGAAGCAGTCGGAAGCTTATTATATCTCAGTCAGATTACAAGACCGGACATAACTTTTTCAGTAAATCTAGTTAGTAGATACACCGAGGATCCAAAGGAACAACACTGGACAGCAGTGAAACGAATTTTAAAATATTTAAAGGGAACTATTAATTTTGAATTGGTATTTAGTTCTAGACAAAAATTCATGTTAAAAGGATACAGTGATGCTGACTATGCAGGTGACTTGGATACAAGAAGATCAACATCAGGGTCTGTATTTACATTAGGATCTGGAAGTATAGCATGGAGTTCACGTTGTCAACAGTGTGTTAGCCTTAGCACAACTGAATCAGATTACATAGCTTTAAGTCAAGCAGTACAAGAATTAACTTGGTTAAAATTGTTTTTAGGTGAATTGCTAGACCAGCCAAAAAATAGTGCCAACAATGTATGGAGACAATCAAAGTGCGATTAAACTCGTAAAAAATCCAGAGTTTCATAGAAGAACGAAGCACATAGATGTTCGCTACCACTATATAAGAGAAAAGTTCAATGAAGGATTGTTTTCATTGGAGTACATATCCAACAAGGAGCAGATTGCGGACATTATGACAAAACCAACTCCACGAACGCGGTTCAATGAGCTAAGGGAGATCTTAGGAGTTATAAATATTGATGTAGAAGGGTATATTGTTTAAGGGAAAGTGTTGGAATTATAAACAAAACACCCTATATAATGTAGTGTATAAGTAATATATTCACACTGTAGTTCATCAGACGCTGACTATACATTTTTATATACTATATGTATTTATATATTTATTTATATACTATATAGCATATATGTCCTGCGTAGTGTAGCCGGGTATACATAGTTAGTCGTTGATTTATATTACGCCTCGTAACACTATTGTACATCGTATCATCATACTTATTATTATATTATATATATCCGATTATATTATTATTTACCTTTTAACTTCTGTATATCTGTGTACTTCAACATCTAGAACATCAAAAATTTAAAAGTTCAGAACATCCAAAGCATCGAGAAGACAAGGAGCACATGGAACATCCAGAACCTCAACCAAATTCAGAGCATCAAAAATATTCAGGAAGTATAAAAAGGCAAAAAACGTCAGAGCGACAGATAGAAATCATGAACAACGATACCTCTAATTCTACGGAAGGACCCAAATCCGGAGTAAGCATCGAAGCAGCAATGCGAGTAGTACCGAACTTTGATGGAACAAATCCCGACCAGGCATACCATTTCCTAAGGTTATGTGATTTTGCAGTCAGGATCATCGATCAAGAACAGGTGGACCTTCTAGTGCAACGATTAATAGTAAAGCTAACAGGAAGAGCATTGCGGTCGTTAAAGTACAAGGATATAACGACACACAAGGAGTTCTGGAAAAATATTGTGAAAATATCAGAAACGAAAAAACTATTACCGCAACTACTAATGAAATTACTCACGTGTAGGAAGAGCCCTGATGAAGGAGTGCAAGAATACTATGATAAAATGGAACAATTATTGCAAGACTTGATCGATGCAACAATGGAGGCAGGAGATTATTCGAATGGAAATGATATTGACAGGCTATTACACAATCAGGTACTCAACGCTTTTATAAGTGGGTTACCAGAATCTTATCGGCTACTATTAAAGGCTCGAGGTCCGAATAAGTTAAGTGACGCGTTAGCCTTTGCGTTGGAAGAGGAAACAGAAGAAAACTTGGCAAAGGAGACACAATTATTCAGTCTGCAGACGAATACCAGAAATCAGCAACCGCAGTCAGGGAAATCTAATCTCGGAACGTCTAAACAAGGAAGAAGCAATAAATCGAATAAGGGCTGTTTCAAGTGTGGCAGGACGAATCATTTCGCCAGGGACTGCAGAGAATCACAAGGGGACCAAGCAAAATTTAAAGCCAGCCAGTAAAGTGGACAGTCGAACTCAAAAACCACCGTAAAAACGGTAATGATATGCAGATATTGCAAGAAGGAAGGACACGAGCTAGAGGAGTGTCGGAAAAGAAAGTATGTTAACAGAAAAAAGGAACAGGGCACAAAGGGAGATACGACGGAGAATCAGAATACGAAAAACGGGGAAGAGCCGAACTCAGTCAGCGCACGTTCAGTTCAACAGATTCAGAGCGCTGTCATAAGTCTGCAGCGACCCTGTACTACTTGGCAAAATTCGTAAATAATTCAACTTCGCTCAAGATTGTACATTGTGTCCAAGAGGAAGTAAGAGTAATAGCGGACACAGGAAGCGATGTAAATATAATCAAACTTTCGGAATTAAGAAAAGAGGTATTGGTTAACGAGAAAATAATCTATGAGCTAAAAGGTATCAATTCGCAACCAGTACTTACTATAGGATCGGTTACTTTAAAAGTTCAACTTGGGACAAAGCAGACAGATGCCGAATTTCAAGTGGTTCACGACAACTTTTCGATTACGGAATCGGGAATTTTAGGCGTGCCATTTTTCAAGAACAATGGCATCAATATCAATTTCAGAAACTCCAGTTTATTAACAGAAAATCCAGAAAATCCAGAAAATCTAGCAAGTCCAGAACCTCCAGTGTCCGTGGTTTGCCCAATAATCTTGACTATCCAGCTGAGATCGGAAACACTTATACCTATCTTAACAGACAAGGAAGACGGCACAGCCTTAATAATTCACAAGCAAAACATTGGTGAGAGTATTATCCTGTTAGGAATATCAATACGGTTGAAAATAGCCAAATATTAGTGTCGGTGTTAAATCAATCAAGTTATTTCGTTGAATTCACACCACCTCAGCTAGAAAGTGTACAATATGACATTTTTGAAAGGGCGAGCACACATTTATGTTCGAAATCGGAAGACAGTGTAAATAAGGAAGACTGTATAGCGAACATATCTCAGGTAATTCACACAGACCATCTAAATCATGAAGAGCGAGCTAGCCTGCTTAGAGTGTGTAGGAAGTATCAAAGATTATTCCATTTGGACGGTCAGCCTCTTCCATTCACCACAGCGATCCAGCATGAGATAAAGGTTCCTGTGGAAACGGCTCCTGTAAACATTATGTGTTAAGAACGCCTGATTAGCACATATTTTATTTTTTATATATCTATATATGTTAACAACATATATAGACAATCATAATGCTGAGTGTGTGTCGTAAGACGCTGATACCGTGGGAACCGCTGAATAAGGGTTTTTTATGTGAGACGGGGCACCGTCACGACAACACACAGGGAGTCAGTCAGTCGTAGAATTACGAGTGTTCGATTAACAGTTTGTAGCTATACTTAAGATTTTTACTACCAATTTTAATAAAAAATACATAAATTATTTTAATCTTAAATTGGTGCGTACGTTTATTTTGTATTGTGCGTAAAATCCATAACATTTTTGGTGGCAGCGGTGGGATCCGTAGATTCCGGTGTTACGCTTAAAGTAAAATTTGTTTTAAGTGTTTAAATAGCTAAGTAAATCGCGCACTGCGTCTATGTACTCAAATACGACCCGCAGAAAATTCAAACACTCCAGATCAACTCAGACATTCAGACCTTTAACATTCAGACATTCTACAGAACATTCCTGTAAATTACGTAAATAATATTATTATTATTATTATTACCATCGGCGTCAGCAATTTCTTGGGCGTGGCATTGGTGCGCCGCCCGAACCCGACATCAGTCGAACCAGTTCGAGCAACGGTAAGACATCAAAATCGAAATCGATAGTCAAAATCGAAATCGATAGTCAAAATCGAAATCGATAGTCACAATCGATATTGTTATCAATATTGATAAGAGTTATCAAAATTGATAAGACTATTGATGACATTGTTTACAACAACAATAACAATAACGGAGCAATAATTGAAACCCACTACCTGTAGTGGTCCTCGCGCCAGCAGTTTCGGGGCAAGCGAACGTCCATCCAACAAGAGCTGTCGAAGAGGATTTACGTCGTTTATAATTCTTTTCACTGGCAACACTCAGAGCCAACCCGACTTATCCAGACTCTTTCAACAACACACATTTCCAATGACAACACTCATGGCGGCATCAATACAGTTTGCGGTGATGTGAGTAACAGAACATTTACTAACATACTAACAATTTAAATTAGTTATTGAAAATTTTTTTTTTATTTTTTTATTATTATTATTATTGTCATCAAACCTAGTAGTGATAACATTTAATAATTTATTTTAACTGTTAACAACAGTAGTAGTAGTTTGCATAAATCGTTATTGTGTAACACTTAGTTGATGAGTGATCCGGGAGATACTAATAGTAGGACTCCTACCCCTGAATTGGAAGATAGAGAGGAAACTTTCGAGGACCCTCTCCCTGCTCCACGTCTCAGTCTTCCTGTTAGGTTTGTAAATCCACAAATTCCAGATTCCGAACGACCTGTTGCGGAAATTTCGGGGGATAATCTTTTTATCTACCAGACCAATGAAATCATAGAATTTAACGAGACGTTGTTGCAAAACGTTAACCAAACCTTAGCTGCCGTAGATAGCGTGCTTGTTCATACGAACCATACCTTGCATACAAATATTTTAGATCAGACCATCACGATGACCGATGACGGATCCCTTCTACAACCAAACAACCTCGAAACAGGAAATTCCCGACAGACCGAAAATCCACTGACAAACCCTTCAACACAGAACAACCCACAAGAACTCCTATCACAATATGGGAAATCCATGGACACCATCGGACTAGAAGCAGCCTTGAAGTTATTACCATCGACATTCAGTGGGGAAAATCAATAAGATCTCGAGCTGTTCCTAGAAACATGTGAGTTCGCGATTATGTGTGCCAATGAGAAAGCTAAGCAGCGACTGCTCCAAGGCATTATTATTCGGCTTACGGGAAAGGCCCGGGCCGCAGTAAAATTTCGTTCGATTCAATCCTGGACTGAGCTCAAGGATACCCTAAAAACATCACTAGAACCCCAGTGAACTACGCTACATTTATATTTAGAACTGTATTCTATCAAACAGAAAGGAGATGAGGACGTAATGACATATTCATCGCGTATTGAGGCCTTACAGACTCTCATATTAGAACAGGAAACAAATGGAAAATCAGTAGAAGTCGCCACAGCATTGGAGGACAGTTTGAAAGCACAGACCATTCAAGTCTTTATAGAAGGATTGGGAAAACTGAAAGACTTCATAAAGGCTCGGAATCCACCAACTCTTGACAAAGCGATTCAAGCTGCAAGAGAAGAAGAAAGGGTGAGAAAATCGCACGACGAGTCCAAGCGTTTCTATGAACCGTCTGCTAAACAAAACAATGGGAAAACACTTACAAAGAAACGTAGTACCCGTTGTTTCCATTGCGGAAAAATGGGACATTGGGCCAGAGACTCCAGGTCTCTCCAAGTGAAGCCAAATAATGGTCAGACACCTCAAAACGCCCAAAAGGCGATCGTTAATACAATTACTTGTCGTTACTGCAAGAAACCAGGTCACACCAAGGAGGAATGCAGGAAACTAAAATACGTAAATTCAAAGCGATCCGCAGAATCTCCAGCTACTACCTCACACAATTCAAAAAAATCTACACAGTCGAGTGCCGACGGCGGGCGCCCGGCAGGAAGCCTGAAAACAGCCGCAATCTCATTCGCAGAAATATCTTAAATAATACGGCTCGCCAGAAAATTTAACAGGATCATGTACAGTTTCAAAGCCCTCAGACCATTCCAGCAAACAGCAAATTTTTAATCGACTCTGGCAGTGACTTAAATTTAATCAAACTCTCATCATTGCGCGATGAAGTAATAGTATACGACCATACCGTGTACGAACTCAAAGGAATAACAGATAATTTTGTGACGACTCTAGGATCCGTCACTATCCAACTCCAAATTGGAAGTGAAAAAAGAAGCGTTGAATTCCCAGTTGTTAAATCTGATTTCCCAGTACCAAATGAAGGAATCTTAGGCAAACCATTTATTATCGGACATGGAACTATAATCAACTACCAGTCAAAGGAATTAATCCTCCCTCCTCTTGTGAATTTAACCATACTACCAAGAATAGAAATTCTCGTTGCCATTCCAGCTCCCAATAAAACAGAGGGTTCAAACATTTTAATTTCAAGCCAAAGCATTACCAATGCCCTCACCTGTGGAAATTGTGTTACCACAGTGAGAAATCATCTTATATACGTTCCCTTTATTAATCCAACAGACAATGAAGTTCAATTACAAATCCCTCAACCAGGGCAACTCGAGCACGAATATTTCAACGAAGCTAATGTGCACTTATCACAAATTTCAGAAAATACGGAACCTTGTGTTGATGGGACCAGAATATCTCGCTTACATTCAGCCCTGTGAAACCGCCATTTAAACTCAGAAGAAAAATCCTCATTGATTACTGTTTGTGAGGAATACTCTGATGTGTTTCAATTGGAAGGGTTTTATCTGCAACAACCACCGTCAATCACGAAATCAAGACTTCTGAAGCCGTTCAACCAATTCATGAAAAACCATACCGACTACCCCAGCGACATCGACAAGAAATAACAGAACAAATGGAGACTTTAGAGCGAGAAGGTGTAATTGCCCCTAGTGACTCTCCATGGAATGCTCCTCTTTTGGTGGTTCCGAAGAAACCGGATGTTAACGGAGTAGTGAAATATCGAGTATGCTTTGACTTTCGACGACTAAATCAAGTTACAGTGGGAGATGCTTTTCCACTTCCCAATATCACGGACATCTTGGATCAGTTAGGTAAGTCCAAATACTACAGTACACTCGATTTGGCCCAAGGATATAATCAGGTGCCAATGAACCCGGCCGATCGCGAGAATACAGCTTTCTCTACGGATAAAGGCCATTTCGAATTTTTGCGGATGCCGTTTGGTCTAAAGGGTGCTCCCGGAACATTTCAAAGGATGATGAACAAGGTACTTTCCAGCCTGAATGGGTTAAAAGCGTTCGTATACCTTGATGACATCATTATTTATGTTAAGGACCTCCCAGATCATTCACAAAAACTTACAGAAATTTTGGAAAGGCTCAGACAATTCAATCTAAAACTACAGCCCTTGAAATGTGAATTTTTGAGGAAAGAGGTCACTTATTTAGGACACCAAATTACTGACGAAGGCGTTAAGCCTGACCCGAAATTAGTTGAATGTGTTCAGAATTTTCCAGTACCCCAAAACATAAAAGGTATCAAATCGTTCTTGGAACTCTCTGGGTATTACAGGCGTTTCATACAAAATTATGGACAGATCGCTAAACCACTAACTTCGTTACTTAAGAGGGATGTGCCATTCAAGTGGAGTGATCTATGTCAACAGTCATTCGAAAAACTGAAAAACCTTCTAATAAATTATCCAATCCTTCAGTATCCAGACTTCACCAGACCCTTCAATCTCACTTGTGATGCTAGCAACTACGCTATTGGTTGTGTACTTTCTCAAGGTCCCATTGGGAAGGACCTACCCATTGCTTATGCATCCAGAACATTAAATAAAGCTGAGATAAACTATAATACCACTGAAAAGGAATTAGCCAGCATAGTATGGGGAGTTAAAACTTTTCGCCCGTACCTTTTTGGTCAACAGTTTAATATTATAACTGACCATCGAGCATTGGTGTGGCTGTTTAACCTAAAGGACCCCGGTTCACGGCTAACGCGGTGGCGTTTAAAATTGGAAGAACACCAATACACCATTCATTACAAACCTGGCACTAATAACACAAATGCAGATGCTTTAAGTCGGATAAATCAAATCGTCACCAGATCATCAAAGGCCGCAAAGAACTCAAAACATCCAGACAATACAAAACCATTAAAAACTTCAGAACCTCAGAACGATCACACCTCTCATCAGGCTAGTTCTTCTATAGAAATACAAATCACCGAAAATTATCAGGAATTTCTGCAAGCAGATTCAAGTCTTAAGAAACCAACTAAAAAAATTAGCGAAGTATCAGGAAATATATTTGAAATGGATCCTAGCATTTCCCTGGCATGTTGCGTTTCGGCGGATTTCGAGATGACACACGGAATAGCTGTACAAATAAGAAGAAAATTTGGCAACATGGCACAGCTACATAGACTACAGAAAAAGGTTACTGAGGTAGCATCCCTAGAGATAACAGACAGAAACATATTCTACCTCATTACTAAAGAAAAGTTCTGGCAAAAACCGACCTGCGAAGATATTTTTCAGAGTCTACAGAATCTCAAGAAAATTTGCCACGAGCGGAAAGTAACTCGACTCGCTTGTCCGCGTTTAGTGATAGATCGAGACGGTATCAAATGGGAAACCGTCCGGAGCATGCTCTACTACACGTTCCGAAATTCGGAAATAGAAATAAAAATCGTAACACAAGAACAATTATCGAAAGAAGACCAGTTACGAATCATTACAGAATTCCACGAGACTCCTTTGGGGGGACATCAAGGAATAAATCGGACATATCAAAGAATATTGCAGCAACATCATTGGAAGGGAATTAGACAGATGATCAAAGCATATATCCTTTCCTGTGAAACTTGCCAACGTCAGAAAATACCAAATCGATCAGTAAAGGAACCACAACCTCTTCCAGACCCTTTGAGAAAATCTTCATGGATATTGTAGGACCATTTCCTAAATCTCATAAAGGGAATATATGCATCTTAACTCTTCAAGATGACCTTTCTAAATTCGCATGGGCAGTACCTATGATAAACCATGAAGCAAACACTGTAGCATACCATTTTGTAACCCAATTTGTGTGCTTACATGGACTTCCGAAAAGTCTTGTCACAGACTGTGGTACGGAATTCCTGAGTCATGTATTCAAAGAAGTATGTCAACTTATTAAGATCAAACAAACTTCGACCACTCCATACCATCCACAAAGTAATGGGTCTTTAGAGCGTAGCCACAGAACATTAGGAGACTACTTACGCAGTTTCGTTGACAAAGATCCTCAAAACTGGGACACTTATGTTCCATTCCCGATGTTTTGTCATAATTCAACAGTACATACTGCAACCAAATTTCAACCATACCAATTCGTTTATGGTAATGAGATAACAGTTCCTCATTCATTCACTCGAGATCCTGAACCTCAATACAACTATGAGGACTATTACTTTGAGATGAAGAAACAAATGCAGGAAGCTCATAAATTAGCGAGAGCAGAGCTATTAGAAAGCAAACACAAATCTAAAGAGCGTTATGACAAATCAATATCACCTCTAAACCTTGCAGAAGGAGATAGGGTCCTAGTACAAGACAAAGCCCGTAAGGGAAAACTAGCTCCAAAATGGTTAGGTCCTTACCCCATCGTAGAAATCCAACCAGATTCACCAAATATCACGATACTTAAGAAAACCAAACCTGTAAAGGTACACCGGAACCTTCTAAAACAATTTCATGAAAGAACATAACTATGTTTCAGACTCAGCATAATTTCAATAAGCGTCACGGAACCTTCCATCAATGATTCGGACCAAAGAAATCACCACCAAGTATTTAATCTAACGTCATTCAAGAGCCAACCAGGGATCTATTATGAGTCACATGGAGTAGCCAGATTGTCACATGTAAGTTGGGAATTGGTAATCTCCTTGGATGTACAATTACTAATTTCAAAATACCATGTCATCATGGCTCACTATCAAGCAACCACGACCATTTGTGAAAATATGAAGAACAGACTTGGTAATGTGGAAATTGAGGAGATTTGCTCTCTGTTTATACAACAATTTTCTAGAGCAACTTTGCCCTATTTAAACGAGATCGAAGCTAATCACAGAAGTCTTATGTTAGCCATTAATAATGATGATAATAGAGTTCGACGGGGATTGGGGCAGACATTCAGGCGTATGGCCAACGTTCTGTATGGTGTATGCTCAAAGATTGATGTTGAATTCATTATAAATCAAATAACAGAACTAAATCGAAGCAAAGTACCTAGCAAAAGCAATATTCCGGAAAAGATCAGATTCTGACAAGCAGAAGTAAATAACTCTACACAACAATTAGAACTTTAACAACAAAAAGTAGAACAAAACCTCCAGTACCTACAAGTACAAACAAATCTTACTATCCAAAACCTTAATAAATTGGCATTCCGAACCAAAGTATTAGAACAATCATTACTATTTGAACTAGTTTTAAACAAGTACGCTTATGAAACCCAAAACCTTATCTCCATAATAAATACAGCATTAGATGGAAAAATTCACACTAGTGTCTTTACTCCACAGCACATTATTAAAGAACTTCTCGAAATTAAGGTAGACTTGCCGATTGGAAATACTTTTCCATTGGAAGTTAATATAGAATCTCTTAATGAAATCCTCCGAATCTCTGAAAAAAACATATTCTTAAAAGACAACTATCTTATCTACGTCATAGAAATCCTACTAATTACCAGTGAGGAATATAGTATATACCACCCTATACCTTTACCCATACCCCACAGTGAACAAACCATTTTCTTAGTCGACCCTGAAATCGACGTGCTGGTGATCAGTACGCAATTGTCGGCTCGAGTCAGTGTTATTTGTTGATTTTGTTGTGGTATCAGGTGGTTCTGCATTACCCTTGGACTCTGCTCCTTGTGCGTCGTTGTCCTTGTTCTGTTGATCTATGAATAAACGTCACAGTGTTAAATTATATTAAACATGTATATTTGAAATATAACGCAGACTCACCAGGTTGTTCACTACCGCACTGTGGATATATTGCGCTGTTACTACCGGTAATCGCTTCGTGTGTACGTTCTGCTATGTTTTTGAGCCCAAGGCCAACAATTGTGGCAATGTTACCATAGTATTTATCGGTAGTATTCATTGCTGCCAACATTGATTTTTTATCTGCTTCCCATACTTGATCTTTTGTCGGGTTGGTCATATTGTTATAATCGACATCGTGTTGGAACGTGACCTTGTCCATTTCAGTTTTCGGTAACGAACACCCGATAAACTTATAGTTCGTATCGTATAACTTATTACCCGGTCCTGTATACGAACTTCAAAACCACGTGATACCACCATTATCACACGCTGCCTCTTGATTATGAATTTTTTCATAAGTTTCTGCATTTTTGCTTCCAACCATGGGTGCCTAAATTTACTAAATTTAGTGGGTCGAATACAAAAAACATTATTTGGTACATTAGATGATACCGACGCGGAATCATATGATAAACAAATCGAGGAATTACAAACTAGTCAAAATAGATTATTAAAAATAGTAGAAAAACAAACTAGTATAGTAAAAGCAACTGCGAACACATTTAAAGAGGCAACCCAAATGGAAGGTCAGATAAATAAACTTAGTGTATTATACAATCGAATGGCAACAACTGTAAACCAAACCATAATCAATTTAGATATCGTAGAAGCAAAAAGTAATATCAATGAACAAATAAACATATTAAATTTAGTACTTCAACAACTAAGTTTCGAAACCGATACAATTTGCGAAGTAATAATAGCGGTGCAAAGTGGTATAATACATTCGAGCATAATATCCGCTACGGAATTACGTACACAGTTAAAGGATATTTCAATAAACGTTCCAAAAGGACAAAGCTTACCGTTCGATCTAAATCAAATAACATCATACGAACTAAGTAAAATGTCGAAATTAAATATAATTTACATAAACGAAACATTAATATTCGAAATAATAATACCGCTAATAAACTCAGTCGATTTAACATTATTTCACGTAATACCATTACCGGTAGTAAAAAATGATCATTATATGCACATAATACCTGAATACGGGTACATAGCCATATCAAAAACACACGAATATTATTTAACATTATTATTTAGCAAGTTGTTGATGTGTAAACAAATTAATGTAGGATCGTTATGCCCGGAAACACAACCATTAAGACTAGGAGCCAGTGAGCTTCCATGCGAGGTAGAATTATTCATTAAACCATCAGGCATACCTAGCACGTGCCCAATACATTATCTAGACATCACTCGCAGTATTTATCATAAGTTAAAATATCAGAACGCTTGGGTATATACGATAAAAACAACTGACAATGTAGCCATCTCGTGCGAGAATCGAGACCAGGCGATGAATTTACAATTAAGCGGGATAGGTATACTAAGATTAAACGAAGACTGTAGGGGGTACACACCACAGTTAGTGTTAACACCGAATAGGCATTTAAACTCGACACATTATAAGGATTTTATATCAACCATAGGAATAACATCAAATTTGACAATCCCCACTTCCATAAAAAAGAGAATAAGTAACGTCATTACACACACGAATTTCGTGGTAAAGTTAACTGACCTAAGTCAATATTCTAAGTCCATTGACGAAATAGAACAACTAATACAAGAAGAAAAGGATAAAAAGACCACGAAAGATACTACGAATTTCCATACTTATTTGTTTTATCTAATAATAATAATAATAGCGAGTATAATAATTATAATAAAGTGCAAAAAGAAAATGAGTAATAACCGATCAGTAAATAGAGTTAGGCGACACTTAGTATCACTACGGACTGCTAGAGAAATGGACGAAGTCACACGTTTATAAGTAGGATCACGTACATTCTTCACTTTTGCTTTCATGTTCAAATTATATTTCAATCCTAAAATTAGTATCCTAATACTAATATCTCGTAATATAAAACCATTATTAAAATAAAAAAAAATGACTCACATACAACCATTATAATTTTCAGTGACAACATCAAATTCGTTATAGTGGACTTTGAGTTCATGATAAATAAGAAGGATTTATTACTTGTATCAGGGTCGATATCAAATAGTCTCGATAAATATAGGCCAGTTAAAATCGAAGGCAAACCGATCGTATTGACTACCACCAATAAACTGAAGATGATACAGCATCGAGAAATCAGACAAGTAATGCCTGGTGTCGGTAGGATATTTAGGAACGAGCCAGAGTTATTAATACCATTATTGGGGCAGTTAGAATCAATTCTAACGCTCGAGGGCGCGACAACTCTGTCCACCATATACCTTAACCAATACTTGCATACTGACGGGAGAACACCGATCATAGTTTTTTGGAACGGTACCACTGACAAAGATATAATAAACCGGTTAAAATTAAATATAAAAAAATGTTAAATATCACTTCTTATAGTGATAACAACGATAATTATTTCAACTTAAAGCTATTAGACATAACAGGACCTACAAATAAACTAATATACTCAACTAAAATAGGACACCACCCGAAAAAATGGGAGAATGTTAAACCTAATGGAAACCTAACCATATAAGACCAATAGAATATAGGACAGATATATAAATATGTAATAAATGTAATGTCAAGTTTTATAATTTTAGGTAATAGCATAAGTATAATCAACTATAGATCTGCATTCATCATTATCCTAATATAGCGTAATACTGTTACGTACCCACGTATTAAGTAGTCATATATTAACTATGTACAGTGCGCCGCACGTTTCTAATAATATTTGACACTATAACTAATAAGGCAATTAGTATAGTATAACATGCGGAGGTCGTTGCAAAATCGTAGAGAAAACAATTAAACTATAGAAGGTGCCGTCACATACGTATCTTTCCTGGAAAGCCAACGCCCATACGCAGGATACGAGTCGACCAGCATACCAAATACGAGACCCGAACTCTGTCTCATGACCGAGCTTAGCCACTACTACAACCACCCACTCCAAAGGACACAATCATATACCTATATAGAAGCCCAGGACAAGAGCTCTTCAGACGGTTAGGGACATTCAGAGTCAGGTCGTAACACCACTCACAGTTTAAATTCTATCTTAAAGAGTCGTAACACCACTCTTTTACACCATATATTATAACATTGTATTTTTGTACTACGTTAATAAACATTCATCATACCTAGTACATCACGTATTTTATCTCTGCGTTGATGTATATATCGACGTCGGTTGGGACGTAACAGGTACTTTAGAATAGTTAATCAAATAGATTAATGAAAGTTTTATTATACAAGTAGACATTCTCAAACTGTTTGTTACTAGGAAATAGCATCAACAGAATCTAGTATCAGTGCATCTGGTGCATCCGGTTCTTTGAACTTAATCGACATTGGTAATATTGCAAACTTTGAAATTCTTACTACTCAAGATAATTTTAATGGTTAAGCTGCTGAGAAACTATTACCTACCACAAATTCAAATTTAGGTAGAATAATTTTCTTGTTTATTACCTACCTATATTATCCCAATGTTATTAATTTTTAAATTGTTTGTTAATATATAGATTCAAATGAAAATGATTTATACTTAGGTCAATACATAAATGATATTTTAAATAAATACCAGGATGGACTAATGATCTTAGATTATTATAATGTACATAAAAATTTAAATTCTTCAATGAAAAACAATAAAAGGTCAAATTATGTTTATATTATAATACCATTTATTAATATGATAGTGAATAAAACAATAACTTAAAATTTCTAAAATATATACGTGTAATAGATTATGAAGATTCACTCAACTGGTTAAAAAATCAAGTTGAACCCGAAAGTGTCCTGCATAAACTATGGATAGAAACAGCACCTTATAGGCTAACTGTTCAAATTAATGAAACGGGGTCGATAAAAGTCCACCTTGACGTGGTGACCCCGCCCGACCGGACATATGTTTGGCGTTAAGAGACTTTTAACTGTCCGGAGTAGGCCGACTCCGGGCATCTAACCCTTGGCATGAAAGGCAACCACCGGAAGCTGGAAGGTGCGTACACAGAAATACTGAAAAATAAAAAAGAACAGGTACTTGCGCCAAGCAGACCGCAAGAAATAACAACAATAGACAATTGAGGGATCTTCTTATTCAGACGTACTCCAACGCAAAACATCGAACATTGAACCCACCAGGGTCAGTGTTCACGATGGAAGGATCGGAAAGAAACAAAAATCGAAAGGCTCAAAGCCAAAGGTAATACCGGCGCAAGCACCAAAACTGGCGCCAAAGAAAGTTCAGCATTCTGAACAAACAAGGACCACTACGGAAGGTACCTTCCAAGTGGTTGGAAAGAAAAACAAACGGACTCGTAAAGCAAAGACTAATATTGACCTTAATACGATAAGGAAACCACCGGCCCTGCCAAGGTTTGCCTTGAAGGACTCAGCGACCACTGAGGAATATCCGAAACTATGGAATAGTTTCTGGACTGTTCTAAGGGGTAAGACGAAAAACCCAAGACTTGCGGTTCACAAAAGCCGAACAAAAGGTCCGGACAATGAGGTCACTTTAGACGCTCTAAGAGATATTACTCTGGTCTCGGAAATCATTCCAAGAAGGCCACGACTAACCTTGAAAGGTTTTGACAGCAGTCTTACGGATGCAGAAATCATCCAAGAACTGTTAGAGTGCAACCCGGAATTAGGACTATCCGAGACTGATGCACAGGACATCAGGGTGGTCTACCACTCTGGGCCTAAATCAGAGATAGTGAACAACCTCGTCCTTGAAGTTAGTCCCGAAATTCTTCGGAGAATCGAAGGCAAGAAAGCATATATTGGTGGCATACGCAGCACCCTGAGTCTGAATCATTCAGTCTCACAATGCTTCAAGTGCCAAAAATATGGACACACGGCAAAGAATTGTCGGGAGGAAGAACCAATATGTCGGAATTGCGCAGAATGCCATGACAGCTGCACATGCCAGATCAAAGATAAATTCAAATGCAGCAACTGTAAAGGCAAACACAAAGCATCTAGTGACAGCTGTCCCGCTAAGACAGCTGCTCTGAAGCGTCTCGCAAAGTGGACTGACTTTGGTCAACCGCTAACGACAGGAACTTCTGACGAAGAACAACAATGACTTGCCTGAAGATAATTCAGGTCAACCTAAACAAACAATTGATCGCCTCCGAACAATTGAGGGACATATGTTTGAAAGACAAGGTAGACATTATACTTTGCCAAGGACCGACTCATTATCAATGGATATGTATCAGGCTTTGAGGGCTGTCGTCAGATTCTGTCTGATGATAATCCCGAAGCTGCTATAACTATCACAAATAACAAAATCAAAGCCATAAATCTAGGACAATTTACTACTCGCTATGTTGCAGTCGCCAGAATTGGCATTGGCCTCTGCAAGGACGACGTGGTGATAGTGTCGGCCTATTTTAGGTACAACAAGCCTACGACAATGTTCACTGAACTACTGACTAACATCAGTCTAGCTAATAGACACCTACTAATTGGCGCTGACTGTAACGGCCATTCAACAAGATGGCATAATGACGTTACTAACACAAGTGGAAAGATAGTAGAGGAACTGATCGATGATCAGGAACTCCGCATTACAAATACCCCTCAAGACCTAAAGACTTACAAAAGGCATGGAATGGGAGAGTCTAACATTGACATCACACTGGCGAGCACCTCGATCCACAGATCAGTAAGAGGCTGGTCCGTGACTGATCGGACAGACAGTGACCATAGAACATTGGAATTCACTCTAAACCTAAAAAGACCGAATAGGAAAACTGAAAACCCTGGTACAAGGTTTAACACAGAAAAAGCGGACCAGGACAAATATAGACTTGTACTCTTGGGTCTAAAGGCACAGATCAACGGTGACTCCGTTGACGAAGTTGCAAGTAGCCTAACTAAGGCAATTGTCCAAACAGCCAGGCTCTCCACGCCGACGCGTGGTGGATCAAAAACCAGAATAATGACACCTTCGTGGTGGACAGATGAACTCACAGAATCAAAAAAGTCGCTACAAAAAGTCAGGCGAGAGGGTCTCCCTGACACAAATAGACAGGATTACCATCACCAAAGAAATCAACACCTACATAAAATCAGACTTGCCAAGATGAACTCTTGGCGCAAATTTAGTGCAGACATGAACACCAATCGTTGGGGCAAAGCCTTTAAATGGGCTAAGAGTGGCTCACAGAAGAATCCTATGCCCACCACGGTAAAGACCAGTGTCGGGACATATACTACTGATCTGAAAGACACGATAGACACATTTCTCGAGGCCTATCTGCCCGAGGATCAGAACACACCAATATTCACGCCTTATGATTATCAGTCAGATGACACACCTGCTGATAGCACAACCACTCACGAGGTTAAAGAAGCCATATGGAAGATGAAGCCAGGCGGAAACCCGGGGCTGTATGGCATAACTTCCAAGATGTTTAGGGTTGCATGGCCGGTCATATCAGACTCCATAACGAATCTGTATGAAAACTGTCTAAAGACCGCGAAGTTTCCTAATCGCTGGAAGACCGCCTGCTTGGTGATCATTCCAAAGGGAAAAAGGAAAAACCCACTCCTTACGGGGTCGTACAGACCTATCAGTCTGTTATCGACTCTTGGTAAGGCGTTGGAGTCTTTGATCACCACAAGATTAGAAAAAGAAACTGGACTGAACGAAATAGGCCAGCAACATGAGTACGTCACCGGAAGATCCACCGAGACAGCCGTAAAAGCTCTATATGATTGGACAGATCAATGCCCGAACAGAATAGTAATTGGTGCCTTCCTGGACATTACTGGCGCCTTTGACTATGTCAGATGGACACAAATATTTGAACAGCTGAAAATCCTTAATATCAGCAACAGAACGCTTGCACTACTTGAGAGTTATCTCACAAACAGATCAGCGACGTTTGCTTCTGACAATGAGACCAGAACAAGGCAAATGACACGGGGCTGCCCACAGGGGTCGAGACTAGGACCGACACTCTGGAAAGTAGCGATGTCAGACGCATTCAAGTCCATGGGACATCAATCACATATGATTGCCTACGCAGACGATATAGCACTTACAGTCGGGGGTGCAAGGTTAGACACAGTAAGGAAAAGACTTATGCAATACTTTGACCAACTGACAAACTGGTCAAACAAGTTCAGCTTAAAATTCTCAATGGCAAAAAGCCAAATTATGACTCTAAAAGGTGGGGTCAAACCCACTTACACGGTGCCATTTGGTTCAAGTGCAGATGCCATACCAATCAAAGCAACCAAGACAGTTAAATACCTCGGAGTCATCATAGACCCAAGAAGATCATTTAGATTTAGAGATCACGTAGAAGATATCTCAGACAAGTCCAAGGAAATGTTTATACGCCTACGCTCCATGACATCAGCCAACTGGGGAATAGAACAGAGCACGTCATTGGTAATATACAAAGCGGTTTTCTTGCCAAGAATTACCTATGCTGCCTCCATATGGCAAAAAGCACTAGATCTTAAATGCTCAATAAAAACGCTTGGAAGTACCCAACGTGACGCCCTACGTGCCATAACGGGCGCACATAGGACAACGTCTACAGCTGCTCTACAAGTCATATCAGGGCAATTACCACTGGACTTAGAAGTAAAATGCTTTATTCTTCGAAGATCCTTGAAGACAAATGATATCTCATATCAAGAATATGAACGGGACCTACAGGATCTGTTAGAGTTCTGGCAAGAAAGATGGAACACTCAGGACAAATGTGAGTAGACTTTTCAACTCATTCCAGACGTAAGAATCTGGTATGGATTACCACTTACTATGGACCACTACACGAGGCAAATGCTTACTGGACACGGAGACTTCCGAGGAAAGCTCGTCGAATAAAGCACCGGCTCCAGGATGTGCTTGTGGAAATGGCAGCGAAACAGTTAAGCACGTTCTTCTCGCCTGCCCAAGAACCAACATTCAGAGAGAACACCTGAAAAGTAAACTCCAGCAAGAATTAAGTCCGTGGACACCATATGAAGGGACCATTCTTAAAAACAAGATGACTTACGAGGCTTTCCGAACTTTTGCTCGGGAGAGTCTTAAGCAAAGAATGGATCGATGATCCAAAGATTTCCCTGTGGTCTGGGCGGTATCAGAATAGGCCCGCAGTCTCACCCGCTTGTCGTAAGAGGCGACTAAAGGGAAGGCCAGTCGGGGCCGGCGTCTGGGACGTGGACACACTGAAACCTCCGGGGACTAGGGTGTTGGGGGTCTTGACTGCAACCTCGAGAAGAGGGAGTCGATCACTTCTGTGATGCCTCTGGGAGGCGTGGCTAAGGCTACCAAGCCTCTAACTCGGGGGTCGCGGCCACCGCGACGGCGGCGATCGCTGCTGGTCAGGGCCTACCGTGAGCCCGTGGTACACGACCTGAATCTCGGAAGGATCACAGCCGAGGCCCCAGCCGACGAAGCTCGGTCCGACCATCCTACCATTGATGTGCCTTCCTAACGGGGGCGAGAATGGTACTTCGGGATGTGGGGGGCCTCGCGGTGCCAAGCAATTGGCGCCGTGCCCCCACACAGCGGTCGCGCACCAGTCTCGGTCGGGGCGCGGTCGACGGCGATTTGGTTTCGGAGTGGCTGTTAGCAGGAGCTAACCTTGTGGTTAATTAATTTAATATATAGTTTATTAATATAATCAGTTGTACAGAATACTTAGATTTAAATAATTAGACTTAAAAGATTAACAGAGGTTCTGCTCGATGGTCTGACAGTACTACACTGACTCTTATACAGACAGGGAGACACGGTAGGGGCTCGCTCGGGCTTAAAACTGTCCACACAGCGAATTCCCTTAGCCCGTGTGACTCTGCCTGTTCACATATTAATATGCTTACACACTATTCTATATTATACTATTACTATATATCATACTGCGTATAGCATACAGACAGGGGTTCACAACAATGTATCTAAATCAAAATTCTGTTAACATTGGTATCTTAGGTTCACCACTTCTAACTAAACTTAATGCACCAATAAACAATAGCAAGTGTAAAACTTTCACATTATTAGGGCTCAGAAATTGAACATTATAAAACGTTTATATTTTGAATTTTTTTCAGATTTGTAAATACAATATATTCTGAGCCTAGGCATATAACCAACCGCTTATTTAAACATTCTTAATTTTTTAACATTTTTGTCGAATATAATTTAATATTGTATAAAAGTAGCATCATATTGTGCAATAACAACAACCTAGTTTTTTTTAGCACAATCAGGTAAATCACACCACATTGTGTAATATAGTTATTAGCCAATAGACAAGCTAGCAAAGTGGCGTGAGCCATGGGTCAAAAGGGTCATTAGTATATAAGACAGTTAATTGTACGGAACAGGACTGCATTTTAGTATTATCTATGTGTACGTCATGTATGTCTCGTAAGCATAGAACTTACATTGTTAGAAGACAATTTACTTTTCATACTTAGTTATGTGTATTAGTTATAGTGAAATATTACGTATTCTTATTATAACTAATTGTGTTGTATATTTAATCTTTTGTCGATCCATATTATAATCCTCATTCAACAATTTTTTTTCAGATGATCATGATTTGGCTGCACTTAAACTAATACCTTTTCTATTTTCACTGGTCAATATTGTTTTAAAAAACAAAAAGTGATAAGACCATCTAAAATAGAACAATCCAATGCTTTCATCGTGAACATTCCTGTAAATATTTAAAATTTCTTTTTAATAAAATACTCTATATTAATTTTTAACTATTTTAATATGTTATAGAATGCCAATGAACTGAAGATCGTACATAAACAAAAAGTGGACAAAGCATTAACTTGTGGTTCTACTGTTCAACCGTATGTGATTATAGTGGGAGATGTTGATGGCCAAGATTCTACATACTATTATACAATAATCAACAACACCCAGTACCAATTGGAAACAGCGGTTAAGGCCGTAGATTTATGTTTTAAATTATACCATGTTTTAAACCTAGAATACCCTCCCAAAGCTGAACAAATATGGCATTTTTTTGAGCAGTATTTTTTTGAAATACTAAACCCTAAAAAAAAAAAAAACTTATCTGTTCAAAGTTTTTGCAAGGATTTACAATTCTCACAACCTATCATTCTATAAACTCCATTGTATTTTAAACAGCACACAATATGTTTAATTGTTTTTTGTGCAATTTAAATTTTAATTGTATTAATTATTTAATCATTCATCTTGGTATTTATCATGATATAAATGAAATAAAGGAATTTGTCTGTAAAACAACTAATTGTCTTCGCAGTTTTAGTACATTAAATTCTTTTAAAAAACATTTTGTTTGAACTTGCCGCCGTTTTCGTCGCGACATTTGGCAACCAGTCCGCGAGACAGCGCAACGCGCAGCCCACGGACGCCGGCCTCCGGCCGAGTCGCCGCCGGCGACTTAACTTGTCTTTGCCCTACGCTCTACGCGAGCAGACCGTGCGTGCGTCGCGTCCGGCCGTTGTTTTTGTGCCGTTCATCGATAGCCGCATGTGGTGCGAATTATCCGCGCATATTTAATATTTTATACGCGTACCGAGTCGTGTATTGTTATTTCGCGCGCGCGCGATTATCGTGTTTTCGACGCCGTTGTCGTCGAGTTCGACCGCGTATATCGTCCACCGTCGATATGATTATTGCGTGTGTTCCGCGTTCGACGACGTTTTCAGTGCCGGGACTACGTCCTTTGCGCCTTACGTAATCCGGCCGCTTGCCATCGTCCGGTGTCGCAGTCGCCGCCGCCAACAGCCACCGCTCCCCGTTCACTTGCGTGTCGTCACATAGACGCATCAGCTGTTGCAGCCGCAGCCGCCGCCGCCGCCGCCGATACCCCGCCCCACCGCGGCGTATGTGCCGATCGGTAATATATACCTATCTATTATTATATCATCTCTGTTATTATTATTATTTTAAGTCGTGCTCGGGAAGAGACGTTTTCCCGACCGACATACAAATTAGTTGTATCTTTAATATACTATTATCATTTATATACGACGTGCTATCATTTATATTTAGTGGTCACCTATCCCGTCCCAAGTTGAACACCATTTTCTCTACATTTAAGTAGCAGCCTGGCCAAATACAAGCTAATAGCCGGCAGCCCAAACACATTTAAAAACCCACATTTTAACTTCCAATCATAATGATACTTGTAATTCTCATATTTCAATTCCTAATGTTATTGGTCAAAATATTGATGATTGTAATTTAAGTACAAGTCAATTAATTGTACCATTAGATGCACCAAATATTAAAGATTCAGATAATAATGCTGTATCTGATATTCCACTTTTAGAATCCCCCAAAGATACATCAGAGTTATTAAAACAAGAGTTACAAAAAAATGCTCTGTACTTAACTAGTAAATGGTATAGCAATGTTTCAATTCCAAGAAATATTGTGCAAACATTAATTAATGATGTACAACATTTTAATGATTCAATATCTCTATAATAAAACGGAAAATTGATAGTGAACTCTCCAAATTAAATATTTCTTCTAAAACTACCTCAGAGTTTACAAATATATTTGATGTGCTTTCTAATTCATTTGATGAGGTTAAAACAGAATATTTCCGCTTACAATTATTAGAAAATATAGGTGTCTTAATAAGACCTTATCAGATTATAATTGGACAAAGGTTAAACGATAGACTTACTAGTGGTAGAGTAATTTTAGAACCAAAAAATGTTAAAATGACTATGATATCCTTGAGATTAGTTTTGAAAAAACAATTTGAACATACTAATTTTTTTAATGTCATAGTTGAATATCTAAGACAAGTACAGGAAAACAATAATCCATGTATAATTAAAAATTTTGTTCAATCTTCCCTATGGAAAGTTAAGCTAAATAACCAAAATAAAATTATTTTACCATATTTCTTTATTACGATGATTTTGAAGTAAATAACCCGTTGAGGTCTCATGCTGGAACACAAAAACTTGGAGCTGTATACATTTCTCTTGCTTGTTTACCACCTGAACTAGCATCATTACTAAATTATATTTATTTAGTTGCTCTTTTCAAAACTGATGATAAAAATTGCTTTGGGAATTGTGCTATATTTAAAGATCTTATTGCAGAGCTAAATTTTTTAAAGTCAACTGTGATTGAAGTGGTTGTTGATAACAAAACCTATAATATTTTCTTTAAATTAGGATTAATTCTCGGTGATAACCTAGGATTGCACTCTATTCTAGGATTTTTTGAGAGTTGTGTTGCAAATTATCATTGTCGATTCTGTAAAACTCATAAAAAAGAATGTCATCAACAATCTATACAAAATGATAACAGTTTAAGAGACTCTGTTAATTATACAGCTGATGTTATGCATAATGATGTGTCCATTACTGGTATTAAAGAACCATGTATCTGGAATGATGTAGGATCTTTCAATGTAACTACCAACTTTAGTGTGGATATAATGCATGATATGGCAGAAGGGGTATGCAAATATGATATAGGTCTTATACTGAAAGAAATGATATATAATCTCAAATATTTTTCTCTTGATACATTAAATAACAGAATAGAGTCCTTTAATTATGGGCCAGTAGACATTAGAAGTAGGCCAACACTAATTACAGATACAAGTTTGAAACGAGAAGGGTGTCTCAAAATGTCAGCCTCTGAAATGTTATGTTTTACAAAATACCTCGGGTTGATAATAGGAGATTTAGTGCCAGAAGAATCTGAACTTTGGAATTTATATATTCTATTAAAATAAATCCTTGACATTATTTTTTGCAAATGGATACAAAATCAGGATGTAATTTTATTACAATCAATTATTTCTGAACACCATGAATTATATAAAAAATTATTCCAAAATACTTTGAAACCTTAACACCACCATATGGTACATTATCCATTAATTATAAAAAACTCTGGTCCTCTATCCCTTTTTTGGTCAATGCGCTTTGAAGCTAAACATAAAGAACTAAAGGAAACGGCACATTCAATTACATCAAGAAAAAATATTACTTTAACATTAGTAATTAAACAACAACTACAATTTGCATATTGACTTTTATTACCCGATCAAAGTATATATACAATCAAAGCAGATATAGGACCAGTTATAACAATATCATTAGATACAATTGAATTATATACATCAAATACTTCATTTCATTCAATAAAGTTTAATTTTTATAATAATAATATTGTTTTTATTTCATGGGTTAATGAAAAAGGTAAAATATAGTTGTAATAATAATACGACTGTGGTGTTGAATTTATGCGAAGAAAATAATTATATGATGCCATGTTTTGGTCTAATTAAATCTATTTTTATGACAGAGTCAAATGTACCATTTTTAGTTTGTAAAAAATTTAAGTCATATTATTTTGACAAACATTATCAAGCATATAACGCAACCATCATATCAAATTTTGTATGCATTGCACTTAACGATTTAGAAAACATGAACCCTACTCATCATAATATTATATCTAATGGGTTAACATTTATTCCATTGAAATTATAAAAATTATGTGTATTATGATCCTATATTTCTATTTTTAATTATCATTACTATGTATCATGTATGTGTGTATGTACCATATGTATTATGATGTATGGATAATGTTTAATTAATTATTTCTTAATGTTTAATTTATAATATTTATAAAATGTACTAAACATTTCGGTTTTATAAAATCATTCGTGAATAAATACTTGGTATAAGTGAAACATTTTAATAATATACTAAAGATACCTATAATTTATTATTTTTAATTGGATACTATTTTTAGGTCTTGCTTAAAACAAAGTACCTATAGTATAGAAAAATATATTAAAGGTCCTATAATATACTTTTTTATAAGTCACTAACATTTTTTGATAAATCAATCAACTATTGTTTTGTTTACTAGGTAGTTAATACTATTATAAAAGTAGGTAAATTAACAGATACAAACTAGTTGAATTAATTTGAAATTATAGTTAAGCCAACAATTTATAACATTGTAAAAGTAACATTTTCATAAGTTGGTATAACTACTTTGTAAAAATGTGTTAACTATAATTGTTGGCTGCTCCAACCATGAAATATTGTTAAGCCAACTATTTATAATATTGTAAAAGTAACAATTTAATTGGTTATTTTGACTACTTGGAAACAATGTATTAACTATAATTGTTGGCTAATCCAACTAAATGTATAGTTGATAATAGCAGTACAATATAGTTAAATTAATCAAATAGTATTGTTAAAAAAGAGTATAATATTGTGTGGTTAAACCAACTAAAATAATTTAACTAAATACATTTAGTACATTCAGCAATAATTAATGTTGTCACATATGTAACTCTAAATTATTGTTGGTTCAACAATAAAAATTGTTAAACCAGCTATTTAGAACATAATAATTTAGTCAACCTAACCAATTAAGTAATCAGTTAAGTAATCTAAATACTTTTTAAAATAAACATAAATCAATAAGATTAAATACAATTTTTAGTCACCATGTTGCGTCTTTTACGTTTTAACTTTAGTGAAGTTGTGAAGTACTTTTCGTACGATAGTTAGTACGATTATTCTCCTATACACGTATTCATTAGTTATAATTTAAATATGAAGTTGATATTAATAAATCAGTTAATCATAAATACATTATTGTAAAAACTTGTAGGTATGAGTTCATCAATGCATTTATTAAAGCCATAAATATAATATATAACAAACAATTTTTTATAATGTATATTGTTCATTTTAATATAGATAATTTATTATTTCTGTTTTTTATTCTTTATATTGTCAAGTATATGAGCCGGTTCATTAATATCGGTAACCAAAAGTCTCTTTCCATTTTGCGGGTTTACAATTTCCGGTAGTAAACATTCTTTGTAGAAACTGTAAAAATTTAATGAAATAATAATATTGAAGATTTATGTAGATATAATATAATACAACATAAGATATAATACAAAATATAATATAATTGTTTTAACAACAATACGATACACATAGGTGTAACGTGTGTACCTATTGTATATTAATTGTATTTTTATTTATTTGTACATTATATTATTAACCAAAAACATTTATATTATATTTTGTCAAACAGAAACACTGATACTTGATAGTGTTTACAAAATGTTATTATACTTGTTAGCATATTATTATAATATTATAGTTTTTTACTATTGTTATACAGTATACACTTATACTTACACCTCAAGTTTGCTAACCATTTTATTCGACCAAAATGATTCATCGTATTCAATAATTTGAACTTTAGACCAATTTTTGGTATATACAACAAAATAACAAAATTGTCTTTTTAAGACGTGCATTTGGCCTTGAATCTGATAGTACCTAGTAATTATGCTCTTTTTTCAGTTCTATTTCATTTTCATTTTGAATACGGCAAAATGTTATCTAACAATTTATATTATATTTAAACATTTAGCTCATATACCATATTTTAAATTTTTACAATTCAATTTTACTTTTTTATTCATTACAGCTTCAATAAAACTGGAACTGTCTTTAGCTTTGAATGGGCACTTTATTTCTACGACATAATCAGTTCCCACAAGACCATCTATCGATGAAAAATAATACTACTTATTCATAAATATACCTACATATTAATAGTAATTAAATTAAATTATTTTTGATTATTTTCCCGGGAGAAGCAGCTAAATAATGCAAATCGTCATCCACTATAAGACCACAAGGTTCAACAGTACAATTAAAACCGTTTTGGAATACGATTATAGCCTTATTTTCCATTGCTTTACCATAATCAGTTGATTTAGAAGTAAATGACCTATACAACATATCATAAACCGTACACCTACATAATTTAGTTGGTCGCATTTTACAAATCCGACCAAAATTTGAAGCTGTTATTCGGTTTCTTCTTTCTGTGTGCCAAATTTGTGAATTAGCCTGTTCTCTAGTTTTAATTTCTAATTCTATGTGTTTGTCGTGGTCCAAGTAAAGTGACTGAATGAATGCACTTTTCTTTGATTCCAGTTCATTTGAACGTATATCATAGAGTAACGTTTCAGCCAGGCCATAATGTTGATCCGGACCCGTTTGTTTAGAAAATTTTTTTACCTTTTTTGGAAAAATGAGTTTTTTACATTTTCTTTTTTCACTTTTCATTTGTTTTGTTTTCAAATATTTTTTCCCGATATCTCCTACAAATGTAAAATATTATATTTATTATTAATTATTAATTATTTTTTATTGAAATATAAATTATGACTATTTTACCTGGACTTATTTCATTAACTTCGTTCTTGTGTAATTTTCTAAGAAATTCCCCTGACGTATTATAAGATACAACAGCAGCTTCAACTCTGGTGTTGTATGATTGCTGTTGAGAAAAATTGATACGTTTACCTAGAGTCATAATGTTTTTATTTATCTCTATAAATTTATTATTTATACTTACATATATATTCAAAACATTTCTATCGGTTTACCCGATAAATGCTTGTTTATTATACTATTAAATTGCTCACAAACATTGTTATCCACATTCATTAGTAAACTGTCAGCATGAGTTACTAATCGATTAGCTAACTGCGTAATTCCGTCTATAACTTTCGATTTTTCTGCGTCATCAACAAAGTTGTACTCGTTTAATTTGGGCCCATGACAGAAATACTCTTCATACTGAACATGAGAACCCAAAATATGGTAAAAACTGTTCAAAATATCCTTACGTAAACCTACCCTTGTTAATAAAATAATTAATATTTAATTATATTCATCAATAGTATTATTAGAGATCAAATTGCATGGAAAACGATATAGGTATAAACTAAGCAATGGGCCATGAACATTTACTATTTAAAAATTCTAAAAATTTTAAAATTGACAGTTAAAAGTGTATTATTAGTGTATTATTTATATTAATTGAAAATTACATATTGTTTTTTGCCAATATTTTTTTTTTTAATTTTCAAAATAATAATTTTTCGAAAATGTTTATGCAAGTTAGTCCCTTTATACTATATCCTCCTAATATAAAAAGCATTATAGTATAAACTAAAAAAAATACAATATACCTAAACGTTTATCATTGTCAGATTGGTTGATTAATTGGCTGCGATATTCAATTGATTTAACAATTGCATTTCTGAATGTTATTATATTACTTTGAATATTTCTTAAATTCAGGTAAGGATATCTGATGTTTTTGGCTAGTAATGATAATTTTGTTCCGTAATTTCGTAACATATGATTACGGCATTCTATTTTTTGAATATGAAATTTAGGACCATAAGGCATAATTTTAGAGAGCCTTTTTGTCACACTAGAATCACCATCACCTTTAATAAAATATTAAAAGAAATCATGGTAGGCACTAAAATATTAAACATAAATAACATATCACTTGTACCTATAATATAATATATATAAACAATTATTATAATATAATGTATATATATATATATATTATTATATTATTATGTATTATATAATATTATGTATAAATTATTTTTATAAATTATATATTTGTATAAATATATACCTATTAGTTTATTGTATTTCAATCCATGTAATTCCATACTTCGCTTAAAACCTTCTGCAATTGAATCGGCTTCCATACTTGTAGCTCCTTTTGACCAGTTTAAAAAACAAGTATGCTCAGGTTTGGGTACACCTTTATTTTTTGCTCTTTGGCAAACGGCACAATACCGGTTACGAATTCCAATAAACAAATTTTTTTTTGATTTATACCCAATAATAGTTGCCTATAAAAATTACAAATTAAATCAGGTCATAGTTTTATATTATATTATCATGTATAAATATTTGATGAAAAACTTAAGTTTATTATAGAATTTACTACGCCAGGCAATGCATCATAATTAGTCTTATAGCTTCTTTTTGACCATTGCCCGTCAGCCACTACAGTACACATTGGCGTTCCATCCGTATCAATTGAACCAGACTCTAAGGCCAACCGTTTTTCTTCCTCGCCAGCAATTTACATTTCTCTTTCAGCGATTATATGAATTTGATGACTAATATCTTCTTGAACCGATAGAAATGTATTGGAAGACATACATGGAATATCCATTGTTGCACACAATTCTGATAATTGACTATAGCCAATACCAATACCAATAGTGCCGCTTACTGCTGATTGATTGATTGGCATAATATAAGTATCAGGTTTTTGTTTTTCTGATTCTATTTATGATATTGTGTTACACATTTTACAAATAAATTTAAATACTGTTCTAAATCCAAACTGTTTTTCATTTATCAAAGCCATATCTAAAAACAAACAACCAATATCATTTACGTGGACGGTATTTTGAATCTGATTGAAAATATGATACACATCTACTACTCGTCGTCCTTTAAACAAGTTTTCAGAAGTTGTACTAAGAAATTACAAAAAATAATTACTCAAATAAACAAATCAAATCAATTTAACTAATTTTTTCAATTTAACTCCAAGTAACTTACAACAAATTAAAAAAAACTAAAAGGTATTTTTTGTGTTTGAATAAATGAAGCAGACGTTTTTGAAGCAGATTTTTTTAATATTTTTAATTAAATTATTATGGGCGGTGTGGGGACATCGCCCCGACGGGTTATTTTTCATGTAATATCAGGAGGACTACAACCCCTCTCAACATTTTAGCCCCAGTTGGGTCACTATATATAATACATGTATAATATAGTGCATACTTATCTGGTACTTCAAATGATATCTTCGGAAATGCATTAGCTTCAAAAGCAGACGACTCAATTACATCATGTTCGTGTAAAACAACGTGTGTGAAGTTGGCCCCCCCCATGTTTTCATATAATTACAAAACATACGCCAAAAATTTGCAACTGATTTGCAACTATTTGCAACGATGGTTTCATAATTTGCAACTCAATACTTGCAACACAATTTTTATTTTATTTTTGGGGGGGCCAACTTCACGTAGCCCCCCCAAATGCTCGTACAGGAACGAAACTGGTCCCAACATTTTGCCCTCGATTTGCAACTATTTGCAACCATGGTTTTGTAATTTGCAACCGGGTACATTTCTCACAAGAGACGTTTTCCGGTGGGGGGGCTAGCCCCCCCCCCCCAAATGCTCGTACAGGAACGAAACTGGTCCCAACATTTTGCCCTCGATTTGCAACTATTTGCAACCATGGTTTTGTAATTTGCAACCGGGTACATTTCTCACAAGAGACGTTTTCCGGTGGGGGGGCTAGCCCCCCCAAATGCTCGTACAGGAACGAAACTGGTCCCAACATTTTGCCCTCGATTTGCAACTATTTGCAACCATGGTTTTGTAATTTGCAACTTGGTACATTTCTCACAAGAGACATGGTAATTAGATAATAAAAGTAACTTAACTTAGTTAAAAATAAGTTACTTTTTTTAAATAAAATTAATAATTACTAAATATTATAATATAATAATCAAATTCATTATTATTTATTAGAATATATAATATCAAATATTTGATATTTTGGTTATGAACTTTTTGTTCATTACTCCACAAGTCTCCACTATTAAAATTTATTACAGCCCACAATTATTGGTTGGTTTATTGAAAAATAAAAATGAATCAGCGTCCTGGGTATTTATTTAATTAGGTAAGTAGTAATACGATGAACTACCACGCTACTACGGGTATTATTTGCACCGACGGTCCAAGTTATCGCTGTAATTCTATGAATGAATAAAAATATAATAATATAACTTATAAGTAGTAATAATATTAATAATGATTAGGTATAGGTTAGGTTATATGTCGTGTATGGGTAGGTAGGTACTGAGTAAATTGTTATATTTTTCTTTTATTAATGACACGGTTACCCCTATAATATTTCCTTCTAAAATATAGTTATATAATATTTTCTGTGAATATGCGATATAATAACTTACTATTATTATTTACTAAAATACATTTAATGTTCCGGATTTTTTTATATAATTAATTTCACAAAATTGAATTTATTTTAAGTATGTGGTTTGGGAAAAAATTAATTTAACTTGCCAATAAAATTAATTAACTCGTTAAGTTACTGAATAACATGGGAAAAATGTAACTCGTTAAGTTAGAAGTTAGATAGTTCTACAAAAAAAAGTAACTCGTTAACTTAGTTAAAAGTAACTTTAACTTATTAACTCGTTAATGCCCAGCCTTGCCAAAATCTGTACAATATCTAGTTATAAGAAAATATAACAATTTGTATCAACAGTACAACTGCACAACAACACGTATTAATTTTATTGATAAATGTGTGCGGTGCTGCCTCAGTGGAAACTCGCCACGTACGAGAACACATCGTTGTATTTAGAACATCCTGTTATATTTAAAACTAAACGGTTCTCAAGAAAACCCTATGCATGCGGCAATAACGCTTCGTGCGACCCGATCATTAAATACAATTATTATTGCGTTTAAACTGTACCTATTGTTATTTCTTATCGCGCGGTTGACATGTTGTTACTTGCGTGCTATATGTCTTTGGGTTTTCCTATTTTTTGGCATCGTCTAGACTCTAGATAATATGCCGTTGAGGATTTCTGTAGACAATAATAATATTATCCTCTAGTCTTTGCCGAATGATAACAAAATTGTTAAAATTAAATTAAAGTGATCCTTTTCTCATTTGCCGTCCAGACGTGCAGTCGCATGCTCGAGCATTTTACTCACAATTAATAGTATTGTTCATTTATTTTGTAATACCTAGCTTGTGTGTTGTTAGTTATTAATTTCATTTTAATATACATCGCGTTTATAATGGTAAGTTTAGAAATATATTTAATTACAATAGTGTGTACCTATTATTCAAATTAATTTATTAAATTATGAGTACTGCCATATAGGCAAGCCTGGGCATAAACGCGTTAAAAAGTTAAATTTAAGTTCATTTTTCTTATTAACTTAAGGAATTTTTGAATTAACTTTAAATTAACTTGAGTTAATTTTACATTTAAACAAGTTAAGTTAATTTCAATTTTAATCATTGATAATATTACACATAATAATTAGTTATAATAGTAAATTATAATTATATAAACTAATTAGTTATAAATTATAATAAATAAATACATTTTATTCTCTGCATAGAATTTATAATTAATGACGGTAAATATTTTCATATTGCCTACATTACATTTTGGTTCTAAGTATTGAGTTTTATTAATAACAATATAAAATACAAATTTTAATAAATATAATCATTGTATCTATCTATAACATGGTAATACTAGATTATTAATCTATTGATATTTTTAATAAATACATAATGAGTTGAACTTTATGTTCCTAAAAATATGTTAGTTTATACTACATTACTTTTATAACAATAATAATATATTTATTTGAAAATATTTAAATCCCTCTGACAAGCTGATAGCTTGTGGTGGAGAGTTTACAATTACACAAAATAATATTTTAAAATTAAAAAATATAACATTACAAAAGCGTTTAAATATTTGTGTTTTAAATATAATTTAAAATGTTTTACATATTAAGAATGTTAGATTTTATTATTAAATTTAGATTATTTATTTATTAAATATAGATTTGTTTAAATGAACCAGATTATTTTTAGATCAAATTTTTATTCAAATTAGTTTTTTTTAATTATAAACATACCTAGATCATTTTTACATGGCTAAATTGAAGCAGTATTAATGCCCCAAAAGGTGATGACAAACCCAAAAATAAATAAATAAAAAATACTTGTCATTGCAAAACAGTGATTTAAAAATAGATAATTATTACAGTTAGAATGATACTTGTGTAGTATAAAAAATATTATTATTTTAAGCATAGTTTTATAAACGGATAAAATAATTAAGGGCATTATAAAAAATCATAACTATAATTTGTGTTATGCTTGATTCTAAAACTAAAATTTGTACTATTCCTTAGGCCGGTAGAAAACCAAATGTAGATCCCAATGAAGTTTTTAATGCACTGAGTACACGTAATGTTTTTGATGATGTTGGGAACTTGTTAACTTCAAGCAACCCTATTTGGACTCAACTATCAGATTGTCTTGATGGTAAGATAGCTCCCAAAAGTCTTTACATAAGTATTCTACAAAATAGACATGGATGGCGAAGTAAACTAAGACAAATATATAGTTATGCTTATGATAGTCATGAAAATGAAAGTATTGAAAAAGGTATTGAAACAGCGGATGAATCAAATAATGGAACATTGGACGAAGACGTAACAGACGTATCATCTTCATCAGTGTTTGAGAAAGGGAGAGAATTGTTCGAATTGTCTATTCAATATGATGTTTATAGAACAATTCGTCCAGAAAAAGTTGTGTACAAGAGAAAAAATAAAAAAAGAGTTTATGAAGTTTTAAAACAAAATGCCTGGACTGATGTTATAAATGATGCATTGATTGAATCGTATAATTTTCCTTGTAATTATATCTATAAAAGAGTTAAAGTATATGATTCAAACCATAGCAAACATTTTATTTCATTTCAAGCAAAGTGTAAAGATAAAAGCTGTGGAGCAAACTTAAATGGTTGGAGTGATCAGAGGCCCGCAGAAGGAGAGCCACTCTTAGTAACAATATTTACTACTGACACCCGAGGAATGGAACGTCAACACAACACAAAGAGACCTTTAAAAGGCAGAAAAAGGATTGCTGTTGGGTTAGAATTAGAAAAAGACTTGGCAAGTAATTGGAGACGAAATAACGTTAATGACATGGAGTTTGGCAGATTTTCTCCACCAAATTTATATTCCTTACCTACATTACGAAAAGCAAAAAAGAAAGTAAAGATAAAATAATGGGCATAAAATATAAATGTCCTGTCCAATCTTTAATGGAATTTAAGCATAATTCAAGTCTTTCTGGATCTATACATGGTATCGGAATTGACCCATTTTTCGTTCACTATTGGACAAACTATCAAATTGCAGTATACAAAGATGCTAGTAAAGAATATACAAAGTTATCAATTGATGCAACCGGTAGCCTTGTGAAAAAGTTGAAGCGAACGTCATTGGATTTATTATCAGCCCACATATTTTTGTATGAAGGCATTTTAAGTACAAGCATCGGTCATATTTCCATAACTCAAATGTTATCTGAGAAACAAGACACGTTGTCAATCTATAATTGGTTAGCATCTTGGATGGCTACGGGTATCCAGCCACCAAACGAAGTGGTATGTGACTATTCCCGTGCTCTTCTAGCAGCAATAACCAGAGTTTTTTTTAAGGGTGCAAGTACAAATGACTATACAAATTATGTTTATAATCTATTAATTGGCAAGGAGAAAGAATTGCCAACTACATATATTCGTTTGGACGTTGCTCACATAATCAAAATATTCTGTCGGATAAAATGTATGTGTGGAATAAAAAATAGGTACTTAAAAGAATTTTATGTCAGGGGTTTTCGTTTACTTCTAACATCTGAAGATTTAAGTTCGTTTGCAATTATACTGGAAGCATTACTGACAATAATGTTAAGTGAGACAGATGGGTTAGGTTTGGATGATGTTGTAAGCCCATCTGAAAAACACCGAGAATTTATTTTAAATTTAATAAAAGGTATACAAGATAACGATGAAAATACAAATGACGCTTTTGATCATTCCGAATCAGATGACACAAATATTGATTTAAGTGATGGTGACAACGAAGACAATACTTCTAATGCAATAGGAACTTTTTTGGAAAATATAAAGCAAAAAAGTATGACAAATGCTTTAGTAAAAGGTAACAGAATATCGGCATATTTTTTACCAGAACTGTTACCGCATATGATAAGACTTTGCAAACATTTTCCACTATGGACCAATATTCTTTGTAGTGTTTTCAAGTCTCCTTATAAAAATGGTTCTTCTGCAGCTGTGGAAAATGATTTTAAAGAATTAAAAACGCAAATCCTAAGGTTTGAAGTATTGCCTATGACCGCTGATAGATTTATAAACAAACATTTGATGAATATCAACAATAATATAAAACTGTTTAAAAGTAAAGAACTAAGGAACTGTAATCCTACTAAAAGAAAGCTGAGCTACAGTCATAAAATAAAAAGTAATGATAACATTTTTGACTTTGAAATTGAAACTAAAATTGGTAATAAAGAATCTGAAGAAGTTAAAAAAAAATACCCTTCCGATGAAAATAAGAAATTTAAAATTATAAATCATTTAGACATTGTACAATGTGTAGAATCTGAATCTAATGATAAATGTTTACAAGTACCAAATAATTTCAAACAATCTGATTCCGAATACAGAAAACTTACAGAAAGCCACGTGAAATTAACAACTGATGATGATTCTGATCAAAACACTACAAATATTGAAAGTGCTTCAGATTTCTTCTCTGATGATAATTCATACTCCGAGCATAACAGCAAAAATAAAAAAGAACCAATGTCAGATAGTTCAATCAATGCCGTAGAAAATTGGAAAGGTAGAGGTAAAGAAGAAAATATTTATAATAAACCAAAACAAAATAAAAGGAAAACCAAGTATATGGAACCAACAAAAGAAATTGATCGTATCTTGTCTTCAAAATGTACACGTTCAACATTAAATAATTTGTTGATTAATGGAAACAAGAAGACGCCTATCTCTATATCAAAAAAAACATTTTTGGTTCAAAACACTTGTCCATTTGACGCAGTTTCTGTTTTAATTGCGATGGCTTATACAGATATAGTATCATATAAGCAATTTATTGACAAAATTAAGAACGATTTTCTTATATTTTGCAAAAATCTTGCTCAAGAAGGACCAACTCTCAATATATATAAAAGTAGAGTATTATTACTTCGAACCATTTTTAAAACTGATGCTAGTATTAAAGACACCAACTTGATCGATGCCAGATGCAATGTTACTTTAATGATAAAGTCTTACTTACGAAATGCACCATCATCCATCGAAACAATAACTTGCCTCAATAACTGCCCTTCCTCTAAAGTACTTCATGATCCTCTTATACTATTACAATTAACGAACCAGTTTGACAATTTGGAAGAAGATTTAAAAACATTTATTGCAGAGAAAACTAAAAACTGTTTTAATTGCAATGGAAAAAAAACAACTTCAAGGTCTCTTGGAGAACATTTATTTATTGAAGTTGACTATTTTTCTGGAGGAATATCACACGAACTTCAAGAATTTCCTGACTATATAGAGATCAACAAAGACAGGTATTATATCTTAAATTAAACAAATTTAAATTAATAATGATAAATAAAAAATAATTATGTAATATGTTGTATAGATATGTAATTATTGGCGTAGTTGGATATGGAAATGATCATTATATTTCATACATTAAAAGAAACGGCAAATGGGAGGTCCACAATAATTTGCAATCAAAAATAGTATGGACAACATCAAAAAAAATAATTGAACCACATTTAATAATGTATGTTAAAATTTAATTAACATGTAACTTTAAGGTATTTAATAAAAAAATCTATACCTGATAAAAAATCTTGTTCTATATGTCTATGTTAATCTATGTGTATTAAAATCTAAGTAGAATAAAAAAAATTTGATAGAATATAAAAGACAATTGAATGGAAAAAAAAATAATTTGCAAAAATAAAGCACAGAAAATACAATTTTAATTTTCAAATCCTAAAAACCGATTTGCAATTATTTTGCTAAATATTAGCGCTGGTTTGGATTCACTTCAACCAAAGTGGGGAGGGGGGCTAAATTCATGGTCATAGCGGATTCATGGTTTATTGATTAATTAATAACAATTTAAAAAAAATAAATTACTAATAGGTACATTTTAAAATTTGTGGTTAGTTCATTTTTCTATGTAGGTAGGTATAATTCTTATTAAAATGATAACATACTTTTCAAAGAAATTGGTCATGATGGAGTGCCAAATTCACACGTGCGGGAAAAGCATCGTCACGGTTGTAGTTTGTCACCACACCAACATTTATTTAGTCTTGTAAAGTATTCGTATACAAGTATTTGAATACTTGTATTTAAATACTTTTTGAAGTATTTATGTGGTAATCTAAACGCATTTTTTTAAATGTACCTACTTTTTAAGTATTTTGAATACATTTTATTAATTTTAATTGCAATGTACCAAGTTGCAAATTACAAAACCATAGTTGCAAATAGTTGTAAATCGAGGGCAAAATGTTGGGACCAGTTTCGTTCCTGTACGAGCATTTGGGGGGGCTAGCCCCCCACCGGAAAACGTCTCTTGTGAGAAATGTACCCGGTTGCAAATTACAAAACCATGGTTGCAAATAGTTGCAAATCGAGGGCAAAATGTTGGGACCAGTTTCGTTCCTGTACGAGCATTTGGGGGGGCTAGCCCCCCCACCGGAAAACGTCTCTTGTGAGAAATGTACCCGGTTGCAAATTACAAAACCATGGTTGCAAATAGTTGCAAATCGGGGGCAAAATGTTGGGACAAGTTTCGTTCCTGTACGAGCATTTGGGGGGGCTACGTGAAGTTGGCCCCCCAAAAATAAAATAAAAATTGTGTTGCAAGTATTGAGTTGCAAATTATGAAACCATCGTTGCAAATAGTTGCAAATCAGTTGCAAATTTTTGGCGTATGTTTTGTAATTATATGAAAACATGGGGGGGCCAACTTCACACACGTTGTAAAACATGCTTAAAATATTGGAATGGGTGGACAGCAGAGCTGTAAAACGATGAATGAGTATAGGTAATAGATAACTTAAAGGTAGAACATAATTATGTAGTATAAAACAAATAGTTTATTACCAATGTGGTGTAGACATAGATGATGAAGTACCTGGAAGGGAAAAGTCAGCTCCTAAAGTACGTGGGTCAAAATTGATGTTTCTAAAAAAAATGGTAGTATATAATAATATTTTATAATTTTAAAAAATAGGCGTTATAATACCTAATTGGTTCAATATTAGATTGATCATTCACTATTTCTTCATTAGTTAATTTTTTGAATATTTTAAAACAATGTTTCATTAAACTTTTTATGGATCTTTTTTTAGAAACAAACTGTGGCGTAGGATCGAGGAGAGCTGATGGACAAGCGTTCATCAGACGAGCAACCAACGAGCTTAGGAACAGTCATCAGGAACTATATAGTCACATCTCGCTAGATTTTAGTCGTATAATTGGACTTCGAATAATTTTTATATATCAACAACAGTTAAATAAATTAAATAAACGTAACTATATTATACTTTAAACTGAAGTTCTACATTTTTTACCTTCATCATTCTATTCTTTGACTGGGGCACGTTACAACATTTTCCGATGCAAATTATTCGACTTGCATAATTGGTTTTTTATCACTAGGTAATAAATTTGTGCCTGTCGCTTGCCACTCGATGTAATTTGACAGTAATTTTGTATTATTATAGTAGTACATTTTAGCCGATTCTAAAACCTCATCCCTCATCTCTCATCACTCATCCCTCATCCCTCATATCTCATCTCTCATCCCTCATCTCTCATCTCTCATCCCACCGCCCGCACCCTTATCCTCATCCTGCTGCTTGCGTACGTGCGTTACTTATATTATTGTTATCACACGTTATCATATTTTATCACATGATAACGTATATTATCACTGAACCTGGACCCACCAGCTCCAACGCGAATTAATTACCACTAGGCCACCCCGACCACTTGAGTACTAGTTATTATTTTCACCCATTTAAGACATGCATTTTAGTAATAAAAACAACTGACGTCTACTCGGTCATTATACCTTTAAAATATTTAAATAACATATATAGAACACTTTTAATAGCCACAATGGGCATTTATATTGAAAGACACTTTGGACAATAGGTATCCTTATTCAATTAAATATACTGCAAAACCATTTATATTGATTCACAATAAGAGACATTAAGTAGGTATTAGTGAAAAAACACATTAAAACCGATATTAGTACCTTCTGCCGGACGTATACAATGTTAAACAATTAAATTATATTTTTAGAAAAATAATATATTATACAAAAATATAGACATCCTCACACAATGATCCTGAAAGACACTTTAGACGTATTGTCAAGGCAATAATAGGTATATTATCCGTATTCAATTAAATAAACTGCAAAACCATTTATATTGATTGACAATAAGAGACATTAAGTAGGTATATTTTGGCGCTTTCTCGATATTAGGAATAGATCAATTAAGAGACAATAGGTATCCTGGTTCAAATAAATGCCCATTTTAACGATAGTAAAATTACCTTTAGAATATTCTTTAGTCACCAGGATGTCGCATACATACTTTTAATAGCCACAATGGCATTTATATTGATTGACAATAAGAGACATTAAGTAGTTATTAGTGAAAAAACACATTAAAACCGTTATTAGTACCTTCTGCCGGACGTATACAATTAAATATCAATTTTGCAGTATTATCTGCCCCACTACAATCGCTCCTACCTATAAGTGATTCTTGACTGAAAGATCCGGTAGTCTTTTAGTCCGTCTACTACGTTACACCGTTGTGTACGTATACGCTCCGTCTTCACAATTTTTAGTGGGTTACAAAGTGTTTAATATCTTTTAAATCAGTACGTTTTAAACCGGTGTACACGTATACGCTCTGACTTTAAAATTTTTTTTTTAAGTATTTATTTTCTTTGAAAATTATTTGCTTTTAACCATGGCTGGTTCAATTGGAGGCTGCATTATACAAGAAAAAATGTATATACGTTCCGCCTACGCCACCGTCCGAACTCATTGAATCTACAAATTTCACGATCAATTTTACTGAACGTAAGTTTTTACATGTCGGTCTGAATCCTACAGAGAAATTCGATGTGTCCATACTAATAATTACACCTTCGCGTTTCGTTAAAATATCTGTGGACCTCTTAAGACGTATTTTTTCCCTGATGGGGAATATATTGTCGTTTATTTTGGATCAACCGCAAAAATATAAGCGGAATTTATTTCAAGAAACAGAAATTATTTCGCTGTCTAGTATGGTGTATCAAGGGGAAAATATGCTTGTCATCGAATCAAAAACACAAGCCGGATGTCGAGTATTGCTAAGTCGCACAGATTTAATGAAATTGCAATATTTAGAATGGTCGATTAACGAAATAGTCGTTCGAAAGTCAACCATTATACGACCACTTGTCTTAAAACAGTTTGAGACTGTGGGTAATTATTTGGACCAGGAATTTACCAAAGTTGATTCACCACCAAAGACACCCGAAGAAATGATCGTTTTTATCAACAATTTAAGTGATGATAAAATTATTGGATCCACTCCTAAAGAAGACATGAATTTCATCAGTCAACTGAAAATGTATGCTTCATCTCAATTAGCCGAACATTGGGCGCAACGAGTGGAGAATCAGAGGTAATTTAACCTATCATTTATATCGGTTGTAAAAATATTTAATGTATAATTATTATTTTATAGTTATTCACTGAATCCGAAGTGAGGCTCATTTCACCTCCGAGATATTCAAGTATGTCTCCAATGCACGAAGACTTTTCACAAGAAAGGGTAATTTATAATTTATAAATTAAAAAAAAAAAAAAATATTACTAATTATAATAATTATTTAGGTAGCTGACGAGGAATACCTGGAATACGTGGTATCAATGAATTTTTAACGCAAATCAACCTTACCAGCTAAACCATTATATGACCTTGTAAAGAAAAATGTCGATTTTATTTTCGGTGAGCAAGAACAGGAAGCGTTCAAATACTTAAGTTCAGTACTAACAAAGACACCCGTATTAGCTATATATTCCCCCACAGCGGAAACTGAGTTGCATTGCGACGCGAGTTCGTCTGGTTTCGGTGCAATATTGCTTCAAAAACAGTCTGACAATAAATTTAAACCCGTGTTTTATTTTAGCCAGCGCACAACTCCGGTTGAATCGAAGTATCATAGCTTCGAGCTAGAATGCCTGGCGGTCGTATATGCGATAAAACGTTTTCATGTATATCTATACGGCATATCTTTTAAAGTAATGACGGATAGCGATAGCTTCAGGTTAACGTTAAATAAACAGGACGTAAATACTCGAATTTCCCAGGTGGGCTCTATTTTTACAAAATTACGATTTCAGTATTTTTCACCGTCCGAATAAAAATATGCAACACGTCGATGCATTCAGCAGTTGTCACGCGATTCTCGTGTTGGAATCAAATACGTTTGAACAAACACTCGCCGTTCGACAAAGTACAGACGACGATATTGTACAAATTAAAAATAAATTACTAACAAGCGATAATAAATTTTATGAATTACGAAATGGGTTGGTTTATCGCAAAGAAAACAAGCGCATTAGATTTTACGTTCCGAAAACAATGGAGAATAATGTGATACGTACATGTCACGAAGATATGGCCCACGTAGGTTTGCTAAAAGTTATTGAGAACATATCTCGCGTGTATTGGTTTCCCGATATGAAGAATAAAGTACGACGTTATTTAGATAATTGTTTAAAATGTATTGAGTTCTCTAGACCTAGTGGTAAAAAAGAAGGTTTTCTTTTCAAAATTCCGAAAGGTGATAAACCATTTGTTATCTTACACATAGACCATTTAGGCCCGTTAGAGAAAACCAGTTATAAAAATAAATTCATTTTAGTGGTAATCGATGCGTTCAGTAAATTCGTACGCCTTTACCCGTGCCGTACGACCAAAGCCGATGAAGTGATTAAACATTTGCGTAGTTATTTCCAAACTTACTCCAAACCCCGTCAGATAGTTAGTGATCGGGGTACGTCTTTTACGACCACTGATTTTAAGGAGTTTTTAAAAACGAATCAGTAAAACTGACGTTAGTTGCAACAGGCACGCCTAGAGCCAACGGTCAAGTAGAGATAGTGAATAAGTCTATAGTACCAATGCTGGCTAAGTTAACGGAGTTAACGAGTAGGTGGGATCGAGTGTTACATAAGGTAGAATTCGCTATCAATAACACGGCGCACAGCTCCACAGGCCAAAGCCCTAGCATGTTATTGTTAGGTGTACACCAGGTAGGTGAAATTAATGACGAGATACGGAGAATCGGTGTTGGTGAGTTGCGGCCCGATCCCTAAATAACGTACGAATTGCGGCCCGTGTTTATGAAACAGACGTGCGAGTTGCGGCCCGTGTTTATAAAACAGACGTATGAGTTGCGGCCACATTTTACATTTTATTTAAATTTGTTTTTTTTTTGTAAAAATGGCAAAAATGGCAAAATGTATGGTAATTTATGGTAAAATTAATTTTAATATTTATGTAAAATATGTAAAAATGTAAAAAATATTTATTGGTTGGGCAAAAACTTAAAACTTAATGATTTGACGAAATCAAACTGCTCTATTTCTTTTTGTGCTAGCTTTGTCATCTGTTGTCTTATAAATGCTTCTTTTTCACATATTTTCTTCGTTTTTATTCCATTGCTTCTACATTTGATATACGTTTCTGATTGAATTTCTACTAACACATCAATAAAATTATAGATGTTAGGATGACTAGAGTAGAACGATGAATTTAGGTGTGAATGAAAACTTTCACAGCCGTTAGTGGTACGGTTACAGCTAGCAGAGAACTGTGCCCAAATATTTGGGGGAAACATAGCATCCGGGGATATATAGTTTTCGAAAACATAGTCGGTAAATTGTACAACCCGATCATCTTTAGCGGGTAGTATTGCTAAAAAGTCATCCGTGAAACAATCAATGACGTTGTCAGAGTCCAAAAATGGCAAACCAAAAAAAAATTTTAAAAAATAACTTTTATCTGTATTTGTGTTATACATTTTCGTGAGTCCTAAACTTTGAATTTTCCTCCACCAACTTTGCCCAAGGTGAAATCGACATCCACTTATTTTAGCATTAGGGAAGACTTCCGCTACAGCACTGTGGATAGCTTGTTCAAAATCTATAACAACTTCAGTAGGAGAGCACGTTAGACCAATGGACATGGAATGGCAAATTAAATGTTGAAATGCACACTTGTACGTGTTATTACACTTGTCGGGTAGTAAAAAAAACACTAGAGGTAAATATACATCATTTTTTAGGCCATGGATGGTAAAAAGTTGATAAAAGTGTTTAGGGCAGCTTTTGAAAGTTCCATCTACGTAAAATGTATTTACATCGCACAGCACTTTTATGTTTTGTATAGTAGAAAAACCAATTATACAATTTTCTTTGTCGTTGATAAACAAAAATGGCTCACCTATATTAGTTTTTATATTCATAGACTCTAAAGCAGCATGTAATTCTTTAATGCATTTTGGCAGAGGAGGGTGTACAAATGAACGGGCACGATGAACATTGTGTCTAATTAATGATAAATCATTCGTTGTCAAAGTCGATATATCGCCTTTCTTCAATTCTGAACGAATTAATTTTGAAGGTTTGCAAGAAATGTCTTCTATGGCTTTTCTTTTCAGAGAATTACTTAATATTTGCCTATTCAGGACTTTTTCGTCGTTTTTATTGTGGTTATGATTAGTATTACTGTCAACTATTTTATTTAAAGGAGATAATTTTAAAAAGCACTTACAACTTTTGACACTGCAAGGCCACCTCTGTACATCGTGTTTTAGTGTTTTGTGGAAACGAAATTTGTAGCCTTCGTAGAGAATAATTGGTTTTGATTTTTCACTATTTACGAACTCCATAACGCACTTATAATAAACTGTATAACACACTCAAGTGGTGAACAGACTAATATGTACACAGTAATATTTTTCGTTTGAACTATTGACGTTATGGTATCTACTTTAGATAAGATACTGCCGATACTGCCGGCACAAAATTGAAAATAAATAAATTTCCCGGGCCGCAATTAACTTATTGATAAAATATGACCGGGCCGCAATTCACCGATCTTCAACACGTAAATGACATGTCGGGCCGCAACTCACCTATAGCCCGGAGAATATTAGAAAATAATGTGACCTATAATCCGCGCGAAATGGAGGTTCTGAGAACTAAGGCAGCGGAACGGATAATTAAGTCACAGAAATCGAATGAAATACAGTATAATTCAAAACGTAAGGAACCGACGATTTACAAGGAAAACGACTATGTAATGATAAAAAACGTAGATGTGACATTAGGACACAATAAAAAGTTAATACCGAAATTCCAGGGACCATACGTAATAAGGAAAGTGCTAGACCGGGATAGATACATAGTAAGTGATATAGAGGGGTTCCAATTAACTCAGCGTCCGTACGAAGGTATCGTTGGACCGGACCGCATGAAAATGTGGATCCGTTTTTAAAATAAGTTATTTATTATTATGCTGCTAAATAGGTGCATTTGGTTATTATTATTTTTTTTTTGTTTGTTTCTTTTCATTTACCACAAGTATAGATGTCAAACGATTTATTATTATGATTATTTTGCTTATTTTCTATTTACATGTAAACTTTATATTATATGAGTTTATCTATAAAATATGTAATATTCATTGATGTATGTTTAATGTAACTTCAATATTGTATAATGTTCCGCGATACGCCACATAAGCGTTGCATACTATGTTTATTTATTTATTTTTTTTTATTTTTGTTACTTTTCATATGTTTTCCCTCATAGTTATTTTGTACTAGGTTAAGATTGCCATTATCAGTGTTAAAACTTAAGTTAGGTGATAACGTTCGTATAAGCACATATAAAGGTGTATTTGCAAAAGGTTATTTACCTAGTTGGTCTACAGAAATATTTAAAATTATTAAAGTAAACCATACGATACTTACTACTTATCAGTTGCAAGATTATACTGGAAACCCGATTGCTGGTTGCTTTTATTCAGAAGAAATATTGAAAACAAATTACCCAAATGACTTTTTAGTAGAGAAAATTATACGTAAGAAGGGGGACAACATTTTTGTGAAATGACTTGGGTTTGATAATACACATAATAGCTGGATAAATACAGGTGACATTAGAACATAGTGTCAGTCGATCTACAGACATGAACGTGTTTGGTAGTTCTCAGTCTAGTGAAACAAATACATTTTTTAAATCGTATTCGAATAAACTCGATAAAATTGAGCATTTACTCGATGAAAACCATAAATCCATACAAATTCAAGAGTAACTAACAGAAAAGTTAGAAATGTACAACGAGGTGAATAATACACAAGATAATAGTTCTTTTAACGAACAACCTGATAATTACGCTGTAGCTAGCTCATCCTACATTAAGCTTCCACATTCTTTAATTAATAAACGGGCTACAATTAACCCTCAAAACAATGATCAATATTGTTTTAAATGGGCAATTTTGGCAAAGCACGTGACAGGTCCAAATCAACGCCGTGGTGTGAAGTTAAAATTTTCAAAAAAAATAACCCGGGGGTGTCTGTAAATATGTTAATTAAAATATGTATTATGAGTTAAAAAAATATCTTTACAGCGTAGTCATGTATATCCAATAAAAGTAGTAGATGATGAAAAAACATACCATTTCGATATAATTTTATTTGGTGATGGTGAAAAAAGTCGAGTACCTAACCTAAGCCGAGTCTAAATTGTATGCTTTCATACAGACATCACGAAAATTTTCGAAAACGACTGCCAGTAAAAGCACATCAATTTTCAAATACAAATCAGAATATTCGCCAAGTGTTCGACATCCAAAGTGATCCCAGACCTCGGTTGCAAACTGATATTCTCTATCTTCAATGTTTTTTTCCGTCAATGAGCTATAAAAGTCTTCCTTTGGTTTCAAAGTTGTTTGCTCAAGCTTGGACCAGTCATCCGTATATTCATATGGGTATACCCCCTTTCGGGTAACCAGTGGCATATCCTCGGCAGAAAAATGCTTAGGTGTTTCACAGAATTTCGAAAAATCTGGAGTCAAAAGATATTTAGCTAAATTCTCCAACTTGTTGCCATAAATCTACACGTGTCTATAAATCGTATGGTAAACGATTTGCTAATATATTTCGAAAATGTTATAAATTTTTCCTCGCTATTAGGAATTACTTTTATTGTTTTTGCATCATATCCCAATTCAGTGTCTATAAAATGAGCATCGTAATTAGTTAAATTATGAAAAAAAACATGGAACGAATTTAGGCTGTTGTAAACTAATATTACATTTAGAACATAATGTCTGCCTTAATTTTCCGGACAGGTGACAATGATCACGGACTTTCTCATTTTTTATTAAGGATACATTTACAAAGATTACACTGATTATTTTCATTATGCCTCGTGTATCTTAATCACTCATACATATAGGAACATTTGTCTTTAATAACTCTTCAATTTTTAAACCTACCTCTACAATACTATTTACAAAATGCCTTGCAACCTCCTCTCGATTACCACTACCGCGATAAATAACCGGAGAAGTCGGTATATTGAATTTTTCAATAAGCTCCAACGGAACGTCTTCAGATACCTTTACTACAAAACCGTAACTAATAGGTTTATGCCTATGTATTATTGTCGTATTCTCACCCCTGCGCTCATCGGTCTTTATTAGTAACGCCTCAAAATCTCCATAAATTGCGAAAGGGTGACGTTGTGCATTTCCCCACGCTTTAAAATCAAGCGTTGTGTCAACTTCGGGCATAATGGGGAGAATAGGTTTATGTGACCCGCAAATAAGTTTATGCTGTTGGAGAGCTAGCTGTCCGCTTAACTTATATTTCAAATTTTGGTTATCAAATGACGTGAAGCACCGTTTACAATAATATACCGAATGACCGGGTAAGGTAGTTTGTGAACGAATAAGACGTGAAAAATTTGAAATATATATATAGTGACTTTTTTCACCATCACCGAATAAAATTATATCGAAATGGTATGTTTTTTCATCATCTACTACTTTTATTGGATATACATGACTACGCTGTAAAGATATTTTTTTAACTCCGTAAATATTTACAGACACCCCCGGGTTATTTTTTTCGAAAATTTTAACTTCACACCACGGTGTTGGGAATGATAACCCTGTGAAAATATATTTGTGCTCATGCTTGTATAATTTTCGCCTACTTGGTGTTTATTTGGACCTGTCACGTGCTTTGCCAAAATTGCCCATATAAAACAATATTGATCATTGTTTTGAGGGTTAATTGTAGCCCGTTTATTAATTAAAGAAGGTGGAAGCTTAATGTAGGATGAGCCAGCTACATTGTAATTATCAGGTTGTTCGTTAAAAGAACTATTATCTTGTGTATTATTATTGTTATCGGTATTATTTCCGTTGTCAATATTTCTAATCGGAAATTGAATATTTGGAGTATCGCCTATGGGTGTGTATTTGTAAACTGTTAATAAAAGTCCATCGATAGATTCCAAAACATAACCACTACCCTTTGCTACATAAATTTCCTCCTCGTGTAATAATGTAGTGAACGCCTCATCTATTAATACAGTATTAAAGGTATAATGACCGAGTAGACGTCAGTTGTTTTTATTACTAAAACGCATGTCTTAAATAGGTGAAAATAACATCTAGTACTCAAGTGGTCGGGGTGGCCTAGTGGTAATTAATTCGCGTTGTAGCTGGTGGGTCCGGGTTCAGTGATAATACACGTTAACTTGATATATGATATATGATAACTTGTGATAACAATAATATAAGTAACGCACGTACGCAAGCAGTGGGATGAGAATAAGGGTGTGGGCGGTGGGATGAGAGATGAGAGATGAGTGATGAGGGATGAGTGATAAGGGATGAGTGATGAGAGATGAGGGATGAGGGATGAATGATGAGGGATGAGTGATGAGAGATGAGGGATGAGGTTTTAGAATCGGCTAAAATATACTACTTATTATATTCTGTACAAATATACCACTTACCTGGCTGTGGCTCAAGTTTTGAACATTCAACACTGTTTGATATTTTGTTCGGATTTTTAAGCATTTTTTATTACTTCTCGAAAATTAACTTTTAACCGTTTGGTCAATACATATAAATTATGTGGTTGATTATTTGTTTTAAACATATTTGTAACTTTGTAAGTATACAAATGTTTAAGCAATAAAAATTACAGATCAAAGTTATTAATATATCCACTGTATTTGCACATTACAATGTCACATTTGACTTATATCTACTTACATCGCGCGTCACGTATCAACTAAATACACTAATGAAACTAGAACAAGACGTTCGACGGACGCGTCCTGATATTCATAAACAAACTAAATCAAAGTCATGACATTTATTGTAATTATAAAACATAGATAGTGTGTTGGACGATGCTGCAACCGTGGGATCTGCTGAATAAGAGTTTTTGTTTGTGACACGGAGCACTGTCGTGACAACACACAAACCCGAATCAAGTCAGTCGGTCGTAGTATTACCAGGTCAACAATTTTTAGCTATAATTATAATTTTTAATTACCAATTTCATAACAAACACAGTAATTATATCAGTTCTGAGTATAGCAGAGCTGCTGTGGATACTTGTAATTTTTGAGCAAATAACTGCCTCTTGTGAAATACAAACATAGAGTTACTTATTATTTACATTTATATTTTTTTACACCTATCATACTTGTTGCAATACAATATAGTCAAATATCTATAGTGTAACGTCAAACTACTAAACAAAGTAAGTACCAATATTATAAATTCATATTGATTTTTTTTTCTATTATTAATAATATTATAATTGTGTTAAATGTTCATCAGAGTATTACAATGAAAATGGATGTCTGGAACTTGATTTGTCGTACCATGCTATTACAGTTTCTGCTGATCAATCATATTATATCCAGTGAAAATCAAGACAATGCATTTTTCAACCTCACTCTAACCACCAATAGTCCGGGGTTCCAGCACGAGATATTAGGGGAAGGTAAATTATGTAAAAGTAGTTGGACCATTAATACATTTATAGATTTAAAATATTTAATAAATAGCCTTAGTGATATAAGGAGTATGTTAAAAACAATTGACACATATGCAATTAATAACACTTACCAAATAACTATAAAAAACTTAGAGAAGCATTTAAAAAAAATAAATTTAGATATACAGGTAATTAGGCAAATGGCTAGGTATAGAAAAAAGGTTAAGCGATCATTTGAGTCTGGAGGTTCGGCACTACGATGGATGTTTGGTATTGCCGATGCTGACGATGTACGGAGGTATGATAGTTCGATTAACAAATTAGAGAATGATCAAAAAGATATGATACACATAGTTCAAGACAAAGTCTCTATTTAAAGTAGCACAATAACAAATTTCAATGAGACCATAACAACATTTAATGACAATAAATTGTTATTTGACAAAAATATTAAAAAATTGAAACCACTATTAACAACATAAATATTGAATTAATAGACGAAAAAAAACAAATTATTGTTCTAAGATTAATATCCCTAATTGAAAATAATATATTTGAATTAGATATATTTGTAACGAGGTTACAAAGAATGATATCAAACGTTCAAACAAATAAATTAGATGTTTTTATAATTACACCAGATCAGTTGTTGTCAGAAATAAAACAAATAGAAAATATTCTACCTGAAAATTTACAAATCCCTATCAAATTTAATGAAAATAATATAAAAGAAATATACAAAATATTACATATAGATCTTCACCCAATGAACGTTAGAATAATATTTTCAATAAAAATTCCACTATGTATCGGAGAAATTTTCAAATTGTATTACATTATACCAATATACGTTGCAATTAATGAACACGGGCAATTTATACATATCGCTGAAAATCCAACGTACTTATTAACAGATGATATAGTGACAAAATATTTTATTTGGTCAAATATCAATAACTGTTTAATAGTTTCCGACATATTTGTTTGTGGTTTCAATGAAATGTTACACAATAGTGATACTGATCCCACTTGTGTAACAGAAATTTTAAAAAATCTTTAACTAGACCTACGCAATGTGATACTTATATCACGGAAGTAGTATAAGAATGCTGATCCTAGGACAGCCTCCACTAATATCACTTAATTTATTATTGATTCAACTATCGTTTAGTGTGTTAATGCAGTCATCTAGAACGATCCGTAGGCATACCCAGTACTATATAATTATGCAGCTGGTGTACGGCCTCAGGATAATAGCGATTTTTGATTCCGAACGTATTAGGGAAAAATTAGAAATGAATTGGACGTTGAACGTTTTAACCATTCTGTCATATTTATATTTTGACTTTCACACTTCTCGTTTTATTCTACATAGAATAAGAAACCTGAAATAAATATTTACTAAAAATGAATTAATAAATAATTATTTTCCTTATTACCACACATCAGTTTATATTATTTCAGAAAAACTATATTTACTATCTTTACTCACATAATATCTATTTTTTGAAAATATTTCAAAAAACCATAATTCTAACTGTTCAATATACAGGTAATAAGTATTACCGACGATCGTCGTTATCTGTATATTGAATGTAGATGGTATTTATTATGCCATCCCAGGTGGGGTAATAAAAGGCACGGGTCGCCAGTTCGTTCTCGACGACGCATCGGTGACAATGCCGGTCAATATATGCGACGTAAACTAATAATCACTCATTATAAACGTAATTAAAATAGTGTTTATTATCAATAAATTATTATCAATCATTTATACAGTCCACTAGTTTTTTTTTGTATTTATTTAATTACAAACTGAGCCGAAACATTGGTCCTAACGAACCGGATCAAATCGTGCGCGTCAATATTGGTACATACATTGTATAGCTAATTCGATTTACAAGTCCATGGTGAAGATCAAGAGGTGAAATTGTACAATTCAAGGATCAAGACGGCTGACAGGTGAGTGAGTCTATAGCACTTTGGCAACTATTAAAATTAAAATGGCTTATTTCCATAATTTATATTATCCTGTTCTTGCGTTAAATCAAACATTGTTGGGGAATATATTTAAGTCCATTATATCCACAATATCAGATCAGTAAATTCGGTAGACGGCGGGTAAAGGTTGATCATAATGACTGGTGATAACAACGAATTGGCTGCATTCGTTCTACGTCGTGGTCAGGTAAAAGCACAGCTCACTCGTTTTCAGACGTTTCTGAATGATCCAAAGTCCAACGTTTCAACACAATTAAGATTAAGGGCCGAGAAAATTCGTGAAGCATGGAGCGAATTCGTCGCAATTCAAAGTAATGACCAATTACAATATAGGTCTGCATTCGAAGATCTATATTTCGATATAATGTCAGAAGTCGACGAAAGATTGTCGGGAAGCAACGCGCCTGCGCTAAATCGACAACAAATACAGGGTGATCCAAGTGTAGTCACAAATAATCATAGTTTCCCATTAATAAAACTTAAACCGTTAGAGATTCCTACATTTACGGGAAAATTCGATGATTGGGTTACGTTTCAAGACATATTTTGCGCATTGGTACATACAAATAAATCGATAACAGATATTCAAAAATTTTGTCATTTAATAAATGCACTAGAAGGCGAAGCTAGTTCATTAATTAAAAATTTAGAAACGTCGTCATCGAATTATGAAATTGCATGGAAAATAGTCACTACGAGATACAATAATACTCGTATGTTGATTCAAACACACACGAAGCGCATTTTCGAACTAGAGCCTATTAATAAAGAATCGGCCATTAAGTTAAAACAATTAACTGACTCACTAAATGCACATATACAAGCACTAAAAGCTTTAAATCATGAACCGCACAACTGGGGTGCATTACTGCTACATGTCATATACACGAAACTTGATACAAATTCAATACGGCAATGGGAAGCCGAAGTGTCGAGAGATGACTTACCGAGTGTACAATTAATGATGGAGTTCCTGGGTAAAAGAAGTCAAATGTTAGAGTCTGTAGAAAACGCAAAACTATGAACTAGAAAATTAAACTCGTGTTTGTTAACAATTTGAAATCAATATCAATTATTAGATAACAAAATATAATTATTTTGGAAAATGGAGGAAGTATCGTCGAAGCACAATTTCACTGACGAAGAAAAATCGTGTATAACACATTTTAACGAGAACCTCGCAAAAAATGAGGACTGCAGATTTATAGTTAAACTACCGTTCAAAGAAAATCGTCATCAGCTTGGTAACTCATTCAGTTCAGCTCTACGAAGATTTCTTTCATTAGAAAAACGATTAATAAAAAATCCCGAACTGTACACGAAGTATAAAATGTTTATTAATGAGTACGAAAGTCTTAATCACATGGAACGTGTTTGTGATACGGGTGGCGATAGGCAGCTAATCGATCACCCAAATGTTTTTATCTACCGCACTCATACGTAATTAACGATCGTAGTAGAACGAAAAAGTTACGCGTCGTGTTTGACGGGTCGGCGAAAACTAGTAGCGGTGTGTCATTAAATGACATACTAATGAACGGACCAAAAATACAACCAGATTTATTTGAAATCGTGGTACGATTCAGAACACATAAATATGCATTTTCGGCACACATAACAAAAATGTATCGTCAGGTGTTAGTTCACGAGGAAGATCGCGACTATCAACGTGTATTGTGGAGATCAGATCTGAATGATGAAGTTAAAGTATATAGACTATGCACTGTTACTTATGGTTTAGCGCCAGCTGGTTTTTTGGCAATAAGTTGCGTCAACCGTATCAGCGACAAGACCACAAACACGAGGTTAAAAGAAATAATTAAAAATGATTTTTGTGTCGACGATTGTCTCATCGGGGCAGATACATTGTTGGAAGCAATAGAATTACGCAACGAGTTAATTTCAATTATGCAAGGTGTGGGTTTTGAACTATCAAAATGGACAACGAACCATAGTACCATACAGATTTATCTCCGAAGGATAATACAAATGAATCAACGACCATATCGATGGATAGAGAACGCGTGAAAACTTTAGGTTTATATTGGGAACCGGAAAATGATTACTACACGTACGTCGTATAAGTACCGGAAATAAAAATTGAAGCAACAAAAAGACACATTCTTGCCGGCCTAGCGACGTTATTTGACCCATTCGGTTTAATAGGTCCGGTAATATTGGTGGGAAAAATATTGTTGCAAAGTTTATGGCGTGAAAAAATCGGTTGGGACAGCCCAGTTCCACAGCACATACAATTGGAGTGGGAGACATACAATAATTATTTAAATGAGCTCGATTTGTTTAATATACCCCGTTGGCTGGGCTCCGACAAGAAAAAACAAATAGAGATACACGGATTCGCTGATGCATCTATGAAAGCATACGGTGCATGTATATATATATACGTACAATAGATACAGAAGGCATCGTTAAGTCGCAATTAGTGTGTGCTAAGTCTCGTATCGCGCCAGTAAAGGTAATCTCGATTCCCAGATTAGAGCTATGTGCAGCGCTGCTCTTATCGCGCCTAATAGACGTAATTATACCTGGACTTCGACTCAATATATCACAGCGATATTTATGAACTGATTCAACTGTCACGCTAGCTTGGATAGCCGTGGAGTCAAGCAAGTGGAAGACGTTTGTTGCAAATCGTGTCGGCAAAATCCATACGTTGACGGATCGCGCGGAGTGGGGGCATGTGACGTCGAGTGACAATCCAGCAGACGTATTGTCGCGAGGGTGTACGCCTAGCGAACTAAAATATAACACACAGTGGTGGCATGGTCCGACATGGCTGGAAAACAAAACGTTTAAGTGTTCAACCGCATATATAGATAACATGGAACACAGTAATGACGTTCAAAGTGAGGAAAAGACTGCACCAATCGTTGTGTGCACCTCACAAAGAGACGTGTCATTAGATATTAATAAATATTCGTCACTGACCAAATTACTACACGTTGTTTCATACTTATTACGATACAAAAATAATGCGTTATCGAAGCGGAATAATACCTCTCGGATTATCGGACCACTGAATGTAAACGAGGTTGCATCGGCGACCAAAACTGTTATGAAAATTACACAACAAGCACATTTTTCTAGAGAAATTGAAGAGTTAAAAAATAATCGTAATGTGTCGGTAAAAAGTAAGATGATTAAGTTAAATCCATTTATAGACGACAGCGGAATTGTGCGCGTAGGTGGTAGGTTGACAAACGCGACAGATATCAATACTGATCAACGTTTTCCAATTATATTACCCAGCGACACAACATTTTCAAAATTAATTATGCTATGAACATAAAAAATTAATGCATTCTGGGCCACATGCCACGCTTGCCGCAGTGCGCCTGAAGTACTGGCCAATCAATGGACGGAGATGTGTAAGAAAGGTAATACATCAGTGCGTAACATGTTTTAAAGCACGGCCAAAAAATGTGTCGCCAGTTATGGGTAATTTGCCCACGTTCAGAGTCAACCGCCCAAGTAAGTGCTTTGAAAACTGTGGTGTTGATTACGCAGGTCCATTCATGTTGAAATGCAGCAACCGACGAAACGCCGCAACTCAAAAGGCATATATATGCGTATTTGTATGTTTTGCAACAAAGGCGGTGTATTTAGAGTTGGTATGTGAATTGAGCACTGATGCATTTCTCGCAGCGTTAACAAGATTTATATCTCGACGTGGTCTGTGCAAAAACATATATTCTGATAACGCCACATGTTTCGTAGGCGCGAATAACAAATTAAGTGATTTAAAACAATTGATGTCGTCCGAAAGCCATAAGGATCGCAATCGCCAAGTAATGACCAGTCACGAAATGACATGGCACTTCATTCCATCAAGAGCGCCACATTTCGGTGGCCTGTGGTAAGCAGCTGTACGTAGCATAAAAAAACATTTGAACCGCAACGTGGCACTCGTAAAATACGACGAATTTTATACATTATTAGTGCAAATCGAAGCGTGCTTAAATTCACTACCGCTCACCCCCTTGTCTACCGATCCTCTAGATTTTTCCATCCTTACTCCTGGCCATTTTTTAATAGGAGACTCCCTCGTGTCATTACCGGAACCCGACGTAAGTAATTTTGCTCACAACTTGTTGTCACGGTGGCAAAAGGTTCAAAACATTGCTCAGCAAATTTGGAGGCATTGGAGTATTGAATACCTGAGTCAACTTCAGAAGCGTAATAAGTGGGACAAATCTCGTGGTCCCTCGATAAAAGTGGGCTCAATGGTAATATTAAAGAATACCAATTTACCTCCACTACAATGGAACCTAGGCCGCGTAGTTGACATATTTCCGGGCAAGGATGGTGTGGTGCGAGTTGCAATGGTCAATACAGCGAGTGGACCAAAGAAGAGAGCTGTAAGATTGTTGTGTCCATTGCCAATCCAAGACAATGACGAATCAGAGCAAAATGATAGTAAATAAAAACGTTTATATGAGAAATGAGTTTAAAGTAGTGATTATGGTTTTATGGTTATCGATAAAACTCGAGAAATGAATGAAGGAAGATATAGATGTGGATTTCATACGTTTATTAAAATAAATTAGTGTTGTATGTGAACAATATAAGAAAATAATTTTTATAATATATATATATATATATATACACCATGACACTGATATTATCTACATAATGTTAACAGTACTCGTACGATACAGTTATATTAAGTTTATTATTTACAATGAATACAGAGAAAGTTTTGTTACAAAATTTAATAGCGTCAAAAAAAAATATTAAACGAAAAATAATGGAAATGAAACGTGGTGTTATAGATTCCGACAATTATTTTCGTGAAGCATTTAAACCAATAATTGAACCACTAAATACACATACAGAACAAAATGCTATATGTAACACACAGTCGACTGAACTAAAAAATAAATCAGAAACCTCATACACTAGTGAAGAAGATGATGACGATGAATTAAATTCACCATACCAAATTTTTTTAAATAACCGTCCTAAATCAACACGTTATGACAAATCTTATGGTATGCATTATGATAAAGGTCACTTCATATAAAATAGGAAAGCATACTGTAACTTTTAACCACGGTAAATTACTGTTGCTTAATAAATACTATCAATTTACACCAGGACTATGGTCTTTATTATGTGAGAAGGAACCAAAAAATACAATTATAGAAGATATAGAATCTTATTACAATATATTGAAAACTTCCGGAGTCCATTTAAAAGCAGACGGGAAGCCTAGAACCTCGAGATACCATAAATGGATGACCGTTGTAAAACCACTGTACGATCGGATGAAAATTGAGGAAAAACAGTTTAATGAAAAAATAGCTAAAATTAATGAGACTGCAACTCCTCGAATTAACTTGACATCATTTAACAATACTTTATCTTCTACCCCTTCTAGCTTATCTAGAGCTAAACGTAGAAAAATAACGAAAGAAAATGAACCATTTGATTTTTATCAAACAGCAAACAGTTCTTCGTCTACGGATCATATGACTGCAAAGATGTTTAATTTTACTTCATCACCTGAGTCTAAGATAGGTAATGGTTTATATAAAGATGTATTGCCACAAACACAATTAGTTTATTATGATGATCCGAATGAACTAGTAACTAGATTAAATCTTTTGTCATCATCAAAAAGTGTTGGTAATACTGGTGTTAATAATGAAATTATATCTATTTTAGAGGAACTACGTGAGAGAAATATTATAATATAATGACAATTTTAGAAAGTATAGCTAACGAGTTACATCAACCAGCGAGAAAAATATTTCCTAGACGTTGTGTAATAACTCGATTTAAAGATGATCTTTGGCAAGCTGATTTAATTGATATGCAGACACATGCTAGAAAGAATAATGGTTTTAAGTTCATTTTAATTGTTATTGATACATATACAAAATATCTTTGGTTTGAAGCACTGAAAAATAAAACAGCAAAGGAAGGTACAAAAGGAATAATAAAAATACTAAAAAAAAATCAACCAAAATTATTACAAACAGATAATGGTACAGAGTTTTATAATAGCGAATTTCAAAGTGTTATGAAAAAATATAATATTAGACATTATTCAACATACAGTAGTATTAAGAGGGCGCACTAGTAGACAAAATATGGCATAAAAACATTGTTTCGTAATTCCAGGAATACGGCTTATTGAAGCGTTTTACAGTATAAATACCTATTACAAAAATTGTAGAGGAAAATTTTTTCTAGAAACGTAAGAAGCCCGATTTTCGATATTCTTATTAATTAGTAAAATAATTAATTGATAAAAAGTTTAAAAAAACGTGTTAATTTACCATGCGATATTGGACGATTGGAACAAGATATCAAAAATCGGGCTTCTTACGTTTCTAGAAAAAAATCTCCTCTACAATTTTTGTAATAGGTGTTTATACTGTAAAACTCTTCAATAAGCCGTATTCCTGGAATTACAAAACCATGTTTTTCGGTAAAAAAAACATTTATTTACGCTCGTCATGTGTTGCGCCCATTATAGGCAGCGGCAGCGCTCGATACTAGGTGTTTATACCACCACCCCGCGCGCGATAACAGCAGTACCGCACCATAGGTCAAAACGGGTTTTCTATAGACACCGTGCAAACTGACAACTAGCGCTCTGGGGAGATAATGTACATACTAATCGATAGCAACAAATATGCGTAAATAATACATTCATGCAGTAAAACCATTGTATTTTATTGTATGTAATTCACTACATTCAAATATTACGCCAATTCTGATTGTACCTTGTCTTAACACAATATGCACTGTTTGATTAAATCAGGACTGATCAGTCCTTGACCCATATGTGGGTCACATTAAACCTATTTTATTAGTCCATGATCCACATGTGGTTCATTCATACATTTACCTATTTATACATTATTTATATTTGTTTCGACTACATTCTATGAAATTCATAATAACCTTGTTAAACTGGTGAGATGATAAGCTTTCTAATCAATTAACTAAACCACGAACCATATATGGATCACCCGATCACCAGACCCTGAACGTCTGAACTTGTTGGTATGTCGTGTTATGACTTATGGCAGACTTAAAAATTAAATGTGGTTTCCAACCAGTCACATATAATTTTATTTTTCCAAATGACAAAGGCAAAAGATTAGTAGAAAGTGGACATTTAATTAATGTCGAAGAAATAAAACCGGCTACTAATCATATTGCACCTAGAATAAAAGGACTATGTATAAGGCAAACTTCTGTGTCTTATGATCCATGGACAGTTATTCTTGAAGTAAGTTAAATCAACAATACAGTATTATATATCGACTTACAATAATTAATATGTTTATACTTGGTAGGAAGATAATGTACACATTTTTTAGACTATTTATTTTAATTTTATGACAAATTCACTGCTGTAAAGTATTTGAATACATGTGTCTTATATTTTTTTTATGTATAATCAAATGTTATCTTCTTTTTTAATATTTATTCTTTATATTATATTATTTAGATTGATGGAACTAGAAGAGTTAAAAATACATCTTGTGATTGTCCTGCTGGCGCAGGAGGAAAATGCAAACATATATGTGCATTAATTTACTACATTAATAATGAGCAACTAATTTCTAAAACAGACTTGCCCCAACAATGGGGAAAACCTTCAAAGGCTGGAGAATTGAAGTATAAGAAAGGTAGAACAATTCAAGACTTATTCCCATGTAAAAGGCAAAAACATTTTATAGATTATGTAACTCATAAAGATTTAATTTCAATGCATAACATTTTAAGTATACCATGTAGCTTAAGCACACTTTTAAAAGAAGAAAGCCTTACTGAAACAGAAAGACAGTGTAAACAAATTTTGAATTCCATCATTGATCAAGTAGAACTAGATTTTACATATTCTTTAAATAAAAATCATTTCTCACTTATATTAATTAACCAAAAAATATTGTTTATAAATAATACTCCTTCATCGAAATTTCCACTTAATTTTAATGAAAACAGTTTTTACTTTACTAATATTGCTTTATTGGCAGACAATCTTTTAAGTATTTATAATTTAACTATGAGCCAGTCTTCTTCAGAAATTTGGAAAACCTCTAGACATTTTCGTATTTCGGCTAGTATGAGGGCACATAAAATTAAAACATGTCGTAATTGGACGGACATAGGTCTCAATAAGCTTGCTAACTCTTTCCTAAAAAGAACTGACTTAGGTATGAAAGGTAATATTAATGTTAAATATGGTAATTTAAATGAACCTCTAGCTTTTGAAAAATACCAAGAGTTATATGATGATATTATAGTACTTAAGGCAGGACTTATTATCCATCATAAAACACCATGGGTGTGTGCCAGCCCAGACGGTCTTGTTATCAAAAATGGAAATATTGAAAGAATTCTTGAAATAAAGTGCCCTATCTCTTGTAAAAATAAACAAATTATTAAAAATGGAGTACCTAATTTAAAATATTTAGAATTTGTAAATAATAAATTAGAACTAAAAAAATCTAATGTATACTATACCCAAGTCCAGGTATTAATGTATTGTGCAGGTTTAAAATACTGCGATTTATTTATCTATAATAATATTGAGCCTGTTTTGTTAACTATTAATAGAGACGAATACTTCCTTAATTCTTTAATGCCCAAAATTGAATATTTTTACTTTCATTTTTACTTGCCAAAATTACTTATTTAAATTAAATACTTATTTATTTAATTGTATCATAATATTATGTTTTATTCAACATATTTGTTTATTTTTTTTAATAATATAAATATAATTTTTACATACATAATATTATATATCAATATTATTTTAAAGATAAAATAAGAAGTTGTCATATTATACAATCATATATTATTATTATATTTATTAGATGTTGGAAAAAAATATATGTATTAAGACTTAGTTAACCTGTGAAATATATGTTATTTATTTTTACAAATAAAGTGAAAAGGTATTTATGTTTTTAATATGTACAATATGTAGGTATGATACTATTATTATGTGCAACAACGATAAACAACAATAGTCTAAAGTCAGAACTAACATAATTTAATAATTACTGCCTAACCTAGGTAGGTAACTAACATATTATACAATATACACATTTCATTCGTTGCTATCGATTAGTTCGTAAGTGGTCCACTACGGCGCGCGCTATTTCATGGTTTGCACGGCGTCTATCGCAGCCGTGCGCCCATACATAGTTTATAAATAACCCAGATAAGAAAATGATTATTATATTATATTTCATGACAAATATTATTTAATTTTGTTCGGTTTTATATTTTCTATTCGTATCCAAATTTCATACCTACTAATAAAAACTATACTTTTGTTCTTCAAGAAATACAGCTTATTGAAGCGGTTTACAATAAAACTACCTATTATAAAAATTGTAGAAGAGAACTTTTTTAACAATCGTAAGAAATCCGATTTTTGATATCGTATTACAATCGTCCAATATCACATAGTAAATTAACAAGGTTTTTAATTTTTTAACAATTAATTATTCAACTAATTAACAAAAATATCGAAATTCTGGCTTCATACGATTGTTAAAAAAGTTCTTCTCTACAATTTTTGTAATAGGTAGTTTTGCTGTAAACCGCTTCAATAAGCCGTATTACTGGAATTACGAAACCATGTTTTTATGCCATATTTTGTCTTCTATAGTGCGCCCCAGTAAACACAGCACGTATAATATACGTGTATACTAAGGATAATGTTGGTGTATATATATACGTAATTAATATTCGTATAATATACGTTGATACTACGTGTAATTATTGGTTGGTCGAACTTACATCGATTTACGTGTAAGGATATACGAATATATTAGGTTTAAAATACGTTGATACATATTCGTATATTTTCCGTGATAAAACTACGTTTATTTAACGTCAATAGTACGTTTATAATTGGTTGGTCGAAGAAACGTGTAAATAAGACGAAAAATATTCGTTTATTTTTCGTTTAAGATAAGTAGAGCTATATTCGTTTACCTTACGTGGTGTATCTACGTTTATTTAACGTCGACAGTACGTTTATAATTGGTTGGTCGAAGAAACGTGTATATAGGGCGAAAAATATTCGTTTAGTTTACCCACAGTGGGCAGTGGCGTATTTAGGAATTTGTCATGGGGAGGGTGTCCAGATCATTTTCAGAACACAGAGCCGTGGGGAGCTTATAAGTCCATGTAAAATGATTGAGTTTTTAATCATTTAAATATATGAAATCTCGTGTCACGGTGTTAGTGTGTGAAACTGTGAACTCCTCTGTAATCGGCTCGACCGATTCGGATAAACATTTTTTTGTACATCTGGTAATTACTCATAGAACAATATAGAAGCGAAACTACGAAACTCGATCAGCTGATTCGGTTAAATTTACGTTTACCTATGATCTGAATTCTGAAACATGATGTCAGATCACGATTTAATAGTGTGTCAGATCCTTGTTTACCCGTAATCAGACAACGTTTACTTCCTCGTAGGCGGGGTAAGCTACGCGGGGTCCGTCGGTTTACCCGTCGTGTGAAAGTACAACTAGTCCGCCGACAGCGCTGTCGGCGTAGAATATTCTAGAAGCAACTACCTCCCCGCTCACGCCTCACAGCATCTTCGTTCGACGGTCTATCGCCTATGCTGATGTACCATGTACGAGCCGTTAAAGCCGTTAAAGCCGTTAAAGCCGTTGTATTGATTTGACTTTTGGCCGTTGGCGTGACGAAGCATTTCGTCCATACTCCATCGTATTCGTTTACAAATTATAAGAGACGCTGTTTGTTTTTTGTGCTAATCTGCCCAAATTGCCAGTGCCATTGGAAATTCACAGCAGACTATACTGCACTTTACTATACAGTTGTAAGTACCTATATGTACCTATGTATTGTACCTATATTAATTATTGTTTGAATATATTATAGTTATGTATCTATAAATATTCTAAATACTTATTTATATAGAATTAAAATTTTTTAAATTTTGGTAAAGCAGATAACAATATGGTAATTAAGTAATAGAACTATAGATTTTTGAAGTGCAGTACGATAACAATTTTTACATTACACTAACAATTTAACTGCTATGTAAAACAAATATATACAATCATGATATTAATATCATAAAATGTATCTGTTCTTGAAGATCTAGCCGAAGTGAAGGTAAAGGTTCAAAAACTGTTGTTGAATCAAAATACAATACTAAACAAGTTGGACAAATTACTAGCAAATAATGATCGTTCAGTTGATAACTGCCTGCAAAATATTACATCAACACAAATTAACACACTTCAATGACAATTTTCCACTAAAAGAATTAACACAATTTCATCATATTAATGATCATATTAATTAATTTATATTAAATTCATCAACTCAAATCACTGTCTTACCAAATGTGGAAAAATTAGTTGAAGATAGTCAGCCATTAGTAGAAGATTATAGTCAGCCATTAACTATCTGTGGTAATAATCTATATTATCATCATTAATCAAATAAATATGTTCAACAACTGTATTTTTGATTACTTACTTTTTATAGATGATCATGTACCAGACACTACTCAAATGTTGATGAATATTGGTAATGTCTTAAAAAATGGTATACATCACAGTTTAAATTATATTTATTTTAAATACAATTTGTTTTATTAAGCTCTTTTATCAGTTGCAGGACAGATAAATGTATTAAAAAAAAACAACGAAACATTAAAAGTAGACCTTGCCAAAAACCAAGAATATCTTGTTGATTTAATCAGAATGGTAAATAACAAAGGATTTAATAATGAGGATAAAAGCTATTTTGATAGATCTAATTTAAAAATACCAGTAAAAAATGTTGAAGAATTAAAGGCACTGGAATCAAATGATGAACAAAAAAAAATTCTAGTAAGTTAAAAGAAATATAACATTATTATTTTATTGAACAGTTAATTAATTATCAAATAGGCTCAAGTACTTCGCAGAAATGGGAAATCATTTGATTCCAAGCGTACTACTTATCAAATGCTAAAAATATTAATGGACAATAGAGTAGCTGAACTTTTAAATGTCGATGGCAAAAGGGGCATAAAGTTATCATTTGTTAAAATGGACTTGTACACTATTTTAATTGGTAAGTTAATTAATTTATATTATTAAATTAATACTATATACTGATCAGATGATTGATCGATGTCAAAATTATAAAATCTATTCAACTTATTATACATTTTTCATCTCTATATACAATTCTGTTATAGATAGTGTGCAACACTTATTTCCTGATGAACCTGTACCACTCATAAAAAACCAAATTAGTGATTGGTTAAAACAAGCACCAAGGAGAAAGTGATACATAATATTGTTTTTTTTTTTTTTTCATTTATATATAATATGTAGACATATCCATATAGGTATGGAATAAGTTTTTTAAGTTTTTGATTTTAATACATTTACTGTATTGCAATATACAGTGAAATACTTAATACGTAATTATTTATTTATTTATTAGAATCCCTTCTGTTTTAATATCTATGTGTATCAGACATGATATACAATACTGTATAATATTTTACTATATATAATGTATACAACATTATTTAATATAATATTGATTACATAATTTCAGATTTGGTATGGGTAATATACATTTTGTATCTATACCAGTTTTATATGCAAAATATACGTGGTAAATGTTTGTATTTATACCAGTTTTACACGGAAAATATACGTGTTATATTCAGTGCCGGCGGTAAGATTTGCGAGGCCCTGTGCAAATTATAAACGCGAGGCCCCGGACCTAAATCCAAATTACCATATTTCATTGGTAAATACATAATTAAAATATTTTAGCATAGTGTAATTAATAACAAAACAGCTTTTTTTTTTTAATTTTTATTAAATATTTTATATTTTCATCACTGTCAATAGTTATTATAACATAATATATAACATAGTCAGAGTCAATACTTCTATAGGTTATTGAATTAAAGATTAAAAAATACTGAAATTAAGCATATTAAAAAACATAAGACAATAAGTATAAAATAGCCAATAAGGGTGATTAAATAATAATCGTTTAAATTAAAACATTTTTTTTCTAGCTTTCTGTGCTGCAAAAGTATCTAGAATATTTTCTAAGCTTAAACTGTCCCCTATTTCACTTTCTATGGTGATTAATGCTAAACCAGCTAATTTGAATTGTGACAAGCTATTTCTTAAAAAATTTTTTATTAATTTAAATTTTGAAAAGCTTCTTTCTGCTCCTGCTGAAGCTACGGAATTGTTAATAAAATTCTTAGAGCAACTTCAACGTTTGAAAATGAACCCAATGACTTTTTAACCAATGTCAATGTCAGTAAAGCTGTCATATTATTATCAACCATTTCTCGAAGAATGAGAAGTTCTTCAAATAAATCAATAGCATCTATATCTTTATCTTCACCATCTGTTAAAATTATTTGAAGATCTTGGCAATGTTTTCGAATTTCTTCGTCAGACATAGTTTTTAACTTGCTTACATCATACAAAAATCCAAAATTCGAATTAAAATTTTTTATTTGGTTAAATCGCTTTGACATTGACATAATCGCTAAATCCAAAATAACTAAAAAATATTGAGTGCGAAAATTTTGCTGTGGATCTTGAAGGGTTTCATCAACACTTTCATAACTAAAACATCTTTTATTTTTTCTGTAACGTACTTCATTAAATGTAGGTTCAATCTCAATAACAACTGCTAGTTGTTTGGCAGTTTCCATTGCTTTTTCAAATCCGTTGTCTCGGTATTTTTCAAGAAATACAATAAGACCTTTAAGCATGTTAGTTGAAACATCGAATTGCATATTAGGATTTTGAAAATTTTTACTTACAATATTTACTTCTGTAAGTAGTTCATAATCAGACTTGATAAAAATTCAAAACTTCCAACTTCATTCAACAATGATAATGCTTCACTTTTAGTAATTGGGTCATCGGACCCAATTTGTCTGTAAAATTTTACTTAATGTATGCATCACATTTTTTACTTGAAAACGTATGGCTTTAACACTATTAATCCGGCTTTCCCATCTGGTCTCGGACCATTGTTTTACAGTGTATAGATTACAGTGAGATTTAAATATGTCCCATCTATGAGTAGACGCTGAAAATAAATTATATATTCTACCAAGATATCCAAAAACTACTAAACATAAAATGTCATTTTCCTCAAAATGGCATGGAGGGAAATTTCTGCGTTTTTTCTTAGGACGGCAGTATACTTAGAATTTTCATAAACAAAATTACAAACATTATTTTTATTTATTACTTCTTGTCTTCTTATTTTAACACTATTTACTATATTACAGTATTTAATGACATAATGAAGCCATGAAGGTAATATTTATTTATTAATTCGTATATTATATTTTATTATTATTAAATAAGACTCACCAATGTTTCTTAGTTGTCAACACTTAAATGTGAATACAGCAACGAAAACAACTGACGTCTGTCGAGCACTCGAGCATTCGTACAAATAATAAAATAATGATCACATAATTCTACCATTCACAGGAAAAAGAAATTATATCAAACTATCGTAACATTATTATATATTATGTTATACTAAATTAGAAGGATTTTAGTTAATATTAATAGTTAATATTATTGGAAAATCTAATTATAGATTAATATTATTAAGACTTATGAACTATTCTATTATTATCAACCGGTCACAACCCACAGGTACGTCTATATTATAATAATGACTTCAAGTTTGTTTTGACTACGTTGTCGATCAACCGTGCGTTTGTAAATAATAAAATCAATGATTATAAATTATAATATAACACAACAAAAAATTCCCATTTCATGGCCGTACCCAATATTCTTTATAGACGATTTTATGAGTTACGAGAAATATAATATTATAATATCAACGTTTTATATTATTTTAACATTTTGATAGGTACCCCTAGACCCTAGGCCATAAAATCGCGAGGCCCCGTGCAATTGCACTTTATGCACACCCCTCGCGCCGGCACTGGTTATATTTATATATATATACTGATTTTATACGAAACATATACGTCAAATCTATACGTAGGTTATACGATCAATAAACGTATAAACTTAATGTTTATTAAACGTATAATATTCGTGAAATATCTGTCTTTTGACCCAAAAATATGCCACAGTTAAACTATTCTTAAACTAAATATGTACGTATAATATACGTAGGGTTAGTTTAATGTATACGTATATTATACGTTTTATATTCGTATAAATGTTTACTGGGGCCATCTTCGTATTCGAATTTTATACAAATAAAAACTATACTTTTGTTCTTCATGTAATACGGCTTATTGAAGCGGTTTACAACAAAACTACCTATTATACAAATTGTAGACGAGAACTTTTTTAACAATCGCAAGAAATCCGATTTTTGATATCGTATTCCAATCGTCCAATATCACATGGTAAATTAACACGGTTTTTAAAATTTTTTATCGATTAATTATTCAACTAATTTATAAAAATATCGAAATTCGGGTTTCTTACAATTGTTAAAAAAGTTCTTCTCTAAAATTTTTGTAATAGGTAGTTTTGCTGTAAACCGCTTCAATAAGCCGTATTACTGGAATTACGAAACCATGTTTTTATGCCATATTTTGTCTTCTATAGTGCGCCCTCTTCGTATTCGAATTTTATACAAATAAAAACTATACTTTTGTTCTTCGTGTAATACGGCTTATTGAAGTGGTTTACAACAAAACTACCTATTATACAAATTGTAGACGAGAACTTTTTTAACAATCGTAAGAAATCCGATTTTTGATATCGTATTCCAATCGTCCAATATCACATGGTAAATTAACACGGTTTTTAAAATTTTTTATCGATTAATTATTCAACTAATTTATAAAAATATCGAAATTCGGGTTTCTTACGATTGTTAAAAAAGTTCTTCTCTACAATTTTTGTAATACGTAGTTTTGCTGTAAACCGCTTCAATAAGCCGTATTACTTGAATTATCGAACTATTTGGGTATGATAAAAATACTAATTATTGCGATATCGGAATAATTAATAATTATATAAAAAAAAATTAATATTAAATGTCATAATATAATAATTATATTACAATCGTTTGAATGAATAAATTATTATTACAATAATTAAAATATAAACTATGGTATCGGAGTATTTTGTAAAAAAAAAAATAAACAAAATTAATTCAAATGTTATAACATTTATTGAACGTATTGTACACAAATTACAAATATTTAATTATTACTATTTACTAACGAAATGTCATATTATAATCGTTTAAATTACTAAAAATTACATAATTATTAACTGTACAAATAACTATAAATTATTATATAAATATTAAAATATTAAATAAATTAAATATTAAATACACATAAATCATTTAAATTTCTAAGTCTTATATTTAACAAATGCGTGGATACGATAAAATCTGTATTCTTAAAAAATAAAGTATAACTACCTACTATTAGTATGAAAAAATGTATAAGAGATTTAAATTTACATGTATAAATGTAATTATAAATTATAAAGTAAAGTTTAGTGTTTTGGTGGAGCAATGGGCACAGGACAATAGCCCTAATTTATATTTTCTAAAGCTGAAATTTTTTTTTTTTTTTTTATACAGAATTTTAGACTCGCGTATAATATTATAACAGCTATTATAATGATTAAATATTTGTTTGTATATACAAATTCATACGTCTTATTTAATAATATTGAATTTAGTAATTCATCTTGTGTATTTAACTTTGAAATGATTTTTAAAAAAGCTTCTTTGTCGAATTTTAAATTTTTTATTTCATCTAAATGAATTGGTTTTGGATAACGTTGATTAAGTGTAATATTGCAACATGAATCATTTAAAATACTTAACTCTAAAGGTAGTGTTGCAAAAGACGATTCTACTGTTTGCTCTGTTATTAATACGCCTTTAGAAGTATGAGCTTGACACCCAGCTTTCAGAAATAATTTGCCAGAACTTTTCAATGTAATTTTACGAATAAAAGATCGATTATTACAAATTATTGTAATTGTTGTAGGCTTTTCACACACAAAGTAACAATTATTTTTGAAAAACGATGGGTACCATAATTCTTTTTTAAATTCAGTGATATAAGTATCACATTGCGTAGGTTTAGTTATAGAATTTTTTAATATTTCTGTTACACAAGTGGGATCAGTATCACTATTGTGTAACATTTCATTGAAACCACAAACAAAAATGTCGGAAACTATTAAACAGTTATTGATATTTGACCAAATAAAATATTTTGTCACTATATCATCTGTTAATAAGTACGTTGGATTTTCAGCGATATGCATAAATTGCCCGTGTTCATTAATTGGAACGTATATTGGTATAATGTAATACAATTTGAAAATTTCACCGATACATAGTGGAATTTTTATTGAAAATATTATTCTATCGTTCATTGGGTGAAGGTCTATATGTAATATTTTGTATATTTCTTGTATATTATTTTCATTAAATTTGATAGGGATTTGTAAATTTTCAGGTAGAATATTTTCTATTTGTTTTATTTCTGACAACAACTGATCTGGTGTAATTATAAAAACATCTAATTTATTTGTTTGAACGTTTGATATCATTCTTTGTAACCTCGTTACAAATATATCTAATTCAAATATATTATTTTCAATTAGGGATATTAATCTTAGAACAATAATTTGTTTTTTTTCGTCTATTAATTCAATATTTATGTTGTTAATAGTGGTTTCAATTTTTTAATATTTTTGTCAAATAACAATTTATTGTCATTAAATGTTGTTATGGTCTCATTGAAATTTGTTATTGTGCTACTTTAAATAGAGACTTTGTCTTGAACTATGTGTATCATATCTTTTTGATCATTCTCTAATTTGTTAATCGAACTATCATACCTCCGTACATCGTCAGCATCGGCAATACCAAACATCCATCGTAGTGCCGAACCTCCAGACTCAAATGATCGCTTAACCTTTTTTCTATACCTAGCCATTTGCCTAATTACCTGTATATCTAAATTTATTTTTTTTAAATGCTTCTCTAAGTTTTTTATAGTTATTTGGTAAGTGTTATTAATTGCATATGTGTCAATTGTTTTTAACATACTCCTTATATCACTAAGGCTATTTATTAAATATTTTAAATCTATAAATGTATTAATGGTCCAACTACTTTTACATAATTTACCTTCCCCTAATATCTCGTGCTGGAACCCCGGACTATTGGTGGTTAGAGTGAGGTTGAAAAATGCATTGTCTTGATTTTCACTGGATATAATATGATTGATCAGCAGAAACTGTAATAGCATGGTACGACAAATCAAGTTCCAGACATCCATTTTCATTGTAATACTCTGATGAACATTTAACACAATTATAATATTATTAATAATAGAAAAAAAAATCAATATGAATTTATAATATTGGTACTTACTTTGTTTAGTAGTTTGACGTTACACTATAGATATTTGACTATATTGTATTGCAACAAGTATGATAGGTGTAAAAAAATATAAATGTAAATAATAAGTAACTCTATGTTTGTATTTCACAAGAGGCAGTTATTTGCTCAAAAATTACAAGTATCCACAGCAGCTCTGCTATACTCAGAACTGATATAATTACTGTGTTTGTTATGAAATTGGTAATTAAAAATTATAATTATAGCTAAAAATTGTTGACCTGGTAATACTACGACCGACTGACTTGATTCGGGTTTGTGTGTTGTCACGACAGTGCTCCGTGTCACAAACAAAAACTCTTATTCAGCAGATCCCACGGTTGCAGCATCGTCCAACACACTATCTATGTTTTATAATTACAATAAATGTCATGACTTTGATTTAGTTTGTTTATGAATATCAGGACGCGTCCGTCGAACGTCTTGTTCTAGTTTCATTAGTGTATTTAGTTGATACGTGACGCGCGATGTAAGTAGATATAAGTCAAATGTGACATTGTAATGTGCAAATACAGTGGATATATTATTAACTTTGATCTGTAATTTTTATTGTTTAAACATTTATATACTTACAAAGTTACAAATATGTTTAAAACAAATAATCAACCACATCATTTATATGTATTGACCAATCGGTTAAAAGTTAATCTACGAGAAGCAATACAAATGCTTAAAAATCCGAACAAAATATCAAACAGTGTTGAATGTTCAAAACTTGAGCCACAGCCAGGTAAGTGGTATAATTGTACAGAACATAATAACACAAAATTAATGTCAGATGGCATCGAGTGGCAAGCGAGAGGCACAAATTTATTACCTAGTGATGAAAAACCAATTATGCAAGTCGAATACTTTGCATACAAAAGTATTTTTTAAGTTGACTGGAAAATATCGATATAATGCTACTTTGATAAATTATGCACAAACTTCAAACGCAAACATTACTGACCCACCGGAAAATAAAATCCATACGCCACAGTTTGTTTCTAAAAAAAGATCCATAAAAAGTGTAATGAAACATCGTTTTAAAATATTCAAAAAATTAACTAATGAAGAAATAGTGAATGATCAATCTAATATTGAACCAATTAGGTAATATAACGCCTATTTTTTAAAATTATAAAATATTATTATATACTACCATTTTTTTTAGAAACATCAATTTTGACCCACGTACTTTAGGAGCTGACTTTTCCCTTCCAGGTACTTCATCATCTATTTCTACACCACATTGGTAATAAACTATTTATTTTATACTACATAATTATGTTCTACCTTTAAGTTATCTATTACCTATACTCATTCATCGTTTTACAGCTCTGCTGTCCACCCATTCCAATATTTTAAGCATGTTTTACACGAACATGATGTAATTGAGTCGTCTGCTTTTGAAGCTAATGCATCTCCGAAGATATCATTTGAAGTACCAGATAAGTATGCACTATATTATACTTGTATTATATACAGTGACACAACTAGGGCTAAAACACCACACCGGTCATTTTCAGCGGTAAAAACACGTCCACGGAAAACAAACAAAACGGCATCAAAAAGTGGTTTTAGAGTAAAAATACTTATTATGAAACTTATAGAGAACAATATTTCGGAGGGAACCTCATTTGTGTTTTTTGAAATATTAACTATTTTTTTGTTTATATATAATTTATAGCCACTTGCGCTATACGTGTAATCAAAAAAATTATTTTTATTTTTTAATACTAAAAATAAAAAATTATAAATTTGATTTGAATTTTTTGAATAGTAAATTTGTGAATCTGACTATAAAAACGATTTGGATGGTAAAAACATTTATCTAAGTCAAGTAGTTTATATTTTATAGTTTTTTAAAATATCAATATTTTTTTGATTAAATTAATTTGGAACTCAATAACTTTTTTAAAAATATTATTCTTGGAAATTTACAAACATTAGTAAATAGTTTAAGAAATATACCCTTAAACTATTTATTAATCATATAATTTTATCAATTTTTGTCATACGTTTAAGTAGCATAGATTTTTTTTTGTCAGTTCTTTCAGTTACAGCCTGTATATATAATTTTTTTATATTGTTTTATTACGACTTGAAATTATGTATAAGATTATTTTCAAAAAAGTTAAAATTGTAATGATTACCTACCTTGTATTTTAAATATGTATTTACCTACAAAATTCTACCAATGTATTATGTAATTGAATTTTAGAAATGTTGGAGAAAGTAACAAGATCTCAGGCAAAATCTCAAGTTTGGCATACTGAAAGAAAACATCGTCTAATAGCCTCAAAGTTTGGGAAAATATGTAAGATGAGGCCTAATACTTCGTGTAAGAATACAGTGCATGAATTATTATACGGAAACATGAACCATAAAATAAAGGCAATTGAATATGGAAGAGTTATGGAGCCATTCGCGAAATTACAATTTGAAAAAAAATTTGGATTTAATATCGACCCAGCTGGTCTGTTTGTAGATGATAAAATACCTTATTTGGCTGCAAGTCCAGGTAAGAATTATAATTTTATAAATATTTTTTAGAATGCACGTTACATTACAGTAATTATAATATTACAGTATATTTAATATATGTATATATTTATAATAATAAATAAGTTATACTTGTACAAATATCTTGTTTTTAGATGGACTTTTAGGTAAAAATTATATTATTGAAATAAAATGTCCTTTTTCCGCTCGTGAATATTATGATATATTTGAAGCAATCCGAGAAGGAAAAGTAATAATCAATGTACCTATGTCTTAAATATTTAATTTCGTTTTCAACACATTTAAATATTGTTGTAGATTACTTATTGTAAAGTTGACAAAAATAATAAAGTAAAACTAAAAAAAAATAGTGATTACTTTTATCAAATCCAGGGACAGTTGCACATCACAAAAAGATCAACGTGTTATTTTTTTATGTACACTGAAAACTGGAATTGTATGGTTGAAATTCCATATGAAAATCAATTTTGAGACAATATGGTAGACCATTTATGCACGTACGTATTAAAAATAATTTTTCAATAATTATTAAATCTGTAGGTAACATTTAAATTTGATTCAGATTTTATACCAAGTGTTTGCTACCTGAAATAGTGAACCCCAAATTCGGTAAAAGATTTTTAATAAGTGATATTGCTGAGCCAAAACATATAAAGGAAAGACAACAAATTATTTTTAAAAAAAAACAGCTCCAACCAAACAATCGTGTTAATAAAATAATGTACCATTTATACAGAACTATTAATAAATAAACCTTTTATAAGTGGTTTTATATATTGTATACATCAATTATCCATCAATCATCAATATAGACATATAGTAGTTAAATCGACAATCAAAAGAAATTGGTTTTAATTAATTATAGGTTTATTAGGTATACCTACCTTTATTTTATTATTTTTTTTAAATAATAAGTTATCTGTTTCTATTCCAAAAAAAATGCCAAATTATTACCATAAAAGGTTTATAATACAGTTTTTTTATTTAATTTTATTATAGGTATTATACCTAGATGATATTTAAATGAGTAATATTTCAATAAATACAAAACAAGCTATGTTTTAATACAGATTCTACGTTATTTATATTGCTACATATATTAAAGGAGTGAATTGCATTATAAAATATAATCGTTAATTCATGGTTACTCGAGGGTATTTAAAATGCCGAGTATAGCGTGTTAGTACATTAGAAATATATAGGTCGTCGGCCTAAATACGCATAGGGTAAAGTGTACAGTAGTTATAGGCACTGGTATAGTTATTGGCACTACGAAAGTATTTTATTTTTAATTAATGAGCATTTTGACTTTTAAATGATTTTTTTTTATATATATCTGGCTAAACTGATTATGTCGTGTAATCAAGTGTTCCCGTCGATAATAATATATCGTTAATTTAGTTATTATCAAAGTTTTCAATCGTCTCAGAGATCTCAAATATTTGGTAAGAATTTACTGTTTTTATTAGTAGACTATACTTAGGAAATAAGCTCTAAATTTAGTTATAACTACTCTAAGTATTAGCATGATGTATATTTTAGTTCCTAAGAACATTTTTCATCAATCAATACAATATTCAATAATTTATTTTTATTATTTTTGAGAAAAATTGGTATGCCAATAACTGATATGTACATATTGGAATTTTTTGTTATTGGCATAGGGTGCCAATTATTGAAATGGACATAAAATGTATTAATTTATTTATTGGCACTTACTTTAAAAAGTATAGAACCTGAGTAAAATTTAACTTGACTGGTCATTAAATATTGCTTATTCTTAAACAATAATGTGTTATTGTTATTTATAGAAATGCCAAAAAAAAAAGAGAACATTTTTCTCAGTCAAATTTGACTGCTGCTGTTGAAGCAGTAGTTAATGAAGGTATGTCAAAAAAGTCTGCAGCAAAAAAGTTTTCTGTATGAAGATCTACATTACAACACAGGCTTAAAAATCCTGATCAAAAAGTGTCATGTGGACCAGCTCCAGTATTATCCGAGGAAGAAGAAAAAACATTAGAAAAATGGATACTGGAAAGTAGTCGAAAAGGATTTCCACAAAGAAAAGATGATCTTTTAGTTAGTGTAAAACAATATCTGGACAAAAATGAGCGAACTACTATTTTTAAAAATAATTATCCTGGTAATTTTGTGATTTTAAATAAATTTTTATATTATTATCACCATATTCTTTTTATAGGTATTGGATGGTACAAATCTTTCATGAAGCGTCATCCAAATATATCTGTCAGGATATAAAAAAATGGTTTGAAGGTATTAAACAGTATTTAAAAGAAGAAGGTTTATTTGATATATTGAGTGATCCAACAAGAATTTTTAATGGCGATGAAACAGGATTTTCCTTGTGTCCCAAAACAAAAGCAGTTTTAGCTCCCAAGGGCTGTAAAGATGTATATGAAGTCTCAGTAGGGAATTCAAAAGAAAATTTAACCGTTATGTTTGTATTTAGTGCAGCTGGAGTGATGTGTCACCCGGTGGTTGTATATAATTACAAGAGAATTCCTCAAAATATTTTGAACTCAGTACCGTCTAACTGGGGAATTGGTCTGTCTGACAGTGGTTGGATGAAATCAGAAACATTTTATGAGTTTATTGCTAATATTTTTCATCCTTTTTTACTACAAAATAACATAAAACTACCTGTAATTTTATTTGTTGATGGCCATAAAAGTCATCTCACATATCAACTCAGTACACTTTATTCTGACTTACAAATTATTTTAGTTGCACTATACCCTAATTCTACTAGGATATTACAGCCAGCCGACGTAGCTGCTTTTCGCCCACTCAAAGAAGGTTGGAAAAAAGGAGTATTTGAGTGGAGGAAACAAAATTGTTCAATGGCGGCTGTAACTAAAGTAGATTTTGCTCCAATTTTACAAAATGTTATTAAAGAAACCATTACACCAGACATTCTAAAAAATGGATTTAGAGCTTGTGGACTATACCCATGGAATCCAAATAATATAAATTTTGATAAATGTCTTGGCAAAAATCTAGTAGCTGCAGTTGATGAGCCTTGTTTGACTGAAAATAATTTGAACTTTGATAAATTGTGTGATATTATTGGTCCAGAAATTGTAACAAAATGTAATACTATTAATGACTCTATAGAAATTACACCTATATCTAAAGAATTGCAAGCACTAATTAATGTGTACAATTTTTTAAAAGAGAAGTCAAATAACGAAGGTGAAATTAGTATTCAACATCAAGATGATATTATAATTGATAATCTACATCAAGATCGTATTATAATTGAAAATCTACATCATGATGATATTATAATTGATAATCTACATCAAGATCGTATTATAATTGAAAATCTACATGACAATGATATTATAATTGATAGTCTATTTCTAGATGACAGCAATCACGATAGTAATATATTTTGTGTAGATCAAAATGATATTTATGTTGAACAGAGTACAAGTGCAGTTATTTTACCTGAAAATAATAATATTGATATTTCAATTACAACTGATAAAAATGTATTGCAAGAAGACAAAATTATCACACCACGTGCTAACATAAAAAACCTTCAGGTGTCTCCAATTGACACTTGTCTAATATGGCCAATAACTCCAGAACGTAAGGGTAAGAGAAATACTGAGCGGGTTCCATTTGTTATTTCTTCTTATAAGTGGCAAAGACTGTATGAAAAAAAAGAACAATCAAAAAGAAGCATTATTGAACAAAAATAAAACAGGAAAAAACAAAGACTGGAGAATAAATTAACGAAAACTAAAATTGTGCCTGTAACTAAAAACATTTCAAGAAAAAATGTTGTCAGAAATATTTTTAAACCATTGGCTTCAAATAAAAAACCAGCTGAAACTATCACTAGTGGACTTTTTGAAAATTCTAAGACAAAACAATTTTCTGATGTTTTGACGTTAAACACAGATGAATGTAGTAATAAGTCAAGTTCTTCTAGTGTTTATAAAAATACTGGACTGTGTTTTGCATGTGGGCATAGTTTAAATGATGTTGAAAATGGTTTGACTTGTGAGTTTTGTTCATACATTTATCATCTAAAATGTTTGGATAGAAACAAAATCTGTAATGAAGGATTAGAGGAATCAATTTTATTTATATGTAACTCCTGCCAAAAAAATTTAACCATCACACCAATGTGATTTATATATTTTTAGCTTAATATATTAAGATTTTTTATTCAGTTCTATACTGTCAATATTTTTAAATTTTGTTGAGTAGGTATGAAACTTAAATTATTTAATTGTGTTTTATTTAATTGTTGACTATTAAATTTAAGAAAATGTTAAGACTTAAATGAGTGATAATAAAACATAAGACTGTTTTAATTATAACTAGGTAGGTAAATAAATATTTTAAACTTTGTACCTAATGTATTTTATTATTTCTTTTTATTATAATCAAAAACTTTGTTTTTTTTTACTTTATTAAGTTCTAAACTGTTAATATTTTTTTATTTTTGTTATACAAATTAAATCATGTAATTGTTTTTAGTTTATTAAGTCCTATATTGTTAATATTTTTAAATTTTGTTAAGTATGAAACTTAAATAATTTAATTGTGTTTTATTTAATTGTGAACTATAAAAGAAAATGATAATACTTAAATGAGTGATAATAAAACATAAGACTGTTTTAATTATAACTAGGTAAATAAATATTTTAAACTTTGTACCTAATGTATTTTATTATTTCTTCTTATTATAATCAAAAACTTTGTTTTTTTTACTTTATTAAGTTCTAAACTGTTAATATTTTTATATTTTATTATACAAATTAAATCATGTAATTGTTTTTAGTTTATTAAGTTCTATATTGTTAATATTTTTAAATTTTGTTAAGTATGAAACTTAAATAATATAATTGTGTTTTATTTAATTGTGAACTATAAAAGTCAAAAGAAAATGATAATACTTAAATGAGTGATAATAAAACATAAGACTGTTTTAATTATAACCAAATAAATATTTTAAACTTTAAAATGTATTTTATTATTTCTTCTTATTATAATCAAATATTTTAACTAAATTATTAGGTACCTGCCTATTAAAGTTGTTTAGCATAATTATTATTTCTGCTAGATGTACTAATTTTAGTTTTTTATAATAGGCATCTGTTTGATTCCTCACCACAATAGAGTACTACATATTGTGATTAAATAAAATGTTATGAATTTTAGAATGAGTTACCTAATTGAAGCAAATAGGTAGTTAAATAATAAATTATAAAATATCTTTACAACACAATTAATTAGTTCATTAGTTGTTTTATTAAGAATTATAAACTAAATATGTATATTTTTCTACAGTTAGGTGTAGTTTAAACTTTGTTTGGTGCTTATACCTATATGTGTTTTCTAATTATTATTTGTTATACCTAAGTAGTAGTAACTATCTATCTAAAATATAGTATAAGTAGGTAGTTTTATTTATTAATTTAACCAAATGAATCGGTAAAACTATTAAATTACATACATAATTTAAGAGGATGCCAATAACAGAAATTATAAAACCAATAACACAATTGTAGGTGCCAATAACTATAATTTTCAGTTTTTTTATACTTAATGGTAAATAAAAAAAAAAGTATTTAATATTTATATATAATAATCATAAGGTAAAATTGATAACAATTTGCTAAATCATTGAAAATGATAATACAAGTTTTAACTATGTTTAAGTCTGAAATATCATGGAATCAAATATACACTTTTCTAAAGAGTGCCAATAACTGTATACTTTACCCTATACTACTGTCGTCAACTACATTTGACGCGTAATGCTCAACACGACGGTCTTTAGAATAATAATGTGCGTCTCCCGCGACTACGACGTAAGGACCCCGTCACGGAGATAATGGGCGTGGTTACGGCCTGCCGCGACGGCGGTGATATGACGAACAACGCCATCTCTGGAGCGTTGCACGCGTACAGGTTTTGGTGTGACATCCTCTTAAGGCAGGGATAGCCGAACGTGTAATAAAAACTATAAAAAATAAAATGTACAAACATTTTACATCAACAGGTTCATGGAATTGATACAATTCAATTTCAAAATTAGTATATAATTATAATAACACAAAACATTCAACAATAAAATGTACACCACACGAAGCTCGGACCAAGCCGATTACAATAAATAAAAAAAAAATACAAATTAGTACATCAAAAAAATTTAAATTTAAAATTAATGATAAAGTAAGAATATCAAAGTATAAACATAATTTTAGTAAAGGTTATACACCAAATTGGACAACAGAAGTTTTCACTATCTCTAAAGTTTTAAATACAGATCCATTAACGTATTACCAAAAGACAGTTTAAATAATTTAATATTAGGAAATTTGTATGTAAAAGAATTAAAAAAAACATTTTTTCCCGATACCTTTCTCATTGAACGTGTAATAAAAAAACATAAAAACAAATAATATGTTAAATGGTTAGGTTTTGACAATAGCCATAATTCGTGGGTAAATGTAAACGACACTTTAAAATAGCTAATAAGTGGATTTGTAATTAAACGAAATATATCAATCAATCAATACCTATTGTTCAGATTTTATAAACCATCTCATCATTACAATGTACGGTATTGATCCAATTTTTATGATCGATTAATTTATTTTATTTTTAATAACTGTATACTAAATGCTGTATATACTTCATAATTGTATTAAATCTGATAGACGTTTAACCACTAAGCCTCTAGCAATTTTCCAATCCTTATACAACTTTACGTTACAGTTATCACGTTTTAAAATACAGCAACCTCTATCTAAATCAAAATACAGTTCCCTAAGATTTTCAATATCGATTTCCATCAGATTTGGTATTTTAGGTTCGGATCGAATATTTGGTTTTACATAAAGTATAGGTTTGTGCATTCTGAAAAAAAATATAATGTTATACAGCTTATGTCGTATAGTTAGTTGTTTAAATATGAATTTTGAAATGATAATAAAAATTAATTAATGTTTTGTTGTATTATTTGTATGTTTTTTTTATTTGATCTATATTTAATTTACTTAGTATTAATTTTTACATTTTTTTTTACATATTATTCACTTTTATTCGATTAAAAATAAAATACAATATGTACTATTTTTTTAAAAGATAGTGTCCATATGCAATAGTATTAATTCTTTTATCATCATTAGCACTAAGAGCAATTTTCTTTACAGATTTAGAATAAACAAAATGGTTTTTTGACTGTATAAAATTCATAGTTTTACATATTTTTTGATCAGATAAATTATTGGTATAAGCATTTAATATTTCCAAATATTCGTTGAATTTCATGTGTTTATCAATTACATACTTTTTACACCTTAAGCTTTTTTTACTTCTTCGTTATTTATTTTATATGCATAAAGTTTAGGACGTAAAGCAATGAATTCTAATAATATTTCAGACTTCATTTCATCTTTAAATTTCCCTGGTTGATTTTTTCTAAGATCACTGAAACAATAGTAATTTTTAGGATAGTTTGAAGTATCAAAGTAAAAAAACAATTTATGTTTTATGTCATCGAAAAAGTTTAAAGTTCTAATTTCATAAACTAGTGAATCAGTATCTGAATATACAATATCAATTTTATTTCCATACACGTTTTTCATTATATTATAATGAAAATGATACATTATCGTTTTTGAAATATCTAATATTGCAAATCCAACATAAATAGGTTTATCAAACTTAATTTTTTCTTTATTCGTATGAATTGCCATTAATTTTTTTGAGTAAATTGTTCTATCTTTAAATGTTACTTTACACATTAAACGATGAGCTTTTTTCTCGTTAGAAACTAGTGTCATTAACATCCGTTTTCTAACATTTTCCATACATTTTCCAAACACACTGTTAACCAATAACTTCCAAAATTGACGTTCAAACTCATTTTGTGACTTTACCCTCATATTTGTACATAACTCAATATATGGTGCCATCCATTTTGATTGCGAAAAACGAAGAATCCTATGAACTTTTTTACTTTTAATCCATTGGCAATGGCTTGTTTTAAATTTCTATAATGAACTACATAATTAAATTTTGATTCTAAAGTTGTTAAAAGTTTTTTTACTTTAGAATTTGGTGGACATTTATTTTCTGGTAAAAATGGAAAATCGTTATGATTTTTATGTAATTGTTTAGGGTAAATAACATCTACTTCTAAAATATAACCATATTCAGCATCATCTTCAATTTGTGTTATATCTATAGATAAATCGTCAAACCATTCAAAATTTTTATAAGGTAAAGCGGATAGCATAGACTTTCCATATAGATTTACACAGTCCAGGTAAGCTAACCACGTTACAGGCTTATTCGAATCATAATTAATATTTTCGATATTAGGAATGTTTGCTTTTACATGTCTTTTAACCGAATGACAAATGCCACCGCGTAATCCATTCTCCAGAAATAATTGGAAATCGTATTGTTTAAGTCGTTCTAGTCGGACATTAGTATGTTTCAACATGCAATCAAATGCAAATCCTGGGGCGGTCATGTAATGTGAAGCATCTAATTTAAGTGTTTGTAAACAAAGATCTCTAAAATTTTCAAAAACGTCATCAAGTAAACATACATCAGTGGCTAAATATAAATCACTATATTCTCCTAATGTTTTTAAATTAAATCTTTTCCAAATCTTATGAGCATGGGTATAATCTTCGTCACTTATTTCTTCGTCTCTTAACGAATTATAAAAGGATTTTTTTGGTGGCAAACATGTTTCATTTAATTTACTAGGATGATCAATATATTCATAAGGAAACACACCTTTACGTGTAACTAAATTTAAAGTCGACAGAGAAAATATTTTTAAGGTTTCCCTAAATCTAGTTTTATCATCAGATAAATAATTATCGGCTAATGAACTAAGAGACTCTGACATAAAACGAAATGTGTCAATAAATTTTATACTAAATTTATCTTGAATTGATTTACTAAACGATATATATTTTTCTGATGAATTAGGTATTACATGAATATCATTTTCATTACAACCAAGTTCACGAACAATGAAATGACTGTCATAGGCTAAGTTATGAAAGTATATCGGTAGAAACGAAACGTTACACAATTCAAAGTTACAATTTAAACAAACAACTGATCTAAATCGTCCTGTAAAATGATTATGATCTCTTAATTTAATTAATTTATTTTTTTTAAATGATTTGGAACAGCATTCACATATTTTTGCATTTTGAAATTTAAGCTCTTCGTTATTAGTTAATTTATTCATAGGTATATTTACTTGATAAAGATTATAAACCTTTGTACCTATATCTATCATGGTCTTTAAGAAATGTTTTGCAGCATTTTGATTTCTGTAAACATGAAGTTTCGTAGGAATTTTATATTTTTATATTAAATATTTAGGTATAATATTATAATCTATTTTCACGTAATATGCATAACTCATTGGTTTATGTTTATGTGTTATCAGTGTTTTAATTTTACAATTTTGTTTGGTGAATTTAGGTTTTAAATAACATTCAAAGTCAGAATAAATTACTATCGGTATTCGTTGCGTTCTTTTAAAATTTTTAAAATAAATAAAATCATCATCATCGTCTTCAAACATTACAGGTCTTCCTAGTTTGTGCTTTCCACAATTTTTTTTATGTTTTTTTAATCCATTAACACCCCACAATTTATATTTACAAGGAGTATTACTAAAAACTGTAAAACACCTTTTACATATAATTAATTTAGATTTATGTTTTGTCTTTTGACTACGAATAAGTCTGTCGAAATTATTAATAAAACAATAATGCAATGTTTCACCACGATTAATCAAAAGCAGATCGAAATGATTTTTACTTTCTACATTATTCATATATAATGGGAAAACAACATTTGTATCATCTAAACTAAAAACATTAACTGACACATAATTTAAACGTTCAAATATTTTAATTTATTTGACTGGTGTCGGATAATCGATACAGTGAAAATTTAAATCACTTTCCTTTTCAAGCATTTTAAAATATTGTTTGTTAAATTGACTTTTATTTGAATGATTATTAAACTTAGATAAAATTGCATATTTAAAACATTTTTCATCATTGTTTTTTACATTTATAACAGCTTTCTTATTACGTATTGAGTCAGGTAAAATTAAATAACTAGATCCATTTAACGGGTTTACAATATTAATTCTTAACTGTAAGACATCAATTGAGTCTAAACTCCAACCACTCCCTCTAGTGACAAAGTCAGATTCTTCCTTAATAAGTTTATTAAACATTTTTTTTAATCAATTTTCGAAATTTGAATTTGTAAACGCTAACATATTTTCGGTTTTAAATGAAATATCTCGGCGTTCCTGTGTTAACACATGCACGTAAACACAATCAAGATACAAGTTAAATTTAATACTTGATTGCTGCGTCATTTTTTTTAATTTACAAATTATCATATCAAAACCGTAGTCAAAAAATTTGATAAAGTCTATAAAATTATAACCATTTTTTAAGACATAAGTTTTTGAACATTTTTTAAACCGATCTAACTGAATGAGTGCGCTTCCAATTATGTTCATGCGTGTTTTTTTTGTTACTAAATTTCGCTGCATTTTACTGTAATTAAATAAGAAAAAATTACATATATATATATATATATTTAAATTAAATATTAAATAGTATATGATTATCATTACAATAATTAGCATTAACCATTGAAAGATTAAGGTTTTTTATTAATTTTAAATTAATTTTTTCAGCATATTGCATGTTATTACAAGTCATAATCTAATTATAAATTATAATGTGATTTATGATAGTGATATTTATAATATATTCATGTTAAAATATTAAGTTAGGTATAACTCTATAGATAAAGGTTAATTTTCAATTTTAAAGTGCAATGCATATTTTACTTAAAATTTTCTGAAAATTATTTTTTGAACATAAGTAATTGAAAATACATTTCGTTAATATTACATCATTAACTGCGTCGTGTATAAAAGTAATATCATGGTTAAGATCACAAATTAAATCATGAGTTTCTTTCAATGATAAATATCTGCCATTTTTATTTATATAACCTAATTTATAGCTTAAAATAGTTTCATTACTTTGAAAATTAACTAATTTTAAATAAAATATTTTATTATTATGTATCAGTATCGTATGCAGTCATATTCAACATTATATAGGTATTAAGACCTAATCTCAATAAAATATTTTTATCTGAACTACCATTCCATAGTAAAATAATTGAATTTTGATTTTTAAAATTAAGATAGTTTTTTAAATAGTTTTTGGTTAAGTTCGAAGTTTTTGTTTCCATAGCTAAATTTAATTCATTCAGTATAGTTTGAAGTTGATCTAGTTTCTTTTCAAAAATGTCTAAAATATTATACACACACACACACACACACACACACATACACATTTTTAATATCAATTGAAATGTTACTTTATTTCATATATCAGCAATCGGAATCATACAAGGATATTTTTATGGATTTGATATCAAAGTTGAAAATGATGTATTGAACACATTAACAATGAAGGAAGGAAATAATTCATACACTTTTAAATATTCTGTTGCACCACACTGTGAAGACTACTACGTTATTCAGCATTACAAAATTAGTACAATTCAAGATATTCCGTCAGATGAAAGGTTAGTAAAAAACTATGGACTATAACATGTTTAAAATAAAAAATATAAAAAGTGAATTTTTATACTAGATGGAAACATGCGGAAGCTAGTATTAAAATTCATACATCTACTAGAGATACAAAAGATTCGAACATTTCAAACAAAATCAATGACGTTGTTCGTGAAATATTGGACCAGTTTTCAGCAGATCCTAAGAAAAAAATTATTAAAAATACTAAAAAATAAATTAATTACATCGATTCTTATGATAAATTATATGGGGATTCGAATGGTCACATTATTATAAGCCAAAACGGACTTTTTCCTTTAGTAAACGATGATAGAAAAACTGCGTTTTCTGCAAAACGTTCCTTTTCAAAGATATCCTTCAATACAAAACAATCTTTTTCCATTTTACAGTAGTCACTCGATAATTTGAACCTCGATAATTCGAAAAACTCCATAAATCGAACTAAACGCTAAGTCCCCTGAGAAAACCTCTATAATTAGAAAAAAATACATGTATTCCGGTCCCCTCGATAATTCGAAATGTCTGTCGGTGAGGCACACTCTACAATTAGAATTTTTTTTTCACGAATCTCTATAATTCGAATTTCTTTAAACACGATTATATGTACGTTCATATGTACATATAAGGATTATGATAGTTAAATATTATCGTAGTTTAATGTTATCGTATCTTACCTACCTAATCTATACCAAAATAAACCTCTGCTATGGGTAAACCGTTATTGAAATTGAACAAACGAAATCAGTCGTAGCTAACGTAGTCAGTCGCAATATGGGTCCCGTAAAAGTGTACAAGTGTTTGTCGATAGCCGACAAACAAAAAGTGATCGTAGCAGTTGAAGCAGGTGAAAAAAAAAAGATGTTGCTCTACGTTTTGGTATACCAGCTTCTACGCTTTCAACAATACTAAAACAAAAGGACCATCTTACAACATTAACACCTTATTCATCGCGGATCAGACAGAAAAAATGTGAGTACCCCGATCTGGAAGAATGTCTTATGGCTTGGTTTACTCAAAGTAGGCAAAATAATATTCCAATATCAGGACCTATTTTAAAAGAAAAATCTAAGTTGTTTGCTACCAACTTAGGTATCACAAATTTTCAAGTGAGGGTTGGTTAGAAAAATTTAAAAAACGTCATGATTTAACTTTCAAAAAAGTATGTGGAGAGAGTGCAAGTGTTGACCCGTGCATTTCACAAGATTGGAAAAATGAGTTAATCAATCTATTGGTTGATTATGATGCTAGGGATATTTTTAATGCCGATGAGACCGGACTTTTTTACAAATGTTTACCAGATCGCACTTTGACATTTAAAAACGAAAAATATCATGGTGGTAAAAATAGTTAAGAACGGATAACAGTGATGTTGGCCGCGAACATGGATGGATCCCAGAAACTTAAGCCCTTAATGATCGGACAATTTGCTAACCCACGCTGTTTCAAAAACGTAAAATATAATAATATGTATGTATAATAAATAAATATCTAATAATAGTTTTAAAATATACATTGTAATAATATTTATAATAAGTAAATGTAAAAATAAACGTAATACATACATACATTATGTACAATTTTCCACCTCTCTTTAATTCGAATTAATTTTTTTTCCCTCGATAATTCGAACACTCGGTAAATCGAAAACCTCTATAAATCGAATTTTTAACTCGGTCCCCTGAATTTCGAATTATCGAGTGACTACTGTACTTCAAAATATACCTTTTCCAATGTTAATAGTGTACTATACATAGAATTTCACTGCACAACTGACTATTTCCTTCATATTTTGTCAAAAAGGTCTATTTCCATAATGAAACAAAACGTTCCTTTTCCTACGCATTTGTATTGAGTCATTAAATGTTTTTTTCCCAAAACGGTTTTTTGATTTTTAATTATAATTTTAAGAAAATTAATTTTAATTTAAGTTAATTTAATTTAATTGCTAATAATTATATTTATGCCATGCGTTTATTTAAAATTCTGTGTATTTCAAGTTTTCATAAAATATATCAATCACGTTACTAACTTCATTACAATGTGAGATATGTTACCATTTCCCTCCAAAATTGTATTACTGATTAGAAATTTGATCGACTTGTGTCATTCCTCATTAATCATTATAGTTACTATAGTTAGAAGTTACTAGTTAATAGTTAGTTTATAATTCTCTTTTTAATATTTAAAATAATTGCTTTGTTATATTTTATTATATTTACCTCATTACCTGTATTAGTCATACAATGAAAAGATCACGAATAAACAAAATGCTTAAAGCAGCAACAGCAGCAAGTAAACAATTTTATATTTTTTTATAATTTAAATTTATTAAGTAAGTATTCTACATAATACTTCAAAAATGTATGATTTACTTAATGCTGTTTAATTTATTATTATTTCAGGCATTTGAACCTAAACGTTTAACATATGGTGGTAACATGGAAAATTCAAATACTATGTCTATAGCAAATAATGATTATCTGCAAGTAATAATATTGTTCATATTATATTTTAATATTTATAGGCATGTTATAATATGATATGATATTATGTATAATATTGTTATAATGTGTTATAAAATCAGGATAAAGTACAAACTTGGCTTGAAACTAATAATAATTGTATTACTGTGGACAATACCTTGGAAAATATGGAACAATTAGTCTGTTAGATTTATGTAAGTAGATGTTAATCATTTAAACTAATTATTTTAATAGAACCTATGTACTTTTGAAATTTTAATTTCAACATATCATTAAAATACTGTAACGTCACGGAATTTTCAGCCTCATAAATTATGATAACCATCCCTGAACATACCTATTGCTCACGTTGTTGACAAGTCAACGCACCGTTATTCTTATAACCATTAGTAATAAAAGTAGATATCGCGCGCTAATGCACAAACGACCGCAGTGTTATGCAATAAATGCTCCCCGATCCCCCCGTCATCATGCAGTGTCCGTCGCCGACGTGTCGCGGTTGCCCGTCACCCGTCGCCTCCGGCGCTTTCGTCGCGTCCGCCGGTACGGCCCGCAGACAATACTGTACTCCCACGATAATATGTACAATCCCGCAAAACGACGACACTGATCCACCCTACTACCACGAAAAAAGCTACGACACCAGCAACGGCCGGACGATCAGCTCACCATCTCATCGCTGGCTATTAAATTCCTTTCTGTCTGTCGACTGGTCACCACTTAAGGCACTTATCGTCTGCCGACACGACTTATCGTCTGCCGACACAACTTATCGTCTGCCGACACAACTTATCGTCTGCCGACACAACTTATCGTCTGCCGACACAGTTTTCGTCCGCCGATACAATTTTCGTCTGCCGACACAGTCTGTCTGCCGATTCCACCTGGCATCGACCCGGATCCGTCTTAAAAGAGTCAACCACGCTGTCCACAACAAAATGATGGGCTAAGACTAACCACGAGGGCCCGGGCGGCGGCCGGAGCGGACACGTCAACCACGTCAACCACGCAGTCAACCAGTCGTAATATGTCATATCTTTCCCCTTATTCCCCCCCTTTACCAACACGTGGGCCACACGTTATGCGAAATTCACGTTCGTATAACGTGTGTGCCGGAGGAGGCGTCGCAAGACAATTCCCTACAAAATGTATTCCCCCTGTTTCCCGACTAATGTAAACCCCGCACGCTTTCCCGGTAACCCTGTGAGGGCATACCATGATTAATATGGCGTGTCGCCTCCCGTGGGCCGGGGAAGTATGCGCCAAACTTTTATATTTATTGTATTTGCCATGTGCCATTATATACTTATTGTATTTGCCATGTGCCCTTATATTATTATTTTATAACCGATATGTAAAATATACCCACATAATTACCCTAATACTATTATTATTTATTTTAATTAACTCATATTCTTTTTTCTCTCCCAACATAAATCCTCTACATTCATTTGTAGTTGCGTGTATCAAAGCCTGTGAGTTCCACCGACTTGACCCTCGGGTCTCACGCGGTGCGGCTCACAGGTCATGACGAAAGTGTTCCCCTTTCGTCATGGGTGGTTTTCGGAGCTCTAAAAAGCGACGAACTCTCACAATACCAAAACAATATATTAGGTACCACAGATAGTAGGTACTTAATAAAGAAACATGTAAGATGAAAAATTTAAAAATAACCTACAGAATACCTACTTAATAATACCTAGTTGTAATTATTATAACTAATAATGCACCTACTTTTAAATGAATAATCTAGATTAATTTAGGAAAACAAGGTAATTTGTTTTCTTTTTTTTTAATAAGATATAATGGTATGTTTCTCTATTTGAAGCATTTTTTGGTAGGTACTAGTAGTTTTTTTCTCATCATATAATATTATTTTATAGTTTTTTTGTTTACATAATATTATAAATAAAACAACTTTTTTATATAAATTTGTATTTTTAGAATGATTCAGATAACTATTTGGATCCCAATACTATTGAATTCTTGATTGATGATGATAACATCAATGATTCAAATGCAATTTTAAATACAGAGATTCCATCTGAGATAGTTAATCATACAGAATCAAACATAATTCAACCACCAATAATAATTGTTGTTCCACAACTTGAAGTTGCTAATGCATCAACAGATAACATGGAAGAATTAATTTTAGATCCTGAATATTCAGAAAATATTGAAGTTGTAAACGGGGGAAGAAAAAGGCAAAAAATAAACAAAAGAAAAATTGATCAATACAACAGAAATAAAATTAAACCTGGGTTAATGATTAATTGTATTCATAAAGATAAACCATTTTGTAAAGTATCTGAGATTGATCCTCAATGTTTAAACATTTTTAAAGAAAACCTACGGTCTTTAAAATCTAAAATAGATCAGGATAAATTCATAATAGCAATGATGACTGTACAAAAACCTTTAAGAACAGATAGAAGAAAAATAAATGAAACCAAAAATAATTTAACAGACCGAAACACAATAAAATATTTTATTCCAACCAAAGAAGGGAAAATTCCTGTGTGTGCTGCAGTATTCAGTTCAATAACCTCTATATCCCGTAAACGTTTGAATATAATTGCTAAAAATTTCCAACTTGACTTATGTAGCCCAAAAGAGAAACGTGGAGGTAAACATGAGAATCCAATAGATCAAAAAGTAACAGAGTCTATAATTGAACATATTACACTATTCAAAGCTAAGAAAAGCCATTATTCAAGGGCAGATACAGGTCGTTCATATCTTCCACCTGGACTATCAGTAAGTAAAATGTTTTCACTTTGGAAAAATAAAATGATAATGAATAATGCACCAGTTTCTTCTTTTAGCAAGTTTTATTCAATTTTTATTAATAACTTCAATTTGGGATTTGGTCACCCCCGTCAAGACGTTTGTAGCTTATGTACTGAGGAAGAAATAAAAATAAAAAATGCAATTGATGAAAAAACTAAACTTGAATTGATTGAAAATTTAAGTTTCCATAAACAGCGTAGCAAGGTTTTTCATAAACTCATGAAACTAACAGACAATAAATCAATTATTAATATCAGCTTTGACATGATGCAAAATCAGCCCCTGCCAAAACTAAGTGTTACTGATACGTTTTATTCTAGGCAAGTATGGCTCTACAATCTTACATTTGTTTTAAACTCAGAAAAACAAAACCCTGATAGTTGTTATATGTACACATGGTGTAGAAGACCACCTACGTAGTTGTAATATTATTAACACGTAGTACTAATCAATACTTTATATTCAATGAATAGATAGCAAGGTAATGGTTGTGCAATTGTGCAAAACATTATAGTCATAAGGAAAGTAACACAAGTATGTAGTGCGAATATAAATTGTTTAATTATAACATAGATTCAGATATATAAGTCCATTGTAAAGGACAGTAGGGAACAGTCTTACAACAAGCGTATGACTCGTACTTTATCATTGTCGATATATGTGTGTTTATTTTAAAATATACTTAATTAATTAACAAATTGTTATTTATTTTGAGTTACCTTCACTTTCTACAAAAAACTCGTTGTAAGCCTACCTGGCTTATAACATAATTGGTGGCAGCGGTGCTCTTCAAACATAATATACTGTATACTATCTGCAGTAGTAATACAATAAGTATAATTGTTGAAGCGGACATTCAGGAGGTGAACAAATTTTTCATACAACACACGGACAAGGAGGTTCGGGTCAGGCGTGGCTTGTGTTAAGCCTGGTTCAAATCGGGAGTTGGTGGACAAGGAGTGCAATCATAGGATAAGTCAGCAACAGGAAAGGAACAGTGGGTACGGACAACAGAGGACAACAAAGTGACAATCAATCAAAGGGGAAGTACAATCAGGGCGTCATGTTGAAGTAAAATTTTTTTTTATTGTAACTGTTTATGTCCGACGATAGTCAAAGTAGCGATAGTAGTAGTATCGAATCTAGCGATAGTAATTATCAGTTGACAGAATTATTTGAAATTGAAATAGTAGAAATGACTATTCCCAAATTAACTTATGAATCAGGGATTAAATTTATACCAAGGTACGGGGGAGAGGAAAACGAATTGGGTAGTTTTATTAAATCATGTGAATATGTTTTAAATAATGTCGTAGATACTCTTCAACCATTAATTTTAGAAGGGATATTGGCAAAATTATCAGGTAGGGCCGATCAAGTAACTAGGTTTAAAACCATTGGTACATTTGAGGAATTAAAAGCCATTTTAACGGAGAATTTTGGAATATATCAAACAGTGAGTCAGTTGCAATTAGAGTTAGCAGCATGTGTACAAACTAAGAATGAGGGAATAAAAGCATATTATGAAAAGGTCGAAGGTATTTGTTTTAAATTAATAGAGGCAATGGTATTAGAGAATCCGAAAAAAACGGAAGAGACAGTGATAAACAAAATAGTGAAAAAGCAAGCATTAAATGTATTTATAGCAGGACTAAGAGAACCATATAATATATTAGTAAAGGCTCAGAGTAGAAATACACTAAGAGAAGCGTACCAGGTCGCATTAGAAGAGGAAAAAGCGTTATTAGCTCAGGAACATAATAGGAAATTATTTGTAAATACTGACAAAGGAGTAAAATCGGGTATTAAGTGTTTTAAGTGTAATAAAATAGGACATAAGAGTTTCCAGTGTTATAGTAAAGGTACAGGGCAAGGAAAAAATCAAAGTTACGAAAAGACAAATAGGGAAAGTGATAAAAAGAAGTGGGAAGATCAAGCGAAAATAACGTGTAATTATTGTAAGAAACCAGGACACGTAATGGCGAACTGTTACAAAATAAAAAATAGAAATAGGTACCAAGGTGAAAATAGTAGTAACAGTAGTGGAAGTAATGCACCGGTAGCGAACTCATTAACAGTCAGTGAGTACCAAGCGCGAGTGTTGACCATAATTGAAATGAAAAACGAATGTGTTAAGTGTGATGTACCATTGTTAAGAAATAATGTCGGAGAATTTTTAGTGGATAGTGGTGCTGATTTAAATTTGATAAAATTTTCGAAATTGAAGGGAGAAGTGAGAATGTTCCCAAGTAAGACGGTACAACTAAGAGGTATAAATGCGACACCAGTTTTAACATTAGGTAGAACAACATTAGAGTTAATAGCGGGTGACGTAAGACTATCATCAGAATTCGAAGTAGTATTTGATGACTTTCCGATTTATGTAGACGGTATAATAGGAAAAAAATTATTGAAGGAATATAAAATGTGCATTGACCTAGAGAGGAACGTGTTAGTAGTACCGGACAGCAAAATTAATATTCCACCACGCGCGCAAACGATAGTACCGATACGAGTGAATAAGTTATTACAAAACAAGTGTTTGGTGATTCAAAGCCAACGCATTAATGAGGACGTGATAATTGGTAGTACAGTAGGCAAAGTAGAGAGAGAATATATGAAAGGAATAGTGTTAAATAATTCGGACGAGTGGCAAGAAATAAATGAATTGGAATTAGATAAATTGGAGTATGAAGAATACGAGGACTGTGAACAGGTATTAATATGCAGCAACGAGAAAAATAGGATTGACTTACTATTAGACGCGTTAAGAGTAGATCATTTAAATACAGAAGAAAAAGAAACTATATACGAAGTATGTTTTAAATACGCGGATTTATTTTTGTTAGAGGGAGATAGGCTATCGACAACGAAATCAATTAAGCATTCAATACCAGTCCCAGACGGAATTACACCGATAAACGTAAAACCATATAGGTTACCCAGAGCACAGCGAGAGGAAATTGATAGACAAATAAGAGAATTGGAAGAGAATAAAATTGTAGTAAAAGCCAATTCGGCTTGGAATGCACCGTTAATAGTGGTTCCGAAGAAAGAGGGATTATCAGGAGGAAAAAAGTATAGAGTATGTGTAGATTTTAGAAAATTAAATGAAGTGACGGTAGGCGATGTATTTCCTTTACCACAGATAACAGAAATTTTGGATGAATTGGGGAAATGTAAGTATTTTACAACCCTTGATTTGGCGGCAGGATATCATCAAATTGAACTAGATGAAAAAGATACAGACAAAACAGGGTTCTCAACGGGGACAAATCATTACAAATTTTTAAGACTACCATTTGGACTAAAGGGAGGACCTAGTACTTTTCAAAGGTTAATGAATAATGTACTGACAGGATTACAAGGGGTAGATGCATACGTTTACCTAGATGATATAATAATATTTGCACCAGATCTAAGGACCCATAATGAAAAATTGGAAAAAGTGTTAAGTAGATTACGTGAACATAATTTAAGAATTCAACCGTCCAAATGTGAATTTTTAAGGAAGGAAGTGACATATTTGGGGCATATTATAACAGGTGATGGGGTACGTCCGGATGAGAAAAAAATTGAAAGCGTAGTGAATTTTCCACAGCCAAAGAACCAAAGGGAGTTAAAAGGATTTTTGGGGTTAACAGGATTTTATAGGAAATTTATTAAGAATTATAGTCAAATAGCAAAACCTTTGACGGCATTATTAAAAAAAGATGTAGTATTTGTATGGAGTGATATGTGTCAGAAGGCATTTGGTACCATGAAAGAAATATTAACGAGCGAACCTATACTACAGTACCCAAATTTTGAGGAAATGTTTATTTTAACGTGTGATGCTTCAGGACAGGCAATTGGGTCAGTACTTTCACAAATGAGTGCTGGGAGAGATCTCCCTATTGCATATGCATCTCGAGTATTAAATAGCGCCGAACAGCGGTATAGTACTACGGAAAGAGAGTGTCTAGCAATAGTGTGGAGTGTGAAACACTTCCGCCCTTATTTATGGGGTGCTAAATTCAGGGTAGTGACAGATCACAAACCATTAACCTGGCTATTTAATGTCAAAGACCCAGGGTCGAGATTAATTCGTTGGAGACTAAAATTAGAGGAGTATGACTATGAGATAGTTTATAAAAAAGGAACAGAAAACCAAAATGCTGATGCATTAAGTCGAATACTAATAGCAGCTAATGAGGAGGAGATAACGTACAGTAATTTTAATCAAGCGTTAGCTAGTAAAAAAATAGTGAATAAAAACATAGAAGAAGTAAAAGGGACACTATTAGAAGCGGGTGAGGATTACCACATAGGGTTACCAGTAACAGGGGATTTATCGATTAGAGGTAAATTAGCTATGGATTTTTTATATATGGCAAAGCAATTTAATATTCAGGAGGAGAAACAAAAGAAGCATGAAATAGGACAAATTATAAAAATAAGTGGTTGTGAAGACAGGAAAATATTTTTTTTCATTATTGCAGAAAAATACCCATTAGTGCCAAGTTATGAACAGTTATTTGAAATCTTATTAAAGGTAAAAATATTTTGTGTGGAGTATGATATAGAAAAATTAGCAATTCCACGTATAGATTACGAGACTTGTAACCTAAATTTTGAAATCGTTACGGCAATGGTAAAAATGATTTTTCACGACACAGTTATAAAGATACAATTTTTTTTAGATAATACGGATTATAATCAAACGTTTCCAAGCGAGGAAAAGTTACAAATTATTCAGGAATTTCATGAGAATAAATTAGGCGGACATTTAGGGGTAACCCGCACAGTCAAAAGAATTAAATTAAACTTTAATTGGAAGGGGTTAAAATCGGAAGTAAAAAAATATATAAAGAATTGTGAATTGTGTCAAAAAAATAAAGAAAGTAATAGGAAAACTAAGCAACCGTTAATAATTACAACAACGGCTACCAGGCCGTTTGAAAAAATATTCATGGATATAGTAGGACCATTATTAAAAACGATTAGTAACAAGGAGTATTTGTTAACCATTCAAGATGATTTAACCAAATTTAGTTTAGCAATACCCTTAGAAACAACGGATGCGAATACTATTTCAAAACATTTCGTAGAACAGGTGATTTGTACATACGGGATACCGGGTTCCATACTAACTGATCAAGGACAAAATTTTATGAGTAAAGTGTTTGCTAACGTATGCAAATTACTACAGGTAAAAAAAATTCACACCACGGCCTACCACCCGGAAGGAAACGGGGCGTTAGAGAGATCACACCGGACGTTAAAGGAATATTTAAGGAGTTTTGTAAATAAAAAGTTAAACGACTGGGATGAGTTAATATCATATGCCATGTATACATATAACACGTCGATTCATACTAGTACAAACTATACACCGTTTGAACTAATATATGGTTATCCGCCGCGAATACCTAATTCATTTTCGAAACCGGTAGAGCCGCAATACAATTATGACGATTATTCATTCATGATGAAACGACGAATGCAGGAGTGTTACGAGGTGGCACGTGACACTATAATAATAAATAAAAATAAAAGCAAAGATAATTACGATAAAACGATGAACCCATTAACGAAAGGATCGTGTAAAAAAATATTACTTAAGAATAATCAAATGAAAAATAAATTAGCATCTAAATGGGAAGGCCCATATGAAATAATAGAGTGGCATGACAATGAGAACATAACAATACGAAAAAACAATAAAAATGTACGTGTTCACATTAACAATGTGAAAGCATTTGATGAGTAAATATTAAATTAGAATTTTGTTTGTTATTTAGGTTAGTTTTGGCAACTTCATTAATATTAGATATCATATTGGCAGACAGTACGTACAATATATCTCAAGTACCAAATACGTCAGGGTTATATTACGAGAATGAAGGACAGTTAAAATTAACAAATATAAATTGGAATATAATAACTTCGGTAAATTTAACTAATTATGATTTAAGAATAACTACGTTAAAACAATATTTTTTAGTAATTGAGGTAGTATGTAGAAACGTAACGAAAGTAGTAAAAAATGCTAAATGTAATGATGTGAATACTACAATAAACTCATTACTAGAGGAAGTAGAAAAAAGGAAAAATCAGTATTTTCTTATGTTAGGAACTACACCCACATCACGGAAAAAAAGGGGTTGGTTTAATTTTGTTGGGGATGTGTATAAACAATTATATGGTACTCTAACAGAGGAGGATGCGGATAAATTTTCTACTCAAATTTCGGAATTACATTCAAGTAATTATAAAGTATTAAATATTATAAAAGAACAAATTTATGCAGTTAAGTCGAATGTAGAACTTTATAATAATACATTTTTTAATATAAATAAAGAAAAAATATTATTAAATGAAAATTTTGGAAAAATAGAAAATCAATTAAGAAATATGAACGAATTAATAATGGATATAGAGTTAGAACAATTGGTGGAACAACAGATTATATTATTTAATTTAATGATAAGTCAGGTATTATTTGAAGTAGATTTATTAGGAGAAATTGTAACAGCAGCACAAGGGGGTGTTATTCATGCTAGTGTTTTAACACCGAAAGACATTTTAGAACAATTAAAAAAAATCGAAAACGATATACCTAAACACCAGAGATTACCAGTTCCATTGGACATAATAGGAGCTCATACATTATTAAGTATAGCCGACGTAGTATGTATATATAAAAATAAAACTTTAATATTTTTGATAAGGATACCTTTAATTGATAATTACGAATTTACATTATATAATTTAATACCATTACCAGTAAGTGGGAATAACGATCCATTACATATGTACATAAACCCAAAAATGGATTATTTAGCTATAAGTAAAAATTATGAAAATTACATTTCATATAGGACAGAGGAATTAAATAAATGTAGACAAACACCAAATTATAAATTGTGTGCAGGAGGACAAGCAATATACAATAGACATGAAAGAACAGTGTGTGAAGTAAAGTTACTATTAGAGCCAGTAGAAATACCAAAAACATGTCATGTACGACACATTACGTTAGTAGAAAACATATTTCATAAATTAAAATTTAAAAACGCATGGATATATTCGGTTTCAAGAGAAAATGTTATATTAGATTGTGAGGAAGCAAAAGCAAGTATAAAACTTAATTTAACAGGGACAGGGATAATTTCAATAAGGGAGGATTGTAGGATTTTTACATCTGATTCAGTCCTAATACCAATAAAACATTTATCAACTAATAGGAATATAGATATAGTGCCATGGTCTAAAATACCGAAAACATTATTGAATATTAAAAATTACACAAAACTCGAAGATTTAAAATTGGAAAAATCACGCGAAAATATATATAAATCTACTAATGATATATCACAATCGCTAGGTGAGATAGACGATTTAGTAGACATAGAAATTAGATATAAGGAAAAGGAAATTATACGAATTATATATCAATATTTTTATTATATAATTGCATTTGTAATAATAATATTAAGCTATTATATATATAAAAATTGTAAAACTAATAATAGAAGTAACATACATATAGTTAACAGGAGAGAATTAATACCAATAACCACTAGAGTTTAAGAAAAATGTAAGGGCGAAAGATTATTCTTATTGAAGTATAATCCTTCGTCTGGTAGGGGAGGTGTAGAAGACCACCTACGTAGTTGTAATATTATTAACACGTAGTACTAATCAATACTTTATATTCAATGAATAGATAGCAAGGTAATGGTTGTGCAATTGTGCAAAACATTATAGTCATAAGGAAAGTAACACAAGTATGTAGTGCGAATATAAATTGTTTAATTATAACATAGATTCAGATATATAAGTCCATTGTAAAGGACAGTAGGGAACAGTCTTACAACAAGCGTATGACTCGTACTTTATCATTGTCGATATATGTGTGTTTATTTTAAAATATACTTAATTAATTAACAAATTGTTATTTATTTTGAGTTACCTTCACTTTCTACAAAAAACTCGTTGTAAGCCTACCTGGCTTATAACAATGGCTTGAAACTCAAAGTGGAAGAGGTCCAAATGAAGTTGCATCTGCGCTCATTGATTTTTTAGAAATGATTGATACTAAGTTACAAAGTCAAAACAATCCTCCTACTATTATCAATTTGTTTTCTGATTCCTGTTCGGCACAAAACAAAAACTTGTATGTAATGATTGCATTATTACATTTTGTTAACTTTAAGGCTAAAATTATTAAAGAAATCAAACATTATTTCCCAGTTCGTGGACATAGCTATATGCCACCGGACCAAGTATTCGGTCGAATAGAGAAAGACCTTAGACAAATGGAAAATATAATTTCTCCTGAAGAATATTATAATGTTTTTAAGAAATATACTACTATCAAAATTTTTGATAAGGACTACTCTATTATGGATTATAAAGAAGCAACTAAAAAAATTATTAAAAAAACAGAATTCAAAAGTACTGAACAAAAATGTTTTTCCTATATCCAAGGAAAAAAGACTGTTGGTATTTCTCAGACATATGAAGGAGAACCAATTAGAGTTCCTGTATTAAAAAAAAAATGGAAATTTGGAAAATATAGGATTAGTTGAAAAACTACCTAAAACTAGTCATGTAAAACCACAGAAAAGGGATGATGTAAAAAGACTGTTAAAGTATTTCAATATACCACCCGATGCTAAAGATTTTTATAGTGATATTTTAAATGATGAAGTCACTGAAACATCAGCTGAAGAAGATTGCCAAGAATATGAAGAAGATACACTTTAATAAATTACTACCTATGTTTAAATAACTAATTTCTAGTTGATAATTTATTATTTTATATTTTGATACTCAAAAATATAACTAAAATGTATTGTTATACTACATATTATATATTCTGTTATAATATGTTATTTATTATTATTATTATGTTGTTTGATATTTAACCAAGGTAGGTAAATAAATTATTATATAATAACTCATTTCTAGTCTATAAAAGTTATTTTATTTGACACTCTAAAATGTTAATAAAATGTATTGTTATACTATAATATTTTGTAGTTATAATATGTAGTTATAATATGTAATTTATTATTATTATTCTAATTTAGTTGTTTGATATTTTACCAAGGTAGGTAAATAAATGATTATATAAATAAAATTTTTGATACTAAAAAATGTTACTAAATATTAATGTATTAATGTATCATTATACTACTTCTTATATTTTATGTATTGTTATAAAATGTTATTATTTGTTATTATTTTATTATATGATATTTTTACCAAAGGTCGGTAAATAAAATAAAAGGGTAAATGAAGTTAAAAAATGTTGTATTATATTATTACCAACTCTTTAATATTATATTTTATAATTTAATTCTTTAATTTTTTTCAAATAAAAAATCAATTAAAATTTATTCCAAAATGTACTTTTTCCTGTAAAAGTCCATTTTATCAAAAATAATTAGTTTTTTTGCAAAATGGACTAAATTAATAGATTTTTTACAAAATGTTCGTTTTTCGGAAATAGTACGTTTTGTTTAAAATTGTTTATATTTTTTCCAATACGTACTTTTTCCATAATTAATGCAAAACATACTTATTCCGGAAAAGGTCCATTTTGGAGAAAACGATATTTTTATATATTAAGAAAAGGCAATAAATAAATTAAACAGACAAGAAATGAATTTATAAACAAAATAAGAATATTTTTTAGAAGTTTTTAAAATACTCCGGGATGGTCTACTACAATTAAAAATACTCTAAACAGAAAACCTGCTCTACTGAAAAATTATAAAAATGGAAAAAGTACGTTTTGCATTGAGGCCCCTCAATTAATGAATACACTGTATCAAAAGTTGACTTATATGAAACCAACTTTTTCTGCTTTTCAACAATATACGAATTTATACAGTCTTGTAATTCTTTTATTCGATGGAGATCATTATATGATAACGTGATAAATTGGTTATTAACATACAATTTGATAGTAAGCTGATTTAAATTAACTGAATAATACATGATATCTGTTATTTTTATACGTTTACAATTTTTAGTATGTAGATTATTAGTTATTGAGCTATAAATTGAATCCGAAATTAGTGTATACCACTGTATTAAATCGACCATTATCATTTTCTTTGTGAAATTACATTGGAGTAATATAATAACATTAAACATATTTTTATCAACCAAAAATCCAACAGTTGCACTTTTCTTGCTAAGAGGTCGTATATCGATTACTGACTTTGAAACAACAATTGGAATCATATTGTACTGCTACGTGTTCTTTCTGATATAGTCGATTTTTTGATAATTTTTTTAAAAAAACGCATAAATGTAAAAAATATTTTAATTTTAAATAACGTGGAATAAAATAACGGATGATCCTTACAACACACATATTTGAAAACTGAGTATATTACTTGAATCCTGTATTATTATATACAAAACTTATTTGGTTGAAATTGATATAAAAACTAAAGTGACCATGAAACCAAATCAAATAACGCGTAGAGAGGGGATACTTACCTGGATCTTTGAACATGTAACTTTATTGAATTTTAAACCTACTATATTTAATTATGACTTGACGCGTTATCCTACTTGGCTACAGGTCCACGACATATAAAATCAATTATTAACACATTTAAGTTGATTAATACAATATTTATTTTTTAAATGATTACAATTTATTGAAGTGTAATTAATTTCTTCAAGTAAAATAACATACTATGAATAAGACTGATTACAATCACAAACATGTGTAGATTTTAAATATTCGTTTTTTACATTTTCTATAAATTCATAACCCTTACAAAGTAAAACAAATATACATTTAGGATTCCATTTTGCGTGTTCAACAAACGGAATGTCATCTTTGGTCCATTTTTGTAAGACCAGTCCACAACAAAAACATTCGACAATGTCAGCAGTTTCTGAATACTTAAATCCGGCCTCAGATAGCAACACAAGACAACACAACAAGCGAATTATGGTGTGATGATGGATATGATAATTTGATTTATACGATTGAAGACGACTATATTTGCGAGAATCAAGGTAAGGTTTTTTTTATTAAACGGGTGTAGAAATTTTCATAATTTTCTTATAACAAAAAAAATGTAGTTTAACATAATAAAACAAAGCGTTATATCCTCGGTTAAATTTTGAGGTAGTTTTTATAATTTATTTAGGTAAACGAGAATATAACGAAAATTCTAAATCAATGGTGAAATGATATGCTCACACACCCTTATAATAAACTTAAAATTTTACAGAATAATAAACAACGGCCAGACTGTCGCTTGTAGAAATCGGTCGCATCAAATAAAACCATTGACAACGACAACTAATAATTCGACACGCACTCATAACAATATTACGTAGGATGTGTGTGACCTTATTTTATGCTGACGCCAAAGAATAATCTAGTTCCCAGGCCCACAATAAGTTAGTGACAAAGCCACCCTCCACTCTCTGGTCAGCATCCTCGCGTCCGTCCCTTAAACCAGTGCATGAGCACCAACCACCAAAGTAACAACCTCTCAAGTATCAAACCGATTTCAACGAGCGACAACTGGACTTCTTATGCAAGCAATAATCAGTGCGTTCGTTAATTCAATCTATGTATTTGAAGTAGTACTTTATTTTATCTAAAACCTAAAACTATAACAATATTGTCTACGAACAACTGCGAATCAGGTAAGGCATTTGATATAATATTTTATGTTGATTGCAGTCAATACGTTCTATGTGCTTTTTTCCATAAAATCATATTGTACGGTGTATTTGATATAATTCTCGAATACACGATCTCGAGAGCCCTCCGAACACCTGGAGGAAGGTAATAGCGCAACTTTACTATTCTAACTTTTACTATTTTAATATAACTATCGGCAGAAGCCGTATTTATATTTGTATTTTTATTTTATCTAATTTTACGTTATTACAAAGTGGCGCCCAACACAAGTTCAGTTTATTCAGATAAATAAACTGAGAATTGATCAAATACATTTTACAACATTATATCAGCTATATAAGATTACAATATTTTTACTATTCATTTTAAGAAGTAATAAAAAAAAAAAATAATAATAAATCACCAATACCTACAAAAAAATATATTAAAAAAAAAAAATTAATAAATAAATATATAAAATCTAGTAAAACAATAATAATTAAAATTAAAATAAAAAGTTTTAAGCTTACAAAATGTATTTATTTAACAATAAAACATAATAATATAATCTACCAAAAAAAAAAAATAAATAAATAAATATATTCATAAGATTATTATGTTAAATTTAAAGTAATATTTTATTTATAATATAATATAGTATAATAATAATAATTTATTTTATTCAATTTTTAGAGTAAATACCTATTTTAATTTATTTATAAAAAGTAAGACTCATTTATTTTAGATAAAACAAAATTCAATTATTTAATAACTTAAAATTAAAATTCAATAAAAAATATATATTTAAAAAGAATAAATATATGTTATTTTTTTTTTATTTTACATATAATACTATACACAATATACATTAGGTGTCGTTATTTTATTACAATAAAAAAAAAAAAACAAACTAAATTTCCTTTTTTTTTTTATTAATTATTTAATAGACTGATATATTATTCACAAAATCAACTAAAAAAATTAATTCTTTTATGAATAGTCTAATTAACTAATTTAATCACTAAATAAAAAAGTATACCTAGCTCGAATATATAGTTTTATAACAATTCACAATTACTTTATCAAATCAAAAACATTATAATTATATATTATACATGCATTATCATACAAACACTTACTACGAGATTTTATTAATTTAACCTTAAAAGAAATTAACAAAAATAACATAATTATTTAGTATATATATACAGATATAATTCATCATAAGAAAACAAATCATAATCAATCAACACTAATACAAATAACTATTGATCACATTTTTATATCAGTATATTAAATAAAATCCAATTGGCTTTTCTAATCTAGAAAAAAACTCTCCATAAATAAAATTTTTGTATTTTTATATTATTCTTCTAATATATTTAATAATAAATCTCACATATGCAAAAATCCGACCAAACCCACCAGGATAATTTTAAATTCCCAGATATCGATTTTACCGCTATCTCAACAAGTTGGATAAATAAATGTAATAAAGAAAAATTAATTATTGAATTATCTAGAAGACACCTAATAACAACTGGTTTGGTTCCAGAACTAAAAGCTAGACTACAAAAATACTTAAAGGGGGAAGCCATTTCAGACGATTTCGATACACAAATAACTAATATAACATTTATCTCGGAACCAATTGACAAATCTAACGATAATATAATAAAACACAACATGCCTGACAATAAAAAACCATATTTCAAACCAAGCAATTTCACAGGTTCGATTTCTGAAAATATTGACACTTTTATAAAAAAATATGAAAGAGCTGCCATCATAAATGGTTGGACTGAAGCCGAAAAAACTCAATATATCCCTGTATTTTTGGAAGGTTCTGCCCTTACTTTTTATGATAACATAATAGATAGTGGTGAAGACCTAAAATGGGCTGATCTAGAAAAAAAAATTAGGCTAGAATTCGAACCAATAGCACAGACCGATATGCTCCGACTAATGTTAGAAAAACGTAAACAGCTCCCAGACGAACACACGGTATCTTACATTAACGATGCTGAATCATTATGTAGGCGCATTGATAGTAAAATGTCACAAGAGGAAATGGTCCGCAATATAATGAAAGGCTTAAAACCCTCCATAGCACGATACATAGGAATAATGGGAAATGAAAATTTAACAGAATTAAAAAGTAACGTGCGGAAATATGAAATGGTCGAATTTATGATAACAGGTGACACTCCTAAAACTTCACTTGATTTCGAAACAGAAATAATAAAATCTAAACTCCAACAAATTAACACAAATAAAACTACAAAAGATAGTGAAATAGATAAATTACGTGAAGAATTAAATAACTTAAAAACGATGTGTGGCCAACTTATAAACAACGAACAAAATAAACAACACCAAAATAACTTAGAACAAAACAATTCACACACACTCAACAATAAACAAAATCAAAACAAACTTAACAATCAACAATGGCGTACACAAGAACCTCAAACATATAATACATTATATAACAATACACCATATTGGAACACGAATCCAACACCATATAACCAATCATATCACCCATCAAATCTGATAAACCATACGTCACAAATAAACTATTCACCATATAATTATAATGATTTTAACATTCAAAAAAAATAATGCTTAATCTGCTCCAAAACTAATCACTCAGAAGATAAATGTTTTTTTAGAAATAAACCACGCCCATCAATGTGTCAAATTTGTAATAAATTCGGGCATACCGCTAACAATTGTAATCTATACATTAACAAGTCAAAAAACTAAATGCAAGGTTAAACATGGCTGATAATTGTTCACCTTCAATTACAGCATCCTCGTATCAACAAATAAATAAAATTAATTGTTCACCCGATGCCCTTTACATCGAAGCTGAATTCAATAATATCACTTTACCAATAACAGTTGACACGGGGGCAAACATATGTTGTATTCGACAAGAATTATTACCCTTAGAATATACAATAACGCTAAGCACTATACACTTATCAGGACCAGATAATAAACCACTATGCGTGGCAGGTTTAACAAAAATCAAAATCAAAATTAACAAATGCAACTTCGATGTAGAAACCTACGTTGTCAAAAATCTATCTAGCGCAATAATACTAGGAAATAATGTTTTAATAAAAAACAATGCCTTAATCGATTTTAAAGACAATAATATTATTCTAAATAATAATTTAAACATTCAGCTAAAAATTAACTACATAAACGCGATAAACTGTATAAATAATACCGATAATATTATAGAAGTAAAAGGTAGCATATTTAATTGCCCAGATAACTTCGCTATAGCACACTGTATATCTACTGACCTCAAAATGAATAAGGGTATAGCAAATTTAATATGCAAAGTATACGGTGACACCAGACCACAACTTGCATTACAAAAGATAAATGTGGGAAACACCATACCTATAAACAGCAATCATAAAACTATATTTCATTTAATAACAAAAGTATTACACTATCACAAGCCTAAATATGAAGACCTAAAATCTTCAATTCACAACCTAAAAATTGAAGCCATAAAGCTAAATATTTCAAAAATTGCAATGCCCACACTAGCATCGGGGCTAGACAAACTAAATTGGTCCGTTGTAAAACAATTACTATATTCAGAGTTTCAAAACACTAACATCGAAATACATATATACCATAAAAATGAGGAAAGCATATCACAAAATTTGAAATCAAAAGAACATTCTGATATAATAAATAATATTCATAATTTTCTCGACAATAGTAACAATAAAAACGAAACAAAAATAAACGTCACACAACCCAAGTACAACGATCAAGCCTATAATATATTTTCTAATTTCAAACCAGGAGAAAACGTACTCAGTGATGGGAACTGTGGGATATACGCCGTCTGCAATGCTTTAAATGACCATAAAATCAATAAAATAACTTCAATATTAGAGATATTACAATTATTAGGTCTAAACGAATTACCAAATTATTGGTGGTCAGACGAGGAATTAGCCGCGATAGCACATTATTACGACCATGATACTTACATATATAATGACGACAATAATACGGGTATAATATATGGTTACGGCAATAGGTCACCCATAATGCTATATAACGTTAGTAAAAATACTCATTGGATACCAGGCACTTTGACAACAACAAAATCCAACAAAATTCCTAAAAATATAATCCACATACAAGAAATGCCGACACTCATTTCACTAAAAAGCAATATAAAATATAAACAAATAAGAAACGATAGTAAAAATGCAATGAATAATATAAATAAAATACAAATAGTTCCAACTCATAATTATACAAAAATAAATAAAGAAATAACAGAACCCTTTAACACACACACACACAAATCACCAGTATGCGAATCCATTGAAAGGGTTAACAACAGAAAAGTCGAAGAAACTAATATCCCTAAAGTCGAAAGTGTAAACTATATAAACTCAAATACAAAACATTTTTTAACAGATTCTGAGGGCACACCCTTTTCTATTTCTCCGAAATTAAGTATAACACAACACAACCAAGTTATTCAACTATTAACTGAATATAATCACGTTTTTACTACAGACACCTCCAATATAAAAGCCGCTAATATTAAACCTTGCGAGATCAAAATGAAGCCGATGTATAAAGAACCAAAGTTTAATGCACCCCATAGAGTATCACCACAACAGCGTCAAGAACTAGTAAGCCAAATTGACAAACTTTTAAAAGCAAACATCGTAAAACCAGTAGTTTCAAAATTTGCCGCCCCAGCCTTCCTTGTAAAGAAGAAAGAGATAGGCTCATATCGTTTAGTAGTATCCTACAAAGAACTTAATGATAGAGTAGAATGCGATCAATGTCCACTACCTCGGACCGCAGATTTATTCAGAGCTTTAGAAGGATCAAAATATTTCAGTTCCTTAGATTTAAATAGTGGTTATTTTCAAATTTCTGTTGAAGAAAAAGACCAGTTCAAACTTGCATTCACTTCTGTATTAGGATTATTAACATTTACGAGACTTCCGCAAGGCTTCAAAAATAGTAGTGCTATATTCCAGAGAGAATTAAATAAATCATTTTCACATATTTTATACAAATCTATTATAATTTACATTGATGATTTAGTATCCTATGGCAGTAACTTTGATCAGGCGATAATCAACCTACGCGTAGCATTTGAAATCATTGACAAAACTAATTTTTCATTGAAAACAAAAAAATGTAATTTTTTCTACGATAAAATCGAATTATTAGGACATGAAATATCAACAATTGGTATTCGACCGTTAAACAGAAATACAATAGCAATCACTGAATTTAATAGACCAAAAACAATAAAAGACGTCAGGTCATTTATCGGCATGTGCTCATACTATAGGAAACATATTAAAGAATTTGCTAAAATTGCACACCCACTCACCGAATTAATAAAAGTTGGTAAAAATAAAATAATCTGGCTTGACGAACACGAAGAAACGTTCAATAAACTAAAAAAATGCTTAACTTCGAAGCCCCTCTTATTACATTTTAACGATGATAAACACGTATATTTAACAATAGACGCGTCTATATTAGGATTAGGAGCATGTATTGAAAAATCCGATGACATAAACACATTACGCCCTGTAGGATATGCATCTAGAAAGTTATTAGATTCAGAAAAGACTTATTCTTCCACAACCCTCGAGTTACTTGGTTTATGTTTTGGTGTCCAATATTTTCGAGAATACTTGTGGGGACGTAAATTTACTGTATTTTGTGACAACATAAGCTTACAATATTATAACAACCTAAAAATACCTTCCGCTAGGATAGCTAGGCTAACATTAAAATTATTGGACTTCGATTTCGATATTAAATACATAAAAGGTAAAGAAAACAAAGTCGCTGACTCGCTATCAAGAAATGCAATTAGCAATATTAAAATTATGAATATCATTAATGACGACAACGATGCATTGACTAGCTTACACGATATTAAAACACAACAAAAAAATGACCAATTTTGTAATGACATAATAAAAGCACTATCAAATATGGAGATACCCACCAACATAAGAAGAAAATCTAGACAATTTACATTACAAAATGAAATATTGTATTATAAAAGATACACACCACCGAAAAGTTATAACCCAATTCTTGTAATACCAAAAACATTGATTCATGAAATATTAGAATCCTATCACGATTCACCGACAGGTGGACACACAGGCATATCACGCACTATTCATAAAATTCAAAACAAATATTATTGGCCTTCGTTACACAAAGACACCACTAATTTTATTAAATCTTGTGATGAATGTCAAATCAATAAAAAAATGAGCGGTAAACCAATAGGTTTATTACATCCAATACCAATAACGACAGGGAGACCATTAGATAGGATAACATTTGATTACTTAGGCCCCCTAGTATCAAGCAACAAAAAACGATATGTTCTAGTAGCCGCATGCAACACCACAAAATACATATTTACCAAGGCAGTTGAATCGGCCACGGCCGAAGCAACTGCCAAATTTTTAATAGAAATAGTATCACATTGGGGCTGTTTTAGAAACTTTTCGTCCGACCGAGGCACTCATTTCATAAATAAATTAATCACTGATATATGTTCAAATTTAGGAATAAAACAAACTTTGTCAACGAGTTATTCATCGCAGACACAGGGGCTAGTTGAAAAAATTAATGGTGTACTAACAGGCTCTTTAAAAAACTACTTAACAAATAATGATCAAACAAAATGGTCATATTTCCTGCCATACATAACACTAGCATACAATGCCACACCCCAAACTACCACCAAGTTTAGCCCGTTTTACCTAATGCACGGTTTTGAACCAATATTTCCCATAGATAACAAAATCATTCCCGAAAACGTACCATATTATTTAAAACAATCACTAATAGAACTAAACAAAATAAGAAACAAGATACCACGGCAAATTCATAAAGCTCAAATAATTCAAAAAAAACACATACAGCAATAAACTATAACATTAATGACTTAGTTATGATTAGTTTTCCATTCCTCGAAGTGGGAAAGTCTCCCAAACTAGGACCCATGTACAGAGTAGAGGACCATTCAAAATAATAGACAAAATTAACGACTTAAATTATAAAATAAAAATCCCGATAAAAATGACATTAAACAACAAAGAAACCGTCGACACTATACATGTACGGAGGTTAAAACCATACTACAGAAGGGACTAAATTAAGGCATTCTCGATTTTAACTCTTTAAATACCAATATAATTAATTTAAAACACAATGGGCTCAGCCCGTCAAAATATAAATATATACATATACTTTTGTTTTTCTTTCCTCTCTCTTTCTTTTAAATTATTACAACAATAAAATAAACACAAACAACCTATTAAATATCATAAAATGCATAAAAATGTAAGACATGTCAATATAACATATAAAAAATATATCAACCAAACCAAATTATTTATATAACACGCACCACAATAATTTCTAACAATATGAATTGAATATTAATACTTACACAAAAATAATGGAAAATACACTATTAATTTAAATTTAAGACTAGTGCATTATTACATTTGTATGCACATTATTTATTATTATTATGTATCACATAACTTAAATTACAAATTCAGTAAATAAAACCATACATATAAAAATATCCCAGCCATAATAGGTAAACCCACTATTACTCAAAAAAAAAAAATTTTTTTTTTTCTATAATATGTAATACACTATATATTTTAATATGATTTATTTATCATATATTGTTTCATATTATGTTTTATTATACAGGTACCTAAATATTACAAACACACACTAACAATATATTGTTTCAGAGACCAAACCAAAACACCAAATCACCCATAACTAAAACATACATAAATAATTAATAAACGAATATATAATTAAATATTACCCTAAAAAAAAAAAAAAATAATAATAAACGCACACAACAATTTTACAAAGATGCAGTCACTTAATACAAAATTAGTATTCACATTTATTCTTATCCTAAAATTTAATCCCACACAAACATTCATAGCTTACGACTGCGGAGGTCCACAAGTCAACATAAGTGCATTTAATAGCATAAACGTAGACTTTTGCGAAAATCCAAAACCCACAGAGATACAATCAATACCTAAAATAAAATTATTGCAGAAAATTGAAATACATTCACAACAATACAAATCATGTCTAATTTCCATAGATTACTTAATAACAAGATGCTCCACATTCGAAGACGCACAAATGGTAGAAGGGGGATTTTATTCTGAAATAATTGAATTAGGACACGCTCGATGCGAAGAAGTGCACCACAAACTAATATATCAAACCCCGTTGGGAGGTATAATATCAGGCCTACATATAAATGAAACTTTCATTACATCACACACAAGTGGTGGATCTTTAGACAAAAATGGCAACTGTATAGGAACAACATTTACAAATGCCAGGGGTACATGGAATAATGTAATAGTACAGGCTAAATATAACATTCATCTATCTGAGGGCACAGCCATGGCAAACACCAAAGAAAATATTCTAATTTTACCGACAGGGTCTAGATTAAAGTTATCAGATTCTTATGGGCTTGACCAATACAAGGGGGAAATAATATGGACAAACGAAAGACAAGACTGTAGTATATCAGAATACGACGTATTATATGACGGACCAGCCTCTATTGTCACAGCCGAAACCCATAACAATTATAAGATTGAAACATACGTTGTAGAGACAACCTACATAGCTTTTGCGCTAAAAAAAGTATCTATGACATTCGCGTGCAATATTCCGGTCATTCAGACTGAAAACAATCAATTACTAATTATATCCCACCCAATTTACGCAAACAGTTTCACTCCCAAACAAATTCAACCTTTTAATACTGACCTACTATCTTATATCAACACAAAATTTGTATACCTAGAATACACGATAAAAAGAACAATGACCAAGCTTTACGAAGACCTCATAAAAAAACAATGTAATTTTGAAAGACAGCTCCTCTTACAGAAA